>NC_141877.1:641692568-642002341 GCF_056163025.1 Triticum urartu | reverse complement strand
AAGAATTCAGAGAAGATTCAAATATTATTCATAGATAGACTTGATCATAAACCCACAATTCATCGGTCTCAACAAACACACCGCAAAAAGAAGATTACATCGAATAGATCTCCACAAGAGAGGGGGAGAACTTTGTATTGAGATTCAAAGAGAGAAAAGAAGCCATCTAGCTACTAAATATGGACCTGAAGGTCTGAGGTAAACTACTCACACTTCATCGGTGGGGCTAGGATGATGTACAAGCCCTCCGTGATGACGGTGTCGGAATAATGGGCCACGGGTAGGCTAACCCGAGCCCCAGAACCTTTCAAGACATCGGGGCAGGCTGCACCCCTCAAGACCCCAGGACGAAGAGCCGCCTTCTGAGAAGTCGGCGGCAAGGCGACCGACTGCCCACTCGCGGCCGAGTCCCGGAGACGACTTCAAGATAAGCCGACTCCTGACTGGCGACTTCCAGAGAAGCCGGCTTTGGGGAGTCGGCCCGCGACTCCAACAAACCCCATATCCTCATCGGGAGGGACAGGACCGGGGAGTGGCTATAGTAAAGCCCGCTCCCGCCCCTTACCAGGGGCAGGCATGGCTACAGCACGCCGTACCCGGGGAGATCTCCGTACGGCGTGGCACTGTTGCCGTGCCGGCCCTGACATCGGCGCCGAAGGACCGAATCCTGCGCCCACGACGGCTTGTCTGTACGACCCCGGGGCGGCGGGTCCCACCGGCTAGTGGGACCCCAGAAGACGGCAAGTGCGCCACCAGTCGGCCCCCGAGAGTCGGCCAGACCCTCCCCCGAGGCCCACGCGCCATTAATTAGATGTGACGGAGAGTGGCAATAGTGATCGCCCGCCAGGCGGCGGAGCTGTTGCCATGACTCGATGACCAAGACCGCGTCATCAGAAGCACGGCTACAATAATCAGCAGCGGGCAAGACCCGCCTGTGGCGTACGTGGCCTGTCGACTCCATAGCTAGCCAGTCGGCGGGCCCCAGCAGTCGGCGGAGAAGACGGAGGCCGGAGGCACTGACGGCTGGGCCCGCGTCCAGCCGGATTACCATTGTACCCCTGGGGGTAGGCCTATATAAACCCCCAGGGCACCCATGCAAAGGGTTGGAATCCATTAGCTCTAGACCAGATCATATAGGAGGGAGAGAGCTAGCCTTGCCCTCTCCTACCTCCAGGAAACAGCTCAAGGAGCAATCGTGTAAACACTTTGCCATAGTGATCATGCCGAGACCCCGTAGAGCAGCAGTAGGGGTATTATCTCCTCGGAGAGCCCTAAAGCTGGGTAAGATTCATCGGTGTGCATGTCTACGCCTCATCCCGTTTCCAGGCACCGGCGACGTTCTACTCGCCCCCACCATGATAAGCCATCCTTTGGCATATGTCGCACCCAACCCCCGACATTTGGCGCCCACCGTGGGGCCTGGTATACCGTCATCCGGAGACCTGTTCTGGACGGGAACCCTTTTCCTCCCTGGCGAGCGCAGCCAGCCAGGCACGCCAGACGGAGTTTGCACCGATGCGTTGCACGGCGTTGAGATCGCCTGCGCAGCTAGCCGCCTTGCCGAACTTGTCGGCGAGGTTCGCATCTCCAACGAACCTGCATCTGACGCAGGCACGGGTGGCTCCGAGAGCCTCCTCGCAGGCCTCGTCGATCAACTCCACGTCGCCGGCGAGCCTGCCATGGACTTGGAGTCTGTAGGTTCCACCGACCCGATGCTGGTCGACTCCGACACCGCGTCGCTCGACGCGTTCCCCACTAATGTGGTGGTCTATGACGAGCCTCTCCCTCGTGCGGAGAGTGGCGGAAGCACCGTCACCGAGGTGCTCGTCATCAGTCATGACGAGCTCCCCGGCGGAGTAGCGCATGACCCACTTGGCGCGGCGCTACAAGACCTGATTGCTCCCATTCCGGAAGACGCTGACGCGGAGACGTTGGAGGCGCGCCGCCTTCAGCTGGTCGAAGGTGCGAAGAAGCTGGCTAGCATGAGACACTTGTCAGAAGCCTACCAGCGAGAGATGGATCGCGCTGTTGGTGGCTCGCGAGCCCCAGTTGGGCCCAGCCGCCTTGGCATGGTCCAGCAGCGCGGCGTAGCCATCGTCAACCTGTTCGGGGCAAGTCGCCCAACATTCGAGCCGCCCAGGCAGCGGCGGACGAGCTGGAAAATTTCGAGGGCGAAGAGCGCCGCCTGATGATGGAGCGAGTCCAGTGGCTCCTCGACGCGGCTGCCGCGCAGAACAAGGCCGGCTACCGCACAGAGGCGCCGCAGCGGCAAAATGACGACCTTCGCCGAGACCAAGGCGCGACGTCTCGAACGCCGACTGGCGGCGCCAGAGGAAGAAAGGACAAGGATCCAACTGTCAGCCACAGTCGGACTCACATTACCATAGAGCACGACCGAGATGGCCGCCCGAGAGCAGTAGAACGATGGGTCGACTGTCCGCCTCCTCCTCCTCGCAGGGAAAGGCGAGTCTCCCCGCCGCCTGTTGATCATCCGACTCTTGGCGACTGCCTTGGCCGCCGAGAGGGAGTCGGGGAAAACGACGCCCGCCACCGGATCGACCGGCTTCACCGATCCCTGGCGCTGGAAGAAGAAGACGAGTTGGGTCCGCCTTGTTTCGGGCCCCGCATTCGAGACGAGCCCTTTCCCAAAGGGTTCACGCTCCCAAGAGATACGCCCAAGTACACCGGCTCCGTGAAGCCGGAAGACTGGCTAGTCGACTACTCCACGGCTGTCAGCATAGCGAATGGCAACAAGCGTGTCGCCGTAAAATACTTTCCGCTCATGCTCCAAGGCACGGCCCGGACATGGATAAACAACCTGAAGCCCCGCAGCATCAACAGCTGGGTCGACTTCATCGAAGCATTCGTCCGCAACTTCACCAGCACATACAAGCGTCCTCCCAAGCCTCGTCAGCTCTCCTTGTGCATGCAAGGTCCTGACGAGTCGACTCGCGACTACCTCACGTGTTGGGCTGAGCTTCAGAACTCTTGCGAGAGCATGCACGAGGTGCAGGCTATCGAGTACTTCACCGCCGGGTGCAGAGAAGGCACCCTCCTCAAGCACAAGCTCCTCTGCGACGAGCCAGAAACCCTCGACGAGCTGCTGATCATAGCAGACAAGTACGCCACGGCCGACTCCTCCATGAAGGCGGAGATTCAGGTTAGCGCAATTGGCAAAGTGGCCCCTCAAGCTCCAAGAACTCCGGCGGGAGATGCCAGTTGGTGGCAACAGCAGAGCGACCACAAGCGCAAGGCCCCGCAGCCGGCTTCTAGCAGCCGGCAGGTTGCAATAGTCGAAGCCCAGCAGCCGGATGGGCAGCCTCCACCCAAGCGACAGAAAGGTGGCAAGCCTAACTGGTTGCCGGCCTTCTCATACGAGCAAACCCTGGATGGTCCTTGCAAGTTCCATAGCGGTGCGAAGCCGTCGAATCACACCACCCGGAAGTGCCACTGGCTCACTAGGATCGCCAAAAGGAGACGGCCTCCTACCTTCCCCGCCTGCTGGGCAGCCGCCACCGCCTCCGCCCCAGCAGCCGGCTGTCAGGCCAGTCAGCGCAGTACAAGACGAATACCCCGAAGAACACGGAGCCTACGTGGTATTTACCTGTATGGCTGATGATCAATGCAGCAGGCCGCTGCAGCGACAAGAGGTGAATGCAGTAGCGTCAGAGACGCCAGAGTTCATGCACTGGTCCGAAAAGCCTATCAGCTGGAGCAGGGCTGATCACCCAGAGGTGATGCCGAGTCCAGGCTCTTATGCCTTGGTCCTGGATGCCACCTTTGCCACGGATAGATGAGCTTCTCGTTTCTCGCGAGATCTGATAGACGGAGGCAGTAGCATTAACATCCTGTACAAGGACACCATGGAGAAATTAGGAATCAAGCAAAGACAGCTTCAGAACAGCCGGACTGTGTTCCACGGCATTGTTCCTAGGCTTTCCTGCTCACCAATCGGCAAGATCCTGATGGACGTCCTCTTTGGAGACAAAGATCACTTCCGCCGAGAGTCAGTTTGGTTTGAGGTGGTGGACCTTGAGAGCCCATACCATGCACTACTTGGCCGACCCGCCTTGGCCAAGTTCATGGCGGTCCCCCACTACGCCTACCTCAAAATGAAGATGCCCAGTTCCAGGGGGATTCTGAACATAGCCGGCGACTACCGGAAGTCATCTGCCTGTGTGGCTGAGAACAGTCGGCTAGCCGAGTCCCTGGTGATCGCGGCCAAGAAGCGGCTCCTTGAACGGATTGTGGCGATGGTCGGCAAGCAGCCAGAGGTATCGCCTAACCCAAAGGTGTCGGAGGCTGAGGGTTCGTTCAAGCCGGCCAAGGAGACAAAGAAGATACCCTTGGATCCGGAGCACCCGGAGAGGTACACTGTCGTAGGCGCAAACCTCGACAGCAAATAGGAAGGCGAGCTCGTCGATTTCCTCCGTGAGAATCGGGACATCTTCGCATGGTCCCCCAAAGACATGCCAGGTGTACCGACGAAATTCGCCGAGCACAAGCTACATGTCCGATCTAATGCAAAGCCGGTCAGGCAGCCCCTGCGCCGCCTATCAGAAGAGAAGAGAAGAGTTGTCGGAGAAGAAATAGCCCGGCTCCTAGCGGCCGGCTTCATTATGGAAGTATTCTTTCCAGAGTGTCTAGCCAATCCGGTCCTGGTACTGAAGAAAACAAGCAGTGGCGAATGTGTATTGACTACACGAGCCTCAACAAGGCCTGCCCCAAGGACCCGTTTGCTCTACCAAGAATTGATCAGGTGATAGACTCCACCGCCGTATGCGAGCTGTTGAGCTTTTTGGATGCATACTCAGGATATCACCAGATCAAGCTGAACCCAGCTGACAGACTGAAGACCGCCTTCATCACGCCGTTTGAAGCCTTCTGCTACCTCACCATGACGTTCGGCTTGAGGAATGCCAGCGCCACCTTTCAGCGTTGCATGCAGAAGTGCCTCCTCAAGCAACTCGGGAGAAACGCCCACATCTACGTGGACGATGTAGTGGTGAAGACAGAAAAGCGTGGAACACTGTTGGAAGACCTCAAGGAGACTTTTGAGAACCTACGCCGATTCCAGATCAAGCTCAACCCTGAGAAGTGCGTCTTCGGAGTACCAGCCGGCCAACTCCTTGGCTTCCTGGTCTCCGAACGTGGCATAGAATGCAACCCTGTAAAGATCAAGGCCGTTGAGAGGATGGAGGTACCCAGCCGACTGCTGTACATACAAAAGTTCACCAGCTGCTTGGCGTCCATCAGCCGGTTCATCAGTCGGCTGGGCGAGAAAGCTCTCCCCTTATACCAACTCATGAAGAAGACCACTTTCTTCGAATGGAACCACAAGGCGGACGAAGCTTTTCTCCAGTTGAAGAAGATGCTGACTACTCCACCCGTTCTGGCGGCTCCGACTCCTAAAGAACCTATGCTCCTGTACATCTCCGCCACCAGCCGGGTAGTCAGCACGGTCATTGTAGTGGAACGCAAGGAGGAAGGCAAGGCACTACCTTTCCAGAGACCGGTATATTACCTGAGCGAAGTACTGTCGGCCTCCAAGCAGAACTACCCCCACTACCAGAAGATGTGCTATGGCGTACACTTTACTGCCAAGAAATTGAAGCCTTACTTTCAAGAGCATCCAATCACTGTGGTCTGCACGGCCCCACTTGCCGAGATCATCGGAAGCCAAGATGCTTCTGGCCGAGTGGCCAAGTGGGCCATAGAGGTGGCTCCCTAGACCATCCACTACCAGCCCCACACCGCCATCAATTCACAAGCACTGGCCGACTTTCTCCTCGACTGAGCCGAGACCCAGTACCTACCTCCAGCGCCCGACTCCACCCATTGGCGGATGCATTTCGACGGCTCCAAGATGCGCACCGGCTTTGGCGCCGGCGTCGTCCTCACTTCCCCTAAAGGCGATAAGCTCAAATATGCATTGCAAATCCATTTTGCCGCCTCCAACAACGCCGCCGAGTACGAGGCGCTCATTCACGGGCTCCGGCTTGCCAAAGAACTTGGCATTCGCCGGATCCTGTGTTATGGCGACTCGGACTTAGTGGTCCAGCAGTCGTCTGGCGACTGGGACGCCAAAGATGCAAACATGGCGAGTTACCGTTTCCTCGTGCAGCAACTCAGTGGGTATTTCGAGGGGTGCGAGTTCCTCCATGTGCCAAGAAACGACAACGACCAAGCAAACGCCTTGGCACGAATCGGTTGTACCCGCCAAGCAATAACATCCGGCATCGCCCTTTAACGCCTCCTCAAGCCATCTGTCAAGCCTTCACCAGAATCAGACTCCATCTTCGAGCCGGCTCCTCCCGAAGAAGTCAGATCCGACTCTAGAGCCCCGGCAGACGGTACGGGGATTTTGGCAGATGGCTCCAAAGCCGCCACAGTCGAGGCCGGCCCAGGGACTGCAGTACCCGGCCCAGGGACTGCGGCGGCGGGCTCGGAAACTCCAGAACTCGGCCCAAGAGCCGCGCCAGTCGGCCTGGGGACTTCATTAACCCAGCAAGCGGTTGTTGACTCCAACCCGCCGCCTCCCAGCCCAGCCGCCCTCGTCCAAGTCGTAGTTCTGGCAGTCGAAGAAATAGCAGCACCCTCATGGGCCCAGCCCATCCTCAAATTCCTGGTGAACAAAGAGCTGTCGACTGATGAGACCTCAGCTCGGCAAGTACAACGCCGAGCGGCAGCCTACACCATAGTCAACAGAGAGCTGGTCAGGCGCAGCGTCACTGGTGTCTACCAGCGCTGCGTAGAGCCAGAGCAAGGCCAAGCAATTCTCAAAGACATCCATCAAGGCGAGTGCGGCCAATATGCGGCTTCAAGAGCACTCGTCGCAAAAGCCTTTCGACACGGTTTCTTCTGGCTGACTGCCTTAGAAGAGGCCAAGGAATTGGTCCAAAAATGCAAAGGGTGCCAGAAGTTCAGCTCCAAGCCGCACCAGCCGGCTTCTGCACTCAAGACCATCCCCATTGCCTGGCCTTTTGCAGTTTGCGGTCTAGACATGGTGGGACCATTCAAGACGGCACGAGGTGGCTTAACTCACTTACTTGTCGCAGTGGACAAGTTCACCAAGTGGATAGAAGCGAAGCCAATCAAGAAACTGAATGGTCCGACTGCCGTGACTTTCATCTCTGATATCACAATTCGGTACAGCATACCACACAGCATCATCACCGACAACGGCGCAAATTTTGCCAAAGGCGCCTTGGCCCGTTTTTGCGCAACACAGGGCATCTGACTGGACCTAGCGTCTGTCTCCCATCCACAGTCAAACGGCTAGGTGGAGCGAGCAAACGGCCTCATCCTGTCCGGCATCAAGCCCCGGCTAGTCGAGCATCTGGAGCGCTCGGCTGGCTGCTGGCTCGATGAGTTGCCAGCCGTCCTTTGGAGTCTGCGCATGACTCCAAACAAGTCAACCGGCTTCACGCCTTTCTTCCTAGTCTACGGTGCCGAAGCCGTCATCCCAACGGACATAGAGTTCGGGTCCCCGCGAGTCACCATGTACACCGAGGAGGAAGCAAAAGAAGCACATCAAGACGGCGTCGATCTGCTGGAAGAGGGCCGGCTGTTGGCACTCGGCCAGTCCAGCATCTACCAGCAGAGCCTGCGCCGGTACTACAACAGGAAGGTCAAGCTGAGATCTTTCCAAGAAGGCGACCTTGTGCTCCGACTGATCCAGCGAACAGCCGGCCAGCACAAGCTGTCGGCACCTTGGGAAGGCCCTTTCATCATCAGCAAAGTGCTGGGCAACGACTCCTACTACCTGATTGACGCTCAAAAGCCCCGAGCACGCAAGAGGGACGACTCCGGCAAAGAGACAGAGCGGCCATGGAATGCAAATCTCCTCCGAAGATTTTACAGTTGATGCAGTATGTACCACTCTACCTTTCGTATTAAAGTACCAAGACTTCGCCCCCCCCCCGAGACGAGCTCGGGGACTATCCTCTTTTGTCTATATGATAAAAGTTATGCCTACGAGTATGTTACTCTTTGATTGCCGCTGGGCACCAGGCTCGACAGGTCGGCCCGGGGACTTGTCGCCTTGCACTATGAAATGCTTCTTGCAGCCGGACAAGTAGTGTGTGGTGCCTATGCCATCTCCTGTCAGAAGCCGCAGCTCGCAGAGCGACTGTACGGTGGGCAGGAGCAAGGTAGAATGGGCATTCACATGAAAAATGGCTAAGGACTCAAAGCATAGAACATAGCTTAAAGCCGGCTTCCAGCCTTCCTTTTTTCTTTTTGCAAACCGACTATGAAGAAGTCGGCTCACCGCCTTCTATTCAGCTTGCTAAAAAGCTCTAAAACGGCTAAGTACTTGCCTTCCCAAAGTAGCCAAGCATTTGATCCAATGGCAGTCCGCAGAGCGGCTGTCCGACTGGCAAGACAGGCAACTAAGGGAAAGCGGAAAAGGAAAAAAGCGAAAAGAGCAATGAGCAAGAAAAGATAGAATTCAGATAAATATTTACATAGCATAGGCCCTTGGCCGAATCTTCGAGCATAAGTTCAAAATACACCCCGCGGGTGGAATTGTGCAAATTAACAAGTTCTTAAAAGACTACTAAAGCAGATAAAATAAAGATAAGGCGGCAGCCTAAGATGCGGAAGACGGATTCGGAGGGTCGGAGGAGACGGCAGCGTCACGCGTTGGGGTGGCCGGCTGGGCAGTCTCGGCTCGATCGCTTCCGGTGGCAGTCGGCTCGGTCGCACGCGGCTCATTGCTGGAGGCACGGTCGAGCAGAGGCTGGCTGTCCGCTCCGTCTTCTGGTTCTTCCGCCTCGCCTCCGTCCTCCGCCTTGCCTTCCTCCTCGGCGCTTGAACCGATCACCTCCGCCGAGTCCTCACCGTAGTCTGGGTTCATCCCAAACCACTCCGGCGGTACCTCCTCGTCGTCTTTAGACCGCTCGGGGACAAAGATGCTGGTGTCGGTGTACTCAGCGATCGCCGCCGCATGCTTGCCGAGGGCGTTTTCCGTGGCTGCCAGCTCCGGCTGGGCCTCTGACCGGAGTGTGGCTAGCCGGTCTAGGTCCAGCCCCGGATACCACGCCTTGACGAACTCCAAGTCCCGGCGCGCTCCAGCTCGGGCCGAGGAACCTTTCCAGGCCTTAAGATGACCAGCCGCGACCTCCAGCCAGTCGGCACTCCGACTGGGGGTGCGCGGAGCCTGCATGTCCGGCCACAGGGCAGCAATCGCCTGGGCACCGACACGTTGAAGCCGGCGCAGCATCCGGTGAGTCGGCCAAAGGCGAGCCTCGATGCTCAGGATATGCTCATCAAGGGTTCGGGGGGCGTCAGCGGCGATCTCTGCACCTTCCGCCCTCCGACCTTCACAGTCAGCCTCGATGGCTTGGATGGCAGCCTGCGAGTGCCCAGGGAAGAAGTCTGCGAAGACGGAAGAAACGAAGAAACAAGTCAAAAACTGGGAGTCGGCCCGATTTATAATTGGCAGCTCGAAGAAACAAAGTAAAGAAACTCACCATCAATAATGTCTTCAATCTCATGGAAGCCGGAGGCCAGCATTGCCTCTCTGTCAGTCCAGGAGGAGCGCTCGCTCGCGAACTCGGCCAGGAGGGTGGTTTCCGCCTCTTCTGCCTTCTTCTGCGTCTTCGCAAGCAGCTCCCTCTACTCTGCCAATTGAGTGGCCAGTAGATCGCGCTCTGTGGCGAGCTTGCTGCACTCCTCCCCCTTGGCGCGCAACGCGGAGTTGGCTTCGCTCAGCTGTTGTTGAAGAACAGCGTTGGCTTCTGAGGAGAAGGAAGAAAGATGTCGGATTTCGGGTTCCGGCAGACCCTTGAGGTTCGAACACTGGGGTGTGCACGGAGATTTCGCCTCCTACCTACCTGCTCCCCTCGGCCTCGCTAAGATCTAGGCTATGGAAAGAACAACACGAGAGACACAGGGTTTATACTGGTTCGGGCCACCGTTGTGGTGTAATACCCTACTCCAGTGTGTGGCGTGGTGGATTGCCTCTTGGGCTGACGATGATGAACAATACAAGGAAGAACAGCCTCACGAGGGTCTGCTCTTGGCTGGGGCGATGAACTGCTGGGAGGAGTTCAGTCACCCTTCTCTCTCTCTCTCTTTGCTCTTGTTCTTCTCCCTCTGATTCTCGATTCCCCCTCCCCTGGGGGTGGCTAGTCCTATTTATAGAGGCCCTGGTCCTCTTCCCAAATATCGAGAGGGAAGGGATCCAACAATGGCGGGCTAATTTGAAGGGGGACAGCTAGTACCAGCTATCCTGACAAAAGTAGTCTTGGCCTGCACAAAGCTCTGGAGGTGACACCGTCTTGGGCTCCACAATGACCTCCGTCTTGCAGTCCTCCTGGTCTTGGTCTTGTTGCACCGAAATGGCAACCTTTGCCTGATGCCTCGGTACTCTGCGGCTGCGCTTGCCCCCTTTGCACCAAAGAGGAAAGGAGGACACTGCGCGGGCTGGCACCCGCCTGGCGCCCTTGGTCGTCATGGCTTGCATCACGGGCACCTCGTGAGGTACCCCGCCTTGATCTCTCCGCCTCCTCGTGAGCCAGCTTGATGAGGCCGTGCCTGAGGAAGCTCCGCGTTGTCCGCCCCGCGAGGCTTGGCCCCTCGCGAGGGTCTTGGGTCTGTGTTGGTGAAGATGGGTCATGCTGGGCCCCCCTTTGAGGCACGCCGCAGGCCGCAAGCAGGCAAGTCTGGGGACCCCCGTTCCCAGAACGCCGACAGTAGCCCCCGGGCCCAAGGCGCGCCCGGACTTGGCCGTGCAGGGAGGCGGAAGGGTGAGGGCGAAGCGCCGTAGGCCCTAACAGCCTGCAGCCTTGGGCGCCGCGTGGCGGTTGATTGGACGTGAGCGCCTCCCCAACCGCGCGATGTAGGATCTAGAAGTAGATGTGTCTAGAGGGGGGGTGATTAGACACTTAGTGCTAAAGTTGCAATTTTTAGGCCTTTTTGGTTTGAGTGGAGTTTTAGGCACAATTTCAACATACACAATACATATCAAGCAAGCATGCAAAGAGTATATGAGCAGCGGAATGTAAAGCATGCAACTTGCTAGAATGTAAGGGGAAGGGTTTGGAGAAATCAAACGCAATTGAAGACACGGATGTTTTTCCCGTGGTTCGGATAGGTGGTGCTATCCTACATCCACGTTGATGGAGACTTCAACCCACGAAGGGTAACGGTTGCGCGAGTCCACGGAGGGCTCCACCCACGAAGGGTAATGGTTGCGCGAATCCACGGAGGGCTCCACCCACGAAGGGTCCACGAAGAAGCAACCACCCACGAAGGGTCCACGAAGAAGCAACCTTGTCTATCCCACCATGGCCATCGCCCACGAAGGACTTGCCTCACTAGCGGTAGATCTTCACGAAGTAGGCGATCTCCTTGCCCTTACAAACTCCTTGGTTCAACTCCACAATCTTGTTGGAGGCTCCCAAGTAACACCTAGCCAATCTAGGAGACACCACTCTCCAAGAAGTAACAAATGGTGTGTAGGTAATGAACTCCTTGCTCTTGTGCTTCAAATGATAGTCTCCCCAACACTCAACTCTCTCTCATAGGATTTGGATCTGGTGGAAAGAAGGTTTGAGTGGAAAGCAACTTGGGGAAAGCTAGAGATCAAGATTCATATGGTAGGAATGGAATATCTTGGCCTCAACACATGAGTAGGTAGTTCTCTCTCAGAAATAGGATGCTGGAAGTGTAGGCTTAGTCTGATGGCTCTCTCTATGAATGAAGAGGAGGTGGAGGGGTATATATAGCCTCCACACAAAATCCAACCGTTACACACAGTTTTCCAATCTCGGTGGGACCGAATCAACAAACTCGGTCGGACCGAAAAGGTAAACCTAGTGACCGTTAGAGATTTTCGGTGGGACTGACATGCAACTCGGTAGGACCGATATGGTTAGGGTTTGGGCATAACGGAATCTCGGTGAGACCGATTACACAAACTCGGTGAGACCGAGTTTGGTAATAAGCTAACCAGAGAGTTGGTCAGGCAAACTCGGTGGGACCGATTTGCTCTTTCGGTGAGACCGAAAATTTACAAAAGGGAAACAAAGAGTTTACATTGCAATCTCGGTGGGACCGATTCACTCTTTCGGTGAGACCAAAAAGTTACGAAAGGGAAACAGAGAGTTTGCAATCCCATCTCGGTGAGACCGAGATCCTTATCGGTAGAACCGAATTGCTAGGGTTTGGCAATGGCTTATGACAAGTGAAACTCGGTGGCGCCGGATAGAAAGAATCGGTAGGACCGAGTTTGGCTTAGGGTTTAGGTCATATGTGGAAGTGGGAAAGTAGCTGAGGATTTTGGAGCATATCATTAAGCACATGAAGCAAGAGGCTCATTAAGCAACACCTCATCCCTCCTTGATAGTATTGGCTTTTCCTATGGACTCAATGTGATCTTGGATCACTAAAATGTAAAATGAAGAGTCTTGAGCTTGAAGCTTTAGCCAATCCTTTGTCCTTAGCATCTTGAAGGAGTTCCCACAACCTTTAGTCCATGCCACTCCATTGTTGAACTTATCTGAAACATGCTAGATAGAAATGTTAGTCCAACAAGAGATATGTTGTCATCAATTATCAAAACCACCTAGGGAGCAGTTGTGCTTTCAATCTCCCCCTTTTTGGTAATTGATGGCAACATACATCAAAGCTTTAGATAAAGATATAAAGAACAGCAAGTAAAGCTTTGGAAGGACATGTAACAAGCATAGGCTCCCCCTACATGTATGCACTCATGTAAATGTGAAATATAGAGGCATGTGAGAGCATAACCATGACAGAGTAGGCAATGTGTTACATGTATCTTGGCCATATGCATCAGAGCAAAAGATTATCAAGGAAAATACCTTCATGCTCATGAGTCCTTCTTGCAAACAGTATGTACATAAGCAAGAACTCCTCATACTCATGATTTTGATGCATATACTTACCTTGTGGTCTTGAGTTGGCTTAGGATGGAATGAACCTGCACAAACAAAGTTAGATAACACAGGTACATCCACTAGCCAGAGCAAACAGAAGAAACCACAAGAATACCAAGACCGGGATGACATGTAGAGAGTGAGTACAAGGTACCACATTTGATTCAACATGTCCCCAAGAATAAATATATGCAATGAATTTGACTGATTTCTTTCCCTTAGGTGTCTTGCTCCCCCTGAATCTTACATGGGATATTGGGAGAAGATAGGGAACAGAAAATCAGAGCTGAAAGATACAAATGGATAGAACTTAATGCAAATACATGTCTTTCCCCCAAAAAGGCATGTGACATCTCTCCTCTTGAATATCAAGCATCAAGCATCTGGGACATCTGGGATCCTTGAGTATTCTCTCCCCCTGGAAGTCTCTCTCTCCCCCTTAATACTTTCTCTCTTGTAGGTTTGGTCCTTGAGACTTTTTCTCTCCCTTGATGTGATCTCTCTCTCCTACAAGCTTTGATGTGATCTCTCTCTCCCCCTTTGACATCAATTTCCAAGAAGGGCTTTCTGGAATCCGTCGTATAGGTTTGGTACTTGAGACTCAGCACAAAGCAATGGATAAAATTGTGATGCTTGTAGAGGACAAGATTCATTGAGTAGAGCTGGATCAGAAGAAATATAGAACAAGTGGCAAACTGTTTTTCCTGTTGCAAAGTCGGTGGCACCGAGTGGTATGTTTCGGTGGCACCGAAAAGATTCGGTTGGACCAAAAATTACAAGTCGGTGAAACCGAGTTCACACAGAGAAAAACACTTGTCACCTCAGCTCACTAGACATGTAGGATCTCACAAAGATTTGCAATGAATTACCTGAAGGATTTGCAAGGAATTGAATGCAGAAAATGCAGAACAAAAACAAAGAGAAAAGAAACTGAAAGATCTAGATGAAGTTTTTTTTTGAAAAAGAGAAAGAGAATAAACATGCATGAGACAAATGCAATAACACAGAAAAGAACACAAGAGAACTTCATCTAGAGTTGGGCGGTGACATAGTCACCTATGTTAGAGTATATTGACTTAGGAGTCAAGTGAGAACACTTGATCATAGGTCATACTCATCGTTTAAGCTCAAAATGGGGTTACCATTTTTCGTTTAAGCATCTTGATGTATTCACATCTTGTTTAGTTGCTTTGACTCATGTCTTGGAGTAAAGCTTCTCTAAGATGGAATAACATACCTTGGGTGGTGGTGTGGTTCTTGCTCATGTAGTTGAACTTGTGTGGGTGCTCATGTTTGATGTAGCTCATCAAGAGTTGGGAGCACCACTTGGAGTTTGAGTTCATCTACCTACATGGGTTAGTTCTTGCAAGGAAGAGCACTTGTGTATCCAAAAATGACAATCATGAAGCTCAACATAGAATTTGTCAAAGGATATGTTTGAATGGTTTTGTGCTTCCTTGTCTTCAACCACCATTGTGTAGAGTCTTGGTGATGTAGAGATTGCTCAAGATGTGAGTGAGTCGCAATCTCATGGAATTAGATTCAACCAAGCACCTACATGGGTTAGACAACATGCAAGGTGCAAATATATCCAAGACATAAGATAGTTATCATAAGAGATATATCATGGATTAGTCATAAGCTCATGTCTTGCATGTATCCAATGGAGTTTCTACTCCAAGTTCGAAGCATCAATGATGTTCAATTCTCCTCTCAACCTGCAAAACACTTTCTCATCAAGAGGTTTAGTAAATATATCCGCTAATTGCTTATCGGTGCGAACATGCTTAAGATCAATGTCACCCTTAGCAACATGATCTCGAATGAAATGATGACGAACTTCAATATGCTTAGTTCGAGAATGTTGTACAGGATTATGACCAATTTTGATAGCACTTTCATTGTCACAAAGCAGTGGAACATGTTTCACATAAATCCCATAATCTTTAAGAGTTTGGGTCATCCAAAGTAATTGAGCACAACATGAACCAGCGGCAATGTATTCCGCTTCGGCGGTGGATAAGGATACCGAGTTTTGTTTCTTGGAAGACCAAGACACAAGAGATCTACCAAGAAATTGACAAGTACCCGAAGTGGACTTTCTATCAACCTTGTCTCCGGCATAATCCGAGTCGGAATAGCCAACAAGATCAAAAGAAGACCTCTTAGGATACCAAATGCCAAAATTTGGTGTATGGATTAAATATCTCACTATCCTTTTCACAGCCTTAAGATGACATTCTTTAGGAGTAGCTTGATATCGTGCACACATGCACACACTTAGCATAATATCGGGACGTGAAGCACATAGGTATAACAATGAACCAATCATAGAGCGATAAACTTTTTGATCAACCGGTTCACCATCTTTGGTCAAATCATTATGTCCACTAGTAGGCATGGGTGTAGACATACCTTTGCATTCTTGCATATTGAACTTCTTGAATAAGTCCTTGGTGTACTTCGTTTGAGAGACAAATGTACCTTCCTTAGTTTGCTTGATTTGCAAACCGAGAAAGAATTTGAGTTCACTCATCATAGACATCTCAAACTTCTCTGACATTAGCTTTCCAAACTTTTCACTAAAGAGAGGGTTAGTTGAACCAAATATGATATCATCAACATAAATTTGGCATACAAATAGTTCTCCATTAACCCTTTTAGTAAAAAGAGTAGAATCAATTTTACCAATTTCAAAACCACTTGTAATAAGGAACTTGGTCAAGCATTTATACCATGCTCTAGGAGCTTGTTTAAGACCATAAAGAGCTTTGTGAAGTTTGTAAACATGATTTGGTTTCTTAGGATTGATAAAGCCGGGAGGTTGTTTGACATAAACTTCCTCCTCTATTTCACCATTTAGAAAAGCACTTTTAATGTCCATTTGGTACAAGGTGATATTATGGTGATTAGCATAGGCAAGTAAGATGCGAATGGACTCAAGTCTAGCAACGGGAGCATATGTCTCACCATAGTCCATACCTTCGACTTGTGTGTACCCTTGGGCGACGAGACGTGCTTTGTTGCGAACCACTTGTCCATCTTCATCTTGCTTGTTGCGAAACACCCATTTGGTACCAATGATGTTGTGGTTGTTGTCGGGCTTCTCAACCAATGTCCAAACTTGGTTTCTCTCAAAATTGTGTAGCTCTTCATGCATAGCGTTTATCCAATCTGGATCTTCCAATGCTTCTTCAACCTTCATAGGTTCAATGCTAGAGATGAATGAATAGTTTTCACAAAAGTTAGCTAAACGAGTCTTTGAGCGAGTGATTCTCCCGGTTTGTATATCATTTAAGATTTGCTCGACGGGATGATCTTTGGCAATTCTTTCTCGAACTCTTGAGAGCTTTTGCTTGGGTCTTCGTTGAACATCTTGTTCTTCTTCTTGGCCTTCTTCATTGTTGACGTCGTCATTCTCTTGTCGTGGTGGAGAAAGAGGTTGTTGATGTTCGTCTTGATGCATTTCCTTGTCTTCTTCATCTTGGTGTGTCCCACTTGTGGAAGCTTCTGTGTCGATTCTTGGTTCACCTTGTCGTGAAGTAGAAGCTTCCACTTGGACGGATGAAGTACTCTCCTTCACCTCCGTTGGACGAATTTTGCCAATGGACAAGTCTTGGATTGCTTCTGAAGGGTCTTTGTCTCCTACATCAATTGGCAATTGCTCTACTTGCGAGCCATTAGATTCATCAAACTTCACATCTACCGTCTCTTCAACCTTCTGGGTGAAATTGTTGTAGACGCGGTAAGTGTGAGAGTTTGAGCCATAACCAAGTAGAAAACCTTCATGAGATTTAGGAGCAAACTTTGAACGATGATGCTTATCAAGAATGTAGCACTTTGAGAAGAATACTCGAAAGTATCCAACTTGGGGTTTGTTACCGATGAGAAGCTCATATGCCGTCTTGCCGAGTAGCTTGTGAAGATATAAGTGATTTGTTGTGTGACAAGCTGTCTCAACCGCTTCTGCCCAAAAGTGCTTCAGCGTCTTGTATTCATCAAGCATCGTTCTTGCCATTTCGATGAGCGTCCGGTTCTTCCTCTCAACAACTCCATTTTGTTGAGGTGTGTACGTAGCCGAGAACTCGTGTGAAATCCCTTCTTCGTCAAGAAAGGTGTCCACATTTGCGTTCTTGAACTCCGTTCCATTGTCACTCCGAACCTTCTTGATCTTCACGTCAAACAGATTTTGGGCCTTCCTAGCGAAGTTTCTGAAGATCTTCTGGACCTGCGACTTGTCATTAAGAAAGAACACCCACATAAATCTTGAAAAATCATCAACTATAACTAGACCAAAAGAATTTCCACCGAGACTCTTGTAGGCGTTGGGACCAAAAAGATCCATATGAAGTAGCTCGAGTGGCCTTCTTGTGGTCATGATGTTCTTCACGGGATGCCTTCCTCCAACCTGTTTACCTGCTTGACAAGCACTGCAAAGTCTATCCTTATCAAATATGACATCGTTAACTCCAAGGATATGATTTCCTTTAATAAGCTTGTCAAGGTTTCTCATGCCAACGTGACATAGTCGTCTATGCCACAACCAAACTTTTGAGGATTTAGCAACAAAGCAAGTTTTAGGTTGTGCCTTTTTAGAGAAATCGACAATGTAAAGATCACCTCTACGCATACCGGTAAAGACCATTTTATGATTGTCTCGACGAAATACTTGGCAATCTACCTCAGTAAATAGGACATTCAAACCGAAATTAGCAAGTCTAGATACTGAAAGTAAGTTGTAGTCGAGAGATTCAACGAGCATGACATTTTGAATGGAACTATCATGTGAGATGGCCACCTTACCAAGGCCAACCACTTTACCCTTTGAATTATCACCAAAGGTGACATATTTTCGAGGGCCGTCATTTTCAGCAAGCTCACGAAACATCTCTTCATCTCCGGTCATATGCTCAATACATCCACTATCAAGAACCCATTCCTTTCCTCCTGATTCATATCCCCGAAGATTTGCCATAAGACCAAAATGTCTCATTGCATCATGAAGATCGAAGTCACTATCATCATCATCATCATCATCATCATCATAGTATCCATGTTCATCATGATCTTGTGACTCATCATTTCCTAGAGAGGGTAATTCATTAGATAAATGATCATCAAAGTGGTCACTTTTATGAATTCTTATAGCTTCGAATATGATATCACTAATGATTCCAACATCTCCTTTAGCATGCTTAAGATTGGTAAGTTCAAATAGACAATTACCAAAACTAGGATCACTAGAGTTCATCTTACTCAAGGCAATAGATTTATGGAGAATTTCATCCAAAGTTTTCAAGGAATGATCGGGAAATCGTTCCTCAAGAAATTTCCATATAGTATAGGCACAATTAAGAGTAGGCAAACTAGCAATCAAATTTTTGGGCAATCCTCTAATGATGAGCTCAATAGTTCTAAGATTGCGAATCATGTCTATATCTTCATCTAGGGTAGGATGCAAAGGATCAATATGAGGTGCACAAGGGCTAGCAATATACTTGTTCAAATGATATTGATTGAAAATTACAAGCATCTCATTTTTCCACTCATGAAAATACTCTCCATCAAGAATAGGCACTCTATGTCTAAGACTCCCTAAGGTAGACACATCCATCTTCCTCCAATGGTGATTAAACCAAGGCAATGGAGACCAAAGCTCTGATACCACTTGTAGGATCTAGAAGTAGATGTGTCTAGAGGGGGGGTGATTAGACACTTAGTGCTAAAGTTGCAATTTTTAGGCCTTTTTGGTTTGAGTGGAGTTTTAGGCACAATTTCAACATACACAATACATATCAAGCAAGCATGCAAAGAGTATATGAGCAGCGGAATGTAAAGCATGCAACTTGCAAGAATGTAAGGGGAAGGGTTTGGAGAATTCAAACGCAATTGGAGACACGGATGTTTTTCCCGTGGTTCGGATAGGTGGTGCTATCCTACATCCACGTTGATGGAGACTTGAACCCACCAAGGGTAACGGTTGCACGAGTCCACGGAGGGCTCCACCCATGAAGGGTAATGGTTGCGTGAGTCCATGGAGGGCTCCACCCACGAAGGGTCCACGAAGAAGCAACCACCCACGAAGGGTCCACGAAGAAGCAACCTTGTCTATACCACCATGGCCATCGCCCACGAAGGACTTGCCTCACTAGCGGTAGATCTTCACGAAGTAGGCGATCTCCTTGCCCTTACAAACTCCTTGGTTCAACTCCACAATCTTGTTGGAGGCTCCCAAGTAACACCTAGCCAATCTAGGAGACACCACTCTCCAAGAAGTAACAAATGGTGTGTAGGTAATGAACTCCTTGCTCTTGTGCTTCAAATGATAGTCTCCCCAACACTCAACTCTCTCTCATAGGATTTGGATCTGGTGGAAAGAAGGTTTGAGTGGAAAGCAACTTGGGGAAAGCTAGAGATCAAGATTCATATGGTAGGAATGGAATATCTTGGCCTCAACACATGAGTAGGTAGTTCTCTCTCAGAAATAGGATGCTGGAAGTGTAGGCTTAGTCTGATGGCTCTCTCTATGAATGAAGAGGAGGTGGAGGGGTATATATAGCCTCCACACAAAATCCAACCGTTACACACAGTTTTCCAATCTCGGTGGGACCGAATCAACAAACTCGGTCGGACCGAAAAGGTAAACCTAGTGACCGTTAGAGATTTTCGGTGGGACTGACATGCAACTCGGTAGGACCGATATGGTTAGGGTTTGGGCATAACGGAATCTCGGTGAGACCGATTACACAAACTCGGTGAGACCGAGTTTGGTAATAAGCTAACCAGAGAGTTGGTCAGGAAAACTCGGTGGGACCGATTTGCTCTTTCGGTGAGACCGAAAAGTTACAAAAGGGAAAGAAAGAGTTTACATTGCAATCTCGGTGGGACCGATTCACTCTTTCGGTGAGACCAAAAAGTTACGAAAGGGAAACAGAGAGTTTGCAATCCCATCTCGGTGAGACCGAGATCCCTATCGGTAGAACCGAATTGCTAGGGTTTGGCAATGGCTTATGACAAGTGAAACTCGGTGGCGCCGGATAGAAAGAATCGGTAGGACCGAGTTTGGCTTAGGGTTTAGGTCATATGTGGAAGTGGGAAAGTAGCTGAGGATTTTGGAGCATATCATTAAGCACATGAAGCAAGAGGCTCATTAAGCAACACCTCATCCCTCCTTGATAGTATTGGCTTTTCCTATGGACTCAATGTGATCTTGGATCACTAAAATGTAAAATGAAGAGTCTTGAGCTTGAAGCTTTAGCCAATCCTTTGTCCTTAGCATCTTGAAGGAGTTCCCACAACCTTTAGTCCATGCCACTCCATTGTTGAACTTATCTGAAACATGCTAGATAGAAATGTTAGTCCAACAAGAGATATGTTGTCATCAATTATCAAAACCACCTAGGGAGCACTTGTGCTTTCACGCGAGTTGATAAAGGAGCGGCATCTGCCTAGGCTTTGCTTTTTGCTTTCTCCGGTTGCTGCTCAGATCCCCTTTCTTGCGCCTCTCCTTCCTTCCTCCAAAATTTCCAGATCTACTCTGACCGCGTGACCTAGGAAGCCATGGCGCCTCGTCATCCCCCGGCCGTAGCTTGGTACTCGTCCGCCCTGGACTCGCCGAACATGTCGGGGGCGAGCCTCTCCCGGTTGCGCCGGATGGCAGCGGCCCGGGGCATCGACGGGGCGAAGGTGTTCAAGGCCGGCTCCGCCACCCCTGAGGGTCAAGGGAGCACCTTCTATCCGCTCTTCGTAAGTGCCATTGCTGCTGGCTTGGTGCCTCCCTTCTCCGAGTTCTTCTTCTCTGTCCTCCACCATTACAATCTACAGGCTCTGCATCTCCACCCCAACTCCATCCTTCTCCTAGCAATCTTCGCCTATTACTGCGAGGCTCACGTAGGGGTGCAGCCCTCAGTGGCCTTGCTGCGCCACTACTTCTACCTCCGGACCTCTCGCGGTCCTGCTTCCGCATGCGCGAGCTTCATCGCGTACGGTGGCGCCATTGCCATCTCAAACCCCGGGAAAAGGATTAAGGGCTTCAGGAGCAAGTGGGTCTTGGCGGATGCTAGGCGCATCCATCCTCGGCTGATCTTGCCCACGGAGCAACCCACGAGCTCCAGCGATTGGGGTTGAGCGGAGCTCGCGCACCCTGTGCGAGGCTGGTGTTGGAGAAGATGGACGCGGATCTGAGGCCGGCCAACATGGTGGCGATGAAGCTGACCGGCGCGTCGCTGCTGAGGGAATTCCTGGAGCACCAGCTGGCTCCGCTTCGGCAGTACTCACTTTCGATGTGGAGGCCCCATCCGAGCCCCGCGGCCTTGGCCGCCGGAGATCTGGCTGCAGTCCTCCAATCTCTGGTCGGGGGCAATGTGGCGAGGTTGGAGGGTGCCCCTACTCCCTTGTTCCTCCGCGACGACTGGGAGCAGGTAGTGTAGTCCATGCCCGTCTTCAACGGGGATGGGCCCGTGCCCATGGAAACTCTCGAGGAACCGGTGGACGTGCCCTCCGACGACTCCAGCGAAGAGGAGGAAGGAGGGGAGCGGGAAAGAGGGCCTGACTCCGAGGCGACTGACGGAGAGTCGAGGGCACCCCTCCCCCGGCGCGGGTCCCGCGTTCTCCGCCTCTCTCCGAGAGATGACGACGAGGATGACGACGAGAAGGACGGCGGGAGCTTGCCCCCGATCCCGAAGAAGGACAAGACCGGGCTGATCTCCCGCGGGTCTGCCCCGGCCCCGAGGCGGACCGCAGACGCACCTCCCGCTTCCAAGCTTCCTGAGGTTGACCCTTCCAGCCGGCTTTCAGGCTTCAAATTTGGCCGGAGGCCGCTCGAGCTCACTGGTGATGACCCGTAAGCGTTTGATTCTTGTCTTTATTTCTTGTTCTGCTTCTGAGGCTTGACGTCCGCATCTTTTGGATAGGCTGGCGCCCGCAGTAAAGAAGCCGAAGGGACCTCCTGAGGTTCCATCTGTGGCAGCGCCTCTGCCCACGAAGGAGGGTGACCGCACGGGCTTCTCCTGCCCGGTCGTCCTCGCAAGGCCTGGCTGAGCCGGCTGGGGTGAGCTCGGCCCCCACGGCCCAAGTGACTCCCAAGGTGTCCTTGCCTGCCGCCGCCACTACAGCCATTGGGGCGCAGCAGACTCCGCCTCAGGATGTTGTGGCCGCGCAGCCGCCTTCTCCTCCTACTCCACCGGCTGCTGTCTCTCCGACTCCTTCTGCCGTTCTGGATTGTGCTGTTGCTGAGCTGGGCCAACTGCGGCAGGATCTTCTTGGCGCCGACCCTCACTTGGTGGCCGGGCGCTTGGAGCTGGCTTAAGGATGGGTTCGCTCCGATGCTTTGATTCGGGTGGCGCTGGTCCAGGCCTCGACGGCTTGCGATGAGGAGAAGTAGGCCGTCCTTGAGGCGAAGGCTGCTCATGACACAGCCCTGGGGGAGGTGGTCGACGTCTATGGTCGCTGCAAGGCGCTGGAGGACGAGCTGCTAGGCCTGTGGGACCAGCTCGCGAAAGAGGTCCGCCTTCGCCAAGAGCAGGAAGAAGGCGTGAAGGCTCACGAGGCGGCCGTCAAGGAGAGGGAGGTCAAGCTCAGGAAGCACCGCGACCGCCTAGGCACGCTGGAGCAGGAGTTGGGTGCGAGGAAGGCCGACCTGGACGACAAGGCCCTGGTTCTTGCTGAGGACCGCGTGGCCTTCACGGAGATGGAGGCGAAGGCTCGCTCCTCGCTGAGGACGCTTTACGACAGTGGCCTGGAGAGCCCGCTGGCCGGCGCCGAGGATGGCCCCGCCAAGCTGCTTCCCTTCCTGGTTCGCGCTCTTGAAGATGTCGCCCTTGGCCTTGGCCCCACGTCCGAGGCCGAGGTGCATGTCCTGTCTTCTGCAGTACTGACGCGGGTGCTCACCCACATCTACCCTCGCAATCTCGACGTCGACCTCGACAGCCTGCTGGAGCCAGTAAGCGGCGAGCGTGCCGCTGCCGCTGCCGAGGCCATGAAGGGTCGTGCGGAGGCTCTGCTGGGGAAGTTCCGGGCCTTCAGCACCAAGCCAAAGCAAGGCATTGCCGACCCCAGTACTCCATGAGGCGAACCCACTCCGCGCTGCTCCACCGCCGACAAGTGACTCCGTCGTGGCTCCTGTCCTGCCTTTAATTCCTGCACATGTGTCATGCCTTGGGGAGGCGTTTAAACTTGCGTTTGGCATTGAGACAATAGTGTGGACTGTGATATTTGCTTTTGAATTCCTTGAAATTTGCGCTTTTCCCTCCTACTTGCTTATGTTCTACGCCGGCAGAGCCCGGCCCCGCGCATACCTCACCCAGTGTTAGTCCCGACCGGAAACCAGGACGGGGCCAAGGAGTGAGGGGCTACGTGACAAGTTAGGCTCCTGAGTCGCGATGCTCAAGAGTCCCCGTTGGCGCACGAACAGCAAGTAGGGAGGTGTGATGTGGATGGATCTACCGTTCTACGTCTGCAGAGCCCGGCCCCACGCATACCTCACCCAGCGTTAGCCTTCCGGAACTAGGGAGTGAGGGGCTACGCAGCCAGTTAGGCTCCTGAGTCGCAATGCTCAGGAGTCCCCCTTGATGCTCAAACGGCCTTCGTACCTTGGCTCCGCTCGGGGAGAGACGCGCGACGAACTAGGCCCAGGGGGGGCCTGGCTGGCAGCGTGCATCTGGGCGTGACCCAGGCGCAGCCCCCGTGCCCAGCCCCCTCGCGCGGCACTCCCGAGGGGAGGTGTTACGATGAGGCTAGACACTGAGCTCTGGGCTCCCTGAGGTTGATGCGGCCCGGGGGCCACCCTCAGTTGTTTATCACCAGCGCGGAGCATAGCGCTTCCATATGTGTACGGGCATAGCCGCTCCTCGGCAGTGTCGTCAGCCAGCACGGAGCATGGTGCTTCCACTGGTACGTGGGAGGGGGCCCCCCTCTGGGAGGAGCCCCCGGGGCGTGTACAGCCCCACCCTGACATGTGGCTGGCACAGTAGGGCCTGGCGAGGTGTATCTGGGCACCCGTGGGCCTGCGTGGGACTCACGGGGCCCTACCTCTAGGCGGGTTGTGCCTGGCACTGGGCCTTATCTTGTGATGTGTCCCTGCAAATTTGGTTGGATGCCGGCACTCTACGTCCTCGGGTCCCGGCCCTCGAGCTGGTCTCAGTCGTCGCTGGTATGCCAGGTCGCGATGCCGTGGACAAGGCTAGAGGGTGAGGGCTGGAGAGCCAGTAAGAGCCCTGAGTCGTGATGCTCAGGTACCCCCCCCTTTAACGTGCAAGTGGTCGGCATGGAGAAGAAGAGGTGCCGTGTACCGGCATCAAATAATCAAGCATGGCGGGTATAACACATAACCGGAAATAAATGCAAATGAGATACATGCCGCTGGTCTGGCCCGAGCGACTTGGGGATGATGCAGCCCGAGGGGCGCCCCCAACAAGGTAAGCTAACAACATGAAATAAAAGGGGTACATGCCGCAGGGACGGACCCACGCGGCCTGGGAATAATGCAGCCCTGGGGGGCGCTCCCAGCTGGAAGTGAAACTTGAAAGATGTCACCTGATGATGTTGAGGACGAAGGGGTGTTGGTGTAGCAGACTCGGTGGGCTGCGGAAGCCGATCCTCACAAGCCCCCAGGCCCGGGGGCCTCGGGAGGCTCCGGAGGTGCTGGCGGCTCCCCGCGGACCATCTCCATCTCCGCCAGGGCTGCGGAACGCCTGACCTCTTGTGCCCCCATGATGCCCCTCATGAGGCGCTGGTACGTGGCAGCCGCGTGCGGCAGGCCGTAAGGCATGCGAACATAGTTGTGGGGTGGACCTCCGCAGCGCCCCACTCGCGAGGGCCAGAGGCGCTCCAGAGAGGCGACTCGGTTGAGCCCTGGTATGTCGATGCAGACGCGCAGCCCACCATCCTCGCCTGGATGGGGAGCCACTGCTGGTAGACGGCGGCCGCCTTTCATGACCCTTGACTCTTGTAGCTCCTGAATGGCCTTGCTGACGAACTCCTGAGGGTCTGGCTCTCCTTGCCTTACTCCTTCTTGAGGGAAACGTTCTTCGAAACACGCCTCCATGTGGTGCCCAAGCGCCTCCCTCGTGACCCTAGCCAGGTCGGCGGCCCTCCAGGGGAGAGCCCCTGAGCCCTGCGTGAGGAGGGCACCGGGCGTGCTTTCCTATGCGATGGAAGGAGGTTCCCCTTGGGCAGGCACGGGCCTAGAGGGGCCTGCCTCCTGAGGGGCCGGGCCGGACAGTGTCTTCTTCTTGGGGGCGGTCTCGGGAAGCCTCCTGCTTCCGCGATCCGGGTCTTCAAGTGACGCGGCCTGAAAGGCTTGTTCTAGGGAACACACCGCGTCCTTCTCTTCACAGGGCACCGTGATGACTCCGCCACTTCCTGGCATCTTGAGGACGTTGTAGCCATGGTGAGTTACGGCCATGAACTTGGCCAGCGCTGGGTACCCAAGGATGGCGTTGTACGGCAGGCGAATGTGAGCGACGTCGAAGTCGGTGAGCTCGGTGCGGTAGTTGTCGTGTACCCCGAAGGTGACGGGGAGGCGGGCCTGCCCAATCGGGATCGTGGAGCCGTCGGTGATTCCGGAGAAAGGCTTGGTTGGCTGAAGCTGGCTGTAGGGCACTTGGAGATTGTTGAATGTTTCCACGGACAGGATGTTGAGCCCTGCACCGCCATCGATGAGGGTCCTGGTGACCACCGCGTTGCTGATGATTGGGGAACAAAGCATTGGGAGGACTCTGGCTGTAGCCGCACACTTGAGCTGATCTGCTGAGCTGAACGTGATGGCGCACGCCGACCACCTGAGAGGGCGCGTGGCTTCAAGCCTGGGGAGGACTGCATTCACTTCGCGGGCGAACTGCTTGAAGATGCGTTGAGAGGCTGGGGCCTGAGCCCCGCCCAGGATGCAGGCGATCGCGCGCGGCTACTGGAAGCCCCTAGCCCCCTCGTCTTGGTGGTGGTCCTCATTTCTCCTTGGCTGCGGCGGCAGCGGGGGGAGGCCTGCGTTGCCTTGCGGGCGATCCTCGCGAGGCTGATCGCTCCAGTCTCCCTCGTGAGGCGAGTCTTGCCAGCGATCCTCGCGAGGTTGATCGCGCCACCCTTGGCGCGGGCCACGGTCTTCCCAGCGTCCTGCGTTCCTTCCTCCTCCTCGACCGTATCCCCGGTCATCGCGGTTGGGGCAACGGCCGATCCTTCCTTCCTGCATGGCTCGGAGCTCTTGACATTCGTTGGTGTTGTGGGTGTGGAGGTTGTGGTACACATAGTACCGGCTGGCCTTGGAAGGTTCGGGCTGATCTCTGCCCCGCTTGGTGTCTGGTTCTGCCGCGAGCATGGCAGCCCCCTTGCGCTTCACATCCTTGGCCTTGGGCTTCTTCTATTCTGGGTCTGCGGCAGGCAGCTCGAGGAGGGAGAGATGCCCTTCCTCAGCCCTAGCGCACTTGGTTGCCAAGTTGAACAGCTCCAAGGAAGTGCACAGGTCTTCATGCATCGCTAGCTCCTCCTTCATCTTGACATCGCGCACGCCGTCGGAGAAGGCTGAGATGATGGCCTCCTCAGTCACCTTGGGAATCTTGAGATGTGCGTTGTTGAAGCGCTGGATGTACTTCTGCAGGGTCTCCTCGGGTTGTTGCTTGATGCGGCGCATGTCGCTCACGGCGGGTGGCCGGTCGCGAGTACCTTGGAACTTGGCGATGAAGCTGGTGCGCATCTCGTCCCAGGAGGAGATCGTGCCTGGAGCCAGTTTCAGGAGCCAGGTGTGGGCCCCGTCCTTGAGTGCCATGGGAAAACAGTTCGCCATGACCTTCTCGTCTCCGTTGGCAGCTTCGATGCCCAGCTCGTAGAGCTAGAGGAACTCCGCAGGGTCAGCCGTGCCGTCGTAACGAGGAGGCAGGTCTGGCTTGAACTTGCTGGGCCACGCGACGCTGCGCAGCTCGGTGGTGAAGGTACGGCAGCCTGCTGTGGCCACGGGAGGCCTTGGGTGACGGAGAGCTTGGTCTTGCATGTCCCCACGCACTGCAGCTGGGTCTTGACGTGCGGGAGTAGGAGCATGGTCGCGACGTGCTGGAGCAGGGTGCGCCCGGGCGGCTTCTTGCGGGCGAGGGACTTCCTGGCAGCTCTGCTCTGATGGAGCGGGTTCCGCCCAGGGGCCACGCGCCTTGGAGCCATGGCGCCTTCTTGAGGAGGAGGCGGCCGGGGCACCGCCGGAGCTTCGTCGCCCGCGCGGGGCGGGGCGCGGTGCACCGGAACGGACGGCGCAGGAGAGCCCCCTGCGGCGCGGATGAGCTCGGCGACGTGGTTGAGCCATTCTTCGTAGACGTCGTCGATGGGACGGTAGCACAAGAGCTCGTTTGCCGCGATGAGCACAGCTCGAGCCTCCATGGGTGCGCGGAGCGCGCAGGACGAAGAACCAGCTGGGGTGAGCGAGGGAGTTGCGGTGCGGCCGTCTTGCCGCACGAACGAATGCTGAGACGATGCTTGCTGCTCGTCCCCCGCCGGGCTGGTGGCGGCATTGACGGCAGGTGATGGGGAACGGTGAGGAGGCCCGCCGACAGGAGCCGTCTGGGCGACGCGGGAAGCGAGAGCGGCCCGACGCTCGGCACGGGCCCGACGAGCGTCAGACATGGGCGCGATGGTCGGAGGAGAACGGGGCGGTGGAAGATAAATTCCGGCGCACCCCTACCTGGCGCGCCAAATGTCGGATTTCGGGTTCCGGCAGACCCTTGAGGTTCGAACACTGGGGTGCGCGCGGAGATTTCGCCTCCTACCTACCTGCTCCCCTCCGCCTCGCTAAGATCTAAGCTAGGAAAGAACAACACGAGAGACACAGGGTTTATACTGGTTCGGGCCACCGTTGTGGTGTAATACCCTACTCCAGTGTGTGGCGTGGTGGATTGCCTCTTGGGCTGACGATGATGAACAATACAAGGAAGAACAGCCTTGCGAGGGTCTGCTCTTGGCTGGGGCGATGAACTGCTGGGAGGAGTTCAGTCACCCTTCTCTCTCTCTCTCTGCTATTGTTCTTCTCCCTCTGATTCTCGATTCCCCCTCCCCTGGGGGTGGCTAGTCCTATTTATAGAGGCCCTGGTCCTCTTCCCAAATATCGATCGGGAAGGGAGCCAACAATGGCGGGCTAATTTGAAGGGGGACAGCTAGTACCAGCTATCCTGACAAAAGTAGTCTTCGCCTGCACAAAGCTCTGGAGGTGACGCCGTCTTGGGCTCCACAATGACCTTCATCTTGCAGTCCTCCTGGTCTTGGTCTTGTTGCACCGAAATGGCAACCTTTGCCTGATGCCTCGGTACTCCGCGGCTGCGCTTGCCCCCTTTGCACCAAAGAGGAAAGGAGGACACTGCGCGGGCTGGCACCCGCTTGGCGCCCTTGGTCGTCATGGCTTGCATCACGGGCACCTCGTGAGGTACCCCGCCTTGATCTCTCCGCCTCCTCGCGAGCCAGCCTGATGAGGCCGTGCCTGAGGAAGCTCCGCGTCGTCCGCCCCGCGAGGCTTGGCCCCTCGCAAGGGTCTTGGGTCTGTGTTGGTGAAGATGGGCCGTGCTGGGGCCCCCCTTTGAGCCACGCCGCAGGCTGCAGGCAGGCAAGTCTGGGGACCCCCATTCCCAGAACGCCGACAAAAGAAGGCATTAAGTCATTAGTAAAGAAGGTCGCCGGGGAGTTCCGGCCCGACTGCTCAGCAGTCGGCCCGAATCTCGGGGACTACAGCCCACGGGTGCGCCAGCACGCCCCCGCAAAGAAGAAAAAGAACTCACTCCGGCTCTCCGACAAGTCGGCGGTCCGCTTGCCCAGCTCTTCAACGTTGCGGTTGAAGGCAGTAACATGGAGGTTATGGTAGTCCTGCGACAAAATATTTCAGACAGAAGTAAGTACCTGGAACTCACCAATAGGAGTTCCAGGCCGCCTGCTCAGCAGCCGACCCAAAACTCTGGGACTACACCCAGTGGGTGCACTGGCGCGCCCCCACAGAGAGGAAAAAAACGAGAAAAAAAGAGGACCAAAGAGAAAGCATACCCGGACGGCTGCTCGCGACGCCAGGTATGCCTTGGTGCTATTCTGGATTGCGTCGCCCTCAGCTCGCAGCTTCATCTGGACATCTAGAAGCGAGTAGTTCATCGGCCCCATGCCGCCTCCTCGCACCCACCCAATGGGCGCGGCGCTCGTCGCTTCAGCGTCTGGGATCGCTGAGCTGGCGGTGCCGGTCTCCAGGGGGCGTGGCGCGGAAGTCGCCTTCTCAAGACGGCGGCGCGTTGGCGAGCTGACTTGAAAGAGTAGCCTCGCCACAGCCTCGTCTTCGGTCGGCGGCCCCGGTGGGACCGCCAGCTTTTCGCCTTATGCGCTCCCAGACGGCGGCGGAGGTGGCGGCAGAACGATCACGTCTGGCGTGGAGGAGTCGCCGCCTTCCCTCTCCAGGATGGGGTTCTCGCCGCCGGCTTCCCCAGTCTGCCCCGTGAACTCCGGAGGCGGCGGTGCAGAGTTCAGCGGGGTGACGAACACCGCCGATTGGCGGTGCGCGGCCTCCTCAGCCTGCCGCTTCGTCGCGGCGACGGCTTGGGCCTCGTCCAGTTTCTTCTAGGCGGAGGCTTCCGCCTTATCGGCCTCCACCTTCTCTAGGCGGGCGGCCTCTTCCTCATTGCGCTTCTCCTGCGCATTCCGCTCCATCGCCTCCCGGAGGTCGGCGCCGGGGTCAATCCGCCGAGTGGTGGCGGAAGTCTCCGCTGACCCCATGACGGAAGCGGCGACGACCCTCTTAAGAGTGAGGGGAGCCCTAAACCAAGGGAAGCAAGTAAAAGACTCAAACAAAGCCACAAAGAAAGAATAAAGCGTTGAGACGGAATAATCACGCGAAGACCAGTGGCGGCTTCTTCACTTCCTTACGGAAGCGGATGGCCTTCGCAGCCGCCTCGTCCTGCCGGTTCGCCGCAGCCGAACTCTTGGGCTTCTTCGGCCGACTGCCGAACAAGGACGGCACGGCCCTACGCTTCTTCCCGCCGCCTGGAGCACCCGGCGCGGCAGAAGAGCCCGCGCCGGGTTGGCTGGCTCCTAGCCGATGGTGGGGGGCGACCTCCTCCTCAGCATCAAGCCAGTCCTCTGGGCTGGTCCCGAGCCGTGGGCTGCCTCCTCCCTCCGTGTCGTCTTCCAAAGCCGCCGCCCCCAGATCGGGGTCGTCGACGTCGCTCTCTGCCCGGTCGGCAAGGAACTCGCAGGCCGGCCCCGTGGTGCCGGCTGGTGGATGGAGGAGGGGATTCTGACCAAAGCCGATTGGTCGGGCCGCACAAAACAAACTCGGCAAGAAAGAAGACAATCCAAAGAAAGAAAGAAAAGGCAACTCACTATGGGTGGGGGGTTGGCACGGGAGTACAGCTCCTTGCCAAACCGCCAGTCCTCCAGGAGCTTGCTGTCCGAGAGGTAGTTCACCATGTAGGCCACCTCCTCGTGAGGCATGTCCTTGGTGCACATCCGACTCGGGTCACGGTGCCCGCTCATTTGGCATATCATGTGGAGGCGACCTTGGAGCGGGAGAATTCGGCGCGCCACGAAGGCGGCCAGCAGGTCTGGACCAGTCAAGCCCTCCGACTGCGTCAGCACTCGGAGTCGCGCGACGTCGCCGACTCCCGCAGGCGTCAGCGACTTGGCCCAGTACGACCAGTTGGGCAGTCTCCCAGCCGGCGAGCCGGCTTCGAAAGCCGGCAGGTTGACCCAATTGACCCTCGCAAAGACGCTCTTGACTTAGAAGTACGATCGCTGCCACATCTTCACCGACTTTATCAGCCTGATGGTGGGGAAGGGGTTGTCGGCCCCCAATCTCCGCCCGGTGATGAACACGCCGCATTGAGCCGGCACGCCTGCAGCCTGGGTGCCGAGCTTAGAGTAGAAGAACTCCCCCCAGAGCTCGAGGGTGGGGAGGACTCCGAGGAAGCCTTCGCACAAGGCCACGAAGGCGGACAGCAGCACCACCGTGTTGGGCGTGAGGTGGTGCGGCTGGAGGCCGTAGAACTCCAGAAAAGAGCGGAAGAAGCTGCTCGCCGGCAGCCCCAATCCGCGCGGGCAGTGCGAGCGGAAGATGACCCGCTCGCCCTCCTCCGGCGCTGGGGAAATCTCTCCCCTCGACGCAAGACGCACCCGCACGTAATCTTCGTCGGGGAGCCGACGAGTCTTGCGGAGGAACTCGGTGTGGTCGTCGTGAACTTCTGAGCCGTCCTAGGTGCCGGAAAGCACCGAGGGAGGCGCGGTGGCAGAAGAAGAACTCATCGTGAGCTGATCGCCGCGGCGTTCGTCGAAGCTTGGGCGCACGGTGGGGCGAGGAAGAAGGAGAAGGAGAAGAGCAAGGAGTAGTGGGAAGGAGGGGCGCGCGTGCTCTGCCGCGCCCCCCTCCTTCCCCAACTTATAGCCTCATGGGCTGCGAAGCCGAGGGGGCAGTCATGGGATTTACTGCGCCCACGACCCCACGACCCCCACATTTCCACGACAAAGTTACTGCGCGCAGTAACTTCACAAGAATCGCAACTGTCTGCTCGGGCCACAGCAGATCCGCTCGAGCGCCGAGGCACGGTAATGGCGGGCCCCCTCCTACGGGCCTGTCCCGTCACACACGTAGGCTGGCAGACTGGCCCGGCCGCGCGTTGCCACGTGACAGGCCCGGAACGGGCGGCGGCCTGGAAGCTTAGCCAGCACGCTACTTGGATCCCGCCATGACGTTCGAAATATTGTGCAAGTCAGAGTTGGGCGGGTCCCACTCCTTCTAGTCGGCCCGGCGGAAATCAAGCAAGAACCATGTGTCGAGCACCTGGAAAGAGAAACTTCTGAGGCTTCTCGGCCGATCGTCTGCGGCGCCTCACCAGCTTCGGGAACTACTGCCGGAGTAATGGGCCACGGGTAGCCTAACCCGAGCCCTAGAACATTTCAAGACATCGGGGCAGGCTGCGCCCCTCAAGACCCCAGTAGGAAGAGCCGCCTTCTGAGAAGTCGGCGGCAAGGCGACCGACTGCCCACTCGCGGCCGAGTCCCGGGAACGACTTCAGGATAAGCCGACTCCTGACTGGCGACTACCAAAGAAGCCAGCTTTGGGGAGTCGGCCCGCGACTCCAACAAACCCCATATCCTCATCGGGAGGGACAGGACCGTGGAGTGGCTATAGTAAAGCCCGCTCCCGCCCCTTACCAGGGGCAGGCATGGCTACAACACACCGTACCCAGGGAGATCTCGGTGCGGCGTGACACTGTTGCCGTGTCGGCCCTGACATCGGCGCGGAAGGACCGAATCCTGCGCCCACGACGGCTTGTCTGTACGACCCTGGGGCGGCGGGTCCCACCAGCCAGTGGTACCCCAGGAGACGGCAAGTGCGCCACCAGTCGGCCCCCGAGAGTCGGCCAGACCCTCCCCCGGGGCCCACGCGCCATTAATCAGATGTGATGGAGAGTGGCAATAGTGATTGCCCACCAGGCGGCGGAGCTGTTGCCACGACTCCATGACCTAGCCCGCGTCATCAGAAGCACGGCTACAGTAATCAGCAGACGGCAAGACCCGCCCACGGCGGACGCGGCCTGTCGGCTCCGTACCTAGCCAGTCGGCGGGCCCCAGCAGTCAGCGGAGAAGACGGAGGCCGGAGGCACTGACGGCTAGGCCCGCGTCCAGCCGGATTACCATTGTACCCCTGGGGGTAGGCCTATATAAACCCCCCAGGGCACCCGTGCAAAGGGTTGGAATCCATTAGCTCTAGACCAGATCATATAGGAGGGAGAGAGCTAGCCTTGCCCTCTCCTACCTCCAGGAAACAGCTCAAGGAGCAATCGTGTAAACACTTTGCCATAGTGATCATGCGGAGACCCCGTAGAGCAGCAGTAGGGGTATTATCTCCTCGGGGAGCCCTGAAGCTGGGTAAGATTCGCCGGCGTGCATGTCTATGCCTCATCCCATTTCCAGGCACTGGCGACGTTCTACTCGCCCCCACCATGATAAGCCATCCTTTGGCATATGTCGCACCCAACCCCCGACAGACGGCCCTATTCCGGCGGAGCTCCGGAACAGGCCCCAAGATGGGATCTCGTGGATACAGAAAGTTGCGGCGGTGGAATTAGGTTTTTGGCTCCCGTTCTGATCGTTTGGGGGTACATGTGTATATATAGGAGGAAGAAGTACGCCGGAGGAGTAACGAGGGGCCCACGAGGCAGGGGGCGCGCCCTAGGGGGGCGCCCCCACCCTCATGACCGCCTCTTTTGTTCCTTGGAGCAGGGTCCAAGTCTCCTGGATCACGTTCGGTGAGAAAATCACGTTCCCGAAGGTTTTATTCCGTTTGGACTCCGTTTGATATTCTGTTTATCCGAAACACTGAAATAGGCAAAAAAATAGCAATTCTGGGTTGGGCCTCCGGTTAATAGGTTAGTCCCAAAAATAATATAAAAGTGGAAAATAAAACCCAATATAGTCCAAAACAGTAGATAATATAGCATGGAGCAATCAAAAATTATAGATACGTTGGACACGTATCAGGCATCCCCAAGCTTAATTCTTGCTCGTCCTCGAGTAGGTAAATGATAAAAAGAGAATTTTTGATGCGGAGTGCTACTTGGCATAATTTCAATGCAAATCTTCTTAATTGTGGTATGAATATTAAGATTAGAAAGATTCAAGACAAAAGTTTATATTGACATAAAAATAATAATACTTCAAGCATACTAACAAGGCAATTACGTCTTCTCAAAATAACATGGCCAAAGAAAGTCATCCCTACAAAATCATATAGTCTGGCTATGCTCCTTCTTCACCACACAAAGTATTTAAATCATGCACAACCCCGATGACAAGCCAAGCAATTGTTTCATACTCTAACTTTTTCAATCTTCACGCAATACATGAGCATGAGCCATGGATATAGCACTATAGGTGGAATAGAATGGTGGTTGTGGAGAAGACAAAAAGGAGGGGAAGATAATCTCACATCAACTAGGCGTATCAATGGGCTATGCAGATGCCCATCAACATATATCAATGTGAGTGAGTAGGGATTGCCATGCAACGGATGCACTAGAGCTATAAGTATATGAAAGCTCAAAAAGAAACTAAGTGGGTGTGCATCCAACTTGCTTGCTCATGAAGACCTAGGGCAATTTGAGGAAGCCCATCATTGGAATATACAAGCCAAGTTCTATAATGAAAAATTCCCACTAGTATATGAAAGTGATAACATGAGAGACTCTCTACTATGAAGATCGTGGTGCTAATTTGAAGCACAACTGTGGTAAAACGATAGTAACATTGTCCCTTCTCTCTTTTTCTCTCATCATTTTTTATATATTTTTTCTTTGGGCCTTTTCTCTTTTTCTTATGGCCTCTTTTTATGTGGCCTTCTTTGGCCTCTTTTTTATTTATTTTATTTTTTGTCCGGAGTCTCATCCCGACTTATGGGGGAATCATAGTCTCCATCATTCTTTCCTCACTAGGACAATGCTCTAATAATGATGATCATCACACTTCTATTTTTCTTACAACTCAATACTTCGAACAAAATATGACTCTATATGAATGCATCCGGCGGTGTACCGGGATATGCAATATGACAATGATGGAGTGTGTCATGATGAACTAGATGGTGGAAAGTTGCATGGCAATATATCTCAGAATGGCTGTGGAAATGCCATAATAGGTAGGTATGGTGGCTGTTTTGAGGAAGATATATGGTAGGTGTATGATACCGGCGAAAGGTGCGCGGTATTAGAGAGGCTAGCAAAGGTGGAAGGGTGAGAGTGCATATAATCCATGGACTCAACATTAGCCATAAAGAACTCATATACTTATTGCAAAAATCTAGAAGTTATCAAAGCAAAGTATTACGCGCATGCTCCTAGGGGGATAGATTGGTAGGTAAAGACCATCGCTCGTCCCCGACCGCCACTCATAAGGAAGACAATCTATAAATAAATCATGCTCCGACTTCATCACATAACGGTTCACCATACGTGCATGCTACGGGAATCACAAACTTTAACACAAGTATTCTTTAAATTCACAACTACTCAACTAGCATGACTTTAATATTATCACCTCCATATCTCAAAACAATTATCATGCTTCAATCTTTTCTTAGTATTCAACACATTCAAAAGAAAGTTTCACAAATCTTGAATACCAAGCATATCTTCTAAACCCGCCATCCTAATAATAAACCACGCATTGCTTCTGGTCGTACGTCACACATTTTTTCAAAAAAGCCCTTGTGTTTTCAGTAATTAAACCCGCCATCCTATTTTAAGTGGATTATAGGAGAAAACGTTTCGCTTATGCAAATAACACCCTGTAATTTGGTATTATTCAACGTCAGTCCGGTGAGGAAAACAGAGATGCAGACGGGATAGAGTGAATGCAAAGAGTAGTCCCGTTCACTGTCGCTCCCGCCGGCGACGACTGGCTTGCCCACGCGGCGGCCCATGCGAGCAAGGCCAAAGGACGGCCCAGACGGTCGATGGTGGTGATGTCATCGTTGTCCTCACGCATGTAGATGAGGCAGTGGGGAGGGTGCCGGCGCTGGTCGCAGGGGAGGCCGAAGGGCGTGGACAAGCCAGATCCGGGACTGAGGACGGACACCGGCGGCTTGGGGACATGGATCCCGCAGATCTGAGCAGCGGCTGGCGAACTCGGACGCGGCGGTGGCATGAAGACAGCCGTGGTGGTGGTGGCAGCAGCGGCGAGGCTCCTTGCGTGCTCCTGCTCATGGACAAGGGAAAAGAGAAAGAACTGAGAGGCAGAGGAGATAGAAACGAGGGAGGAGGAGAGGTGCATTGGAGCTCCGGTAGCGGGTGGCGTGCACGATGGATCGGGTGCTGAGAAAAGAAGGGAATCGGGGATGGGGAGAAGAAAGGTGTGGGGAAGAGACGAGAGGATGAGAGGAAGGGGCTGAGAAGATAAGGTCGGAGGGAAGAGCGGCCAAACGACACGCGTTGCCTGTGTGTGAGACGGCTGGTGCCCAAGGGCGGGCTGGAGACTCAAGGCTTGATTCTCGCCATGCAAAAAACGAGATTAAAGAAAGGAGTTAACTAACTTAGGAGGAATTAGCTAGAAAAAGGATTTTTTTTAACGAGAAAGCTACAAAAGTATTAAATGCTTGATTATGGCCGTTGCATGCATCTTTTTGCTTCTCCGTATCTACATGCACAATTGCACACGATTGACGGGCTTGGTTCTACATTTCATTTTTGTCTCGACGAAGTTGGATACATGCACAGGATTGATGGTTTTTGTTCCATATTTTTTTCTTCTTTTATTTTCTTGATTAAAATTTTCAATCATTCATACCCATTGTAACCCCATCTGTTTGTGTTGACAAAATAATCTCCGAGCGCTGCTGATTTCGGTTCATACGAGTGCATTTTATGTCGGACATTATAATTTTTGTGAGTTTTTGTTGTTCACCCGTTGCAACGCACGGGCCTTTTGCTAGTTATTATTAAGCAAATTACCATGCTATTAAGAGACTCACAAAATAATTTAAGTGAAGCATGAGAGATCAATAGTTTCTTTAAAACAAATCCACCACCGTGCTCTAAAAGATCTAAGTGAAGTACATAGAGCAAAATTATAACGCTTAAAAGATATAAGTGAAGCACATAGAGCAAAATTACTTAGCTCAAAAGATATAAGTGAAGCACATAGAGTATTCTATCAAATTTTAGTCCATGTATGGTGAGGGAGTCCTGGATTAGGGGGTGTCCGGATGGCCGGACTATACCTTCAGCCGGACTCCTGGACTATGAAGATACAAGATTGAAGACTCCGTCCCGTGTCCGGAAGGGACTTTCCTTGGCGTGGAAGGGAAGCTTGGTGATACGGATATGTAGATCTCCTACCATTGTAACCGACTTCGTGTAACCCTAACCCTCTCCGGTGTCTATATAAACCGGAGGGTTTTAGTCCGTAGGACAACATACACAACAACAATCATACCATAGGCTAGCTTTTAGTGTTTAGCCTCTCTGATCTCGTGGTAGATCTACTCTTGTACTACCCATATCATCAATATTAATCAAGCAGGACGTAGGGTTTTACCTCCATCGAGAGGGCCCAAACCTGGGTAAAACTTCGTGTCCCTTGCCTCTTGTTACCATCCGGCCTAGACGCATAGTTCGGGACCCCCTACCCGAGATCCGCCGGTTTTGACACCGACATTGGTGCTTTCATTGGCAGTTCCTCTGTGTCGTCGCCATCAGGAAGGATGCATCGCCCCGTCTTTAAAGACGGCACCGTTGCTAAGGGAGCTTTGGCTGTCGGCCAAACCCTCCGGCTAGGTGGTTTTTTATGACCGCCTGTTCGGCTTCTGCGTCGACGATGACCTCTCGAGCCATCGAAAACAATCTTCATGTCAGCTCGGAACTCGCCGAGCAGTTAGATCCAATGGAGCTCTCCTCCATAAACAAGCTCTTGGATCGCTTCGCCGCCCTGGGAGTCGCTACGGATTATGACCAGATTGGGCCTAAACCCGATCTGAGAGAGATTAACTCTCCCCAAGTCACCCATCATGTTGTCGTGGTAGAGGGACGGCGCGGCGACCCTTCATCTATCTTAAGGACTCGCTACGTCCGGATTCCCAATCCCTCCAAGCCGGATACCCGCGTAGGGGAGGATATCACTCAAGACCTGAACTTAGAGTCAGGCGACGGGCTGGATTCATTGGACAACATCCAGGAATCCAAATTTTCGAGTTCGGAAATTCCTCGGCCTCTGAGCCTCAGATGGGGTGAGGCTTCGGATTTAATTCCACCCACCCACCCCAACATAAGCGATCTATCCAAAATCAGGCAAGAGCCCGATGAAACAGTACATCATTACTGGGCCAGATTCCTCCTGGTTAAGAACAGGCTAAGGGACTGCCGCGAGGAAGACGCAATCTCAATCTTCTGCAATAATTGCACAGACAAGGGAATACTCAACGCCATAAGTCGCCGTGATATTACACACTTCGCTGACTTGGCGTCCATTGTTTGAAAGTATTGTGCGATGGAAAGCGCCTGGAAAACCGAAATCAAATTTTGGGACAATCCGACCCTGAATACAAACCCAGTCTGAAATAAAAGGGTGCATCATCACCAGACACCCGGGTCAAGCACTAAAAAGCAAAAACCCTCTATAGGGCATGGAACCGTACTGGAAGGATGGCTCAATGGACCCTGTAAAATTCACAGTACAGAGGACGCCACACCAACTCACAGCCTGAGAGCATGTTGGATACTCCGGCAGGTGGCCAAAATTGGCGAAAATCTCCTAATTCCGGAGGCCACAGAAAGCCACCCCAGAGACACCAATACGGTATTAACAGTCTTCGAGACTTCAGCATCAAATAATATGCAAAAAAGGACACTCTGCAGCCTTGCCGAAGTCTACCATGTAGCAACAATAAACCCATGGAGTGACACGGCTATTACCTTTAATGCCAGTGATGAACCTAAATTCCGAACAGCCCGAGCACCAGCCGCATTGGTCCTTAGTCCAATAATGGACGGCTTTCGTCTTACCAAGGTACGCATGGACGGCGGCAGTGGATTGAACCACATTTATGAGGAAACCCTTCAAAAAATGGAAATAGACTGGAACCGCATTGAGCGAAGCAGCATAACCTTTAGAGGAATAATCCCCAGTCAGGAAGCGCGCTGTACAGGAAAAATCACACTAGATGTGGTGTTCGGCACGCCGGATAATTACAGGTCCGAAGAGGTCACGTTCCATGTGGCTCCGTTCAGCAGCGGTTATCACGCTCTGCTAGGGCGGGAAGCGTTCACAATCTTCCAAGCAATACCCCATTACGGGTACATGAAGCTCAAGATGCCCGGGCCTAACGGGATCATCACTCTCGCTAGTGATCCGGACATAGCACTCCGCGCCGAAAACAAGACAGCCGCACTGGCCCTCGAGGCACTATCCGAAGCCCTAGCGGCTGAGGAACTGACTGCGCTGCGCTCTACGGTGAATAGGGACGATGTGGTACTCGACAAAAGATCCAAGTCCACCTCCTTTAAACCGACGGACGAAATAGTCAAATTCCAAGTCCATCCAACGGACCCCAATAAAACAGCTTCCATCGGGGCACAGTTAAACCCTGATGTAGACGCCGCACTGCGAGAGTTCCTACGAGAGAACTGGGACATTTTCGCCTGGCACCCTTCAGACATGCCAGGAATCCCACGCAGGCTGGCCGAGCACAGCTTAAATATCCAAACAGGATTCAAACCTGTCAAACAGGCTCTTCGGCGTTTTTCCGAACCTAAGAGACAGGCCATGGGAGAGGAGCTAACAAAGCTATTGGAGGCTGGGTTCATCAGAGATATAAAACATCCGGACTGGCTAGCAAACCTGGTGATGGTACCAAAGAAAGACAAATCCTGGCGCCTGTGTGTTGATTTTAAAGACCTTAACAAGGCTTGCCCAAAGGATCCCTTCCCCCTCCCCCGCATCGATCAAATTATTGACGCTACCGCAGGACACGATTCGTTGTGTTTCCTCGACGCATATTCCGGCTACCATCAAATCTAGATGGCAGAACCAGACCAAGCCGCAACGGCATTTATCACACCATACGGCCCATTCTGCTTCAACACGATGCCCTTCGGGCTCAAAAACGCCGGCGCAACATATCAGCGCATGATTCAGACATGTCTGGCAAGCTAGATCGGCAAAACAATGGAGGCATATGTAGATGATGTGGTCGTCAAAACAAGACATGTTGAATCTCTAGTAGACGACTTGAGTCTCAAATTTGATAACCTCCAAACATACGACATCAAGCTCAACCCGGAAAAATGCATTTTCGGCGTTCCAGCCGGAAAGCTCTTGGGCTTCATTGTATCCGGTAGAGGAACTGAAGCAAATCCAGCCAAAATCCGAGCTCTCTCGCAACTAGATATCCCAAAGGACCTCAAACAAATACAAAAGTTAACCGGATGCGTGGCGGCTCTAAGCTGCTTTATCTCTCGCTTGGGAGAAAAGGCCCTACCCCTTTACCGCCTCCTTCGGCGCACCGAACACTTCAAATGGACATATGCAGCCACGGCCGGACTCGACGAAATAAAAGCCATACTGGCAACAAACCCAGTCCTGGCCGCGCCAAACATTGGTGAACCAATGCTATTATACATTGCAGCAACACATCAGGTTGTAAGCGCAGTGCTCGTCGTCGAACGAGAAGCGGACGGACACAAATTCCCCCTTCAAAAGCCGGTCTATTATGTGTCCACTGTCCTCTCTCCCTGCAAATCATAGTACCCGCATTATCAAAAGATTGTGTATGCGGTATTCATGGCATCCCAGAAGCTACGACACTACTTTCAAGAGTGTTCAATAACAGTAGCCTCGGAAGTACCACTTAACGATATTATAAACAACCATGACGCAATGGGCCAGATTGCAAAATGGGCCATTGAGCTCCTCCCGTTCCACATAACTTATAAGCCACGACGAGCCATCAAGTCGCAAGTCTTGGCCGACTTCATCGCAGAATGGACGGATGCCGAACTCCCTAAAGAGTACGGCACATATTCAAATTGGATCATGCATTTCGACGGCTCCAAGATGTTGGCCGGACTGGGGGCCGGCGTCGTTTTGACGTCCCCCACATGAGACACAGTTCAATACGTACTCCAGATTATGTACACGGACTCCAACAATGCAGCCGAATATGAGGCCCTTTTACATGGTCTCCGGATGGCAGTATCCACGGGCATTCAACGCCTAGAGGTGCGCGGGGACTCGAACCCCGCAATATCCCAAATAAATGGAGTCTTCGATGCCAAGGATCCAAAAATGGCAGCTTAACGCAACGCCGTCCTAAAAATGTCAGCTCGGTTCGAGGGGCTTGAATTTCACCATATAGCCCGGGAAAATAATCAGGCGGCAGATGTCCTGGCACGCATCGGCGCAAAACGCAATGTAGTCCCCCCCCCAACATCCGTAGTATGGGAAGGGGAGCCAACAATAACAGCCCGGACCCAACCGCACTGCCCGACACCGAACATCCTGACACAATCGGAGGCTCTGCCAATGAAATAACACCTTCAGCCCACGTAATTCTGGCCGTCATCGCCCCGTGGATAGAACCATTCCTCGCCTACCTTACTAGGCAAGAACTCCCCGAGGACCAAAATGAGGCACGCTGCATAGTGCGGTGATCCAAAGCCTACAGAGTCCACGAGGGAGAGCTTTATAAGAAAAGCACTACCGGAGTCCTTCAAAGGTGCATCTCCGAAGAGGAGGGGCGGAACCTCCTGGCTGAAATTCATGCCGGACTCGGCGGTCATCACGCTGCAGCTCGGTCCCTTGTAAGCAAGGCCTTCCGTACGGGCTTTTATTGGCCGATGACCCGGGCACACGCTCAGGACTTAGTCCAAGATGCACCGGTTGCTAGCTCTTTGCAAACCAAAGCCATATGCCACCCACCGCCCTCCAAACTATCCCCATTACTTGGCCCTTCGCGGTCTGGCGGCTTGACATGGTTGGACCCCTTAAAGGCGGAACCCACAAGCAAAAGTACCTACTGGTCATGGTGGATAAGCTCACCAAATGGATAGAGGCCAAGCCTGTTAATACGGCCGAATCCGGACCGATGATAGACTTTATATCTGGGGTTGTACACCATTACGGCATCCCCCACAGCATCATAACTGATAACGGCACAAACTTCACGGCCGACGAGGTAAAACTCTAGTGCAAAAACATGGGCATCAAGCTCGATTATGCTTCCGTCTATCACCCACAAACTAACGGCCAGGTCGAACATGCAAATGGTCTTATCATGAGCGGCATCAAACCCAGATTAGTGCGGTCCCTCAAGGAATCTAACACGCACTGGGTAGAGGAGCTCGACTCCGTACTTTGGAAGCTGCGGACCACGCCGAATCGCACCACCGGATACACACCATTCTTTATGGTGTACGGCGCAGAGGCAGTTTTGCCATGCGACATAATTCATGACTCACCTCGAGTGCGCATGTACGAAGAAAGAGAAGCCGAGCTCGATCGGCAGGACAGCTTGGACGCATTGGAGGAGGAGCGTGACGTGGCAAAAGCCCGTTCCGCATTCTATCAATAGCAGGCTCGAAGATACCAAAGCAGAGAAGTACGGGCCAAAAATTACAACGTTGGCGAATTAGTTCTACGACTACCGGACAAGAAAAAGGACAAACTCAAGACCAATTGGGAAGGTCCCTTCATAATTGACCAAGTCTTGACTGGTGGAGCATCCCGCCTGCGGGATGCATCGGATAACCGACTCGAGCCGAACCCATGGAATGCAGCCCGTCTCCGAAGATTCTACGCCTAGCGCCGTACTCTGTGTTCGTATCCTTCCTCTGTCCATTTTTTATATATTTTCTGTCTTACATTTCTCTTCTCTCTCTCTCTCTCTCTTATAGCCTTTAAAGGCTCATAAAGTGATGCGCTATCCGCGCTCATTAAACCTGGGGGATTCTATAAACAGAAGCTTATTCATACAGGCTTCATGCCCAACACATGTGACACACTTCCGCATGTACCTTTTATTCACCATTATATGCATCGATATCACTTAAGTTTTGGCCAAGCTGGGTTGCCTGGCTCCTGTGCTTACCCCTACATTCCCGATTGTTCGGATAGGTGGTAAAGGGAGCACCTCTGCGATTGTTACCGCCGGGTCAGCCGGACGTGTACCTCAGACTGGGTGAAGCCGAAAGCTAGCGTTCTTAAGGGAATATTCGGTCGGTGAACTAAAGATGATCTTTTTTTATCTATACGCCCCCAGATGTTTTTCCTGCTTTTCTTTCTGTAACATGGACATGCACCTTAGGGCATGCCTCCCAGGGAAAGGAACCCCTAACGGAACTATTCTCCCTGGAAGATGTTTCTTACTAACCATGTAATATAACATAACTAGTCGGGCACTTGTCTGTTCACGCACTAATGACCCCTATGCCTGGTCTCCATGCATTCCCCGGTTCCTATATAACCGCATGGGAATTCGGACACACTCCGGACCGTCAGGTCCCGAGGCTGAAGCGAAAAGGTCGGCCATGACAAATGATCTACAATCCGTCTAGAAGGCATTATAAATGTCAATTAAATTACATAGTCATTTTGACTGATTGTATTCCTCTTCAATACCATCTAACAGGTTGTCTAATTTACAGTCCTACTGGGAATACTTTGCGGCCAACTCTACTTGGCCGTATACTAAGCTTACAGGGACCTCGGTCATGTGGTTGGGGTCAGCCTTTGCGTACCGCGTCTTCACCATGGCCCAAGCCTCCCTCGCGCCTTGACGGCAGGCCGATATCTTCCACAATCGGAAGCACCGCCGTGCTCCCTTTAGCTTCTCCGCAAGCTCTCCAAGACCTTCGGGCATGGAGACGGATGGCCACAGGGCCTGGGCGACGCCTTGCATCGCCTGCCGAACTCGATCGAGCAGTTGCGAGAGCTCGGGAAGAAGGTCACTCGTAGAACCGGGCATCTCCTCTGCAGGACGACCTGTTAGCACACCTACAGACATTGCTCTGTTAGCCGACTTCCCCGCTGAACTTTCTTTCAAAGGTTCGTTCAAGCACTTACTAAATATGCCGCGCCGAAGCCGCTGATTCTCCTTCACGGAATCTGACAGCTGGGCATGAACATCTTTGAACTCGACGCCCAGCTTGGTGTTGGCATCTTGGAGATCGTTCTTCTCCCGCCTCACCTTTGTCAGCACCTTCTCACCAGCCTTTAGCTAGCGTAGGAGGTGTTTCCTTTCCGGATTCAATCCGGCGCCATCTACAATTTCATTTATCAGATTCGCACCCATGTTGTGCTTCGCAAAATACTTATCTTTCGAAGTGTATATTACCAGAGAGGGTCTCCTTGGGCTCCCCTGCCGCGGCTAGTGCGGCCTCAAGTTGGGCTTTACACTCTTCCAGCTACTTGGACAGTAGGGAATTCTTTTCTGTAAGAACCTGCATAACAAATGATCCTTAAATCAGTTATTCTAACTGTTTCAAGTCTCGGGGGCTACTGGTATATATATATAATTACCAAAATTTTCTTACCCGTATGTCTTTTACATATTGCTCCATGGCTCTGGCTAGACCATTTTGAGCGGCACGGAGGTACACATCTCCCGAGTTGAAGGCATCTAACACCCCTTGGGAGAAACAAGCGTCGCAAAGAATTGTCCGGCGACGCCTGTGGTTTATGGCACTCTCCACCTCAGAGTTGGTGGCAGACAACCCATCCACATCCTCCGTCGGAGGAGCGTCTGGCGCGCGCCTTGCGTTCGCCTCCGCCTTCGGACCAGGCTTTGGAGCCTGGCTGGTGGAGGCGCGATTGGCAGCCTCTTCGGATATAGTCCAGCGAGGTCTCTTTGTCCTGAAGAGAGCATGAGTGTCAATGTGCCTCGAAGGTATAACACCTGGGATAAGGGGACGCGCCATACCTTTGCGCTGACGCCTCAGTCCGGAATGCACTTCTTTTCTACCCACGGGGCCCTGTGGCCCCTCGTTGGCTTGTCGCCGCAGGTTCGGCCTTCCGCCTTAAAAACCTCCCCCGCAAAGTTCGGTTGTAATCAAGAAACTGAAAACATGAAAGGGCGGACACCTATTCGGGGTACTGGGACTTCGATCTCAGTTACCTGGGAGGCCGGGATTAGCCCTGGGTAATCGGCCGTAATGGCCACCAAGGCGGTGTCCTTGCTCAATTGATGGAACACTCCATCAATCAGCTCCACAGATATGTCCGGATCCTCTTGAGAGGCCGGGGTCGAGGGACCGTCCTGGGTCCTCGGGTTGTGGAGGAGGGCTGCTTATTTCCTTAACAGCCCGGTGCAGTTCCTGCGTTGAAGTCGTCAGACTGAATATTTAACAATGGGAATACAAAACGGATGGGCAAGTAAATACGACCGCTTACCCAGCTTGGGGGATTGTGCATAGAGAATCCACCATGTGGGTTGACGCGGAGAAATTCCTCCTCTTCTCCCTTATACAAAGTGGACAAGATCTTTAGTAAAGCGGCAGCTGAATCCGGCCCCTTACGGCCGTAGCGGGTGGCGTCGTCCTCCCCGTTGAAGTCCCACATGGGGTGGCTTCTATACTGAAGCGGTTACACCCCCCGCATAATGCATTCGGCCATAACCCCGATCATGGTTAGTCCGGAATGGGCTAACAATCTTATTCGGCCCATCAGGTAAATGATGTCCCTGTCACTTTCCCTCTGAGGGCTCCGTGGACGCCAGCTTAGGCGCTTCTTTAAGGGAGCACTGTCGAATTCAGGGAGGCCGATCCGGACAGGATCCGGCAGCGAGACGTCTTCTATATAAAACCATTCTGAGGGCCAGTCTTCGGACACCTTCTTTGGGGTTCCGGACAGATATCCGGTCCCGGCGATGCGCCACACTTCGGCTCCGCCCACTTGATACATTGACCCCTCCTTAGAGCGGGGCACAAGGCAGAATAACATTTTCCGTAGCCCGAAATGAGCCTCGATACCCAAAAACAGCTCACAGAGGGCTACGAAGCCCGCGATATGCAATACGGAGGCAGGCGTGAGATTGTGTAGCTGGAGGCCATAGAACTCCAGGAGCCCCCGAAGAAATGGATGGATTGGAAATCCGAGCCCCCTTATTAAATAAGGGACGAGGCACACCCGCTCTCCTTTGGAGGGATTAGGGGCACTCTCCGCTTGCTCTCCATCATTATAGATGGCAAGGCCCAGGGGGAGAAATCCCTTGATCTGGAGCATCACTAGCTCGCTATGCGGGATGGAGCATCTCTCCCAATATCCAGGCTGAAGGCTGGAAGGGCGAGAGGAGGAGTCGCGACGGCTGGCCATGGTGGAATGGACCTTTGTCGGATGCGCTCTGATGAACACTCGCTAAGGGGGGAAGATGTGGTTTGGATCTAAATCCTTGTCCCCTTAAATTGGTCATCTCATTTACGCGGCTAGGGGTGTGAATGTAAAAACACTCAGACTTTTCATATTCGTTTGACACGTGGGAAGCGGCCATTATTGGGCGTAGCAGCCAAGGAGCGCAACATCTACAAGAAACTGGACTTTATTCAACAGGTACACGGAATTTGGAGGAGAACCCGCCTTGCAATGCCGAAGACAATCTGCGCACCGGACTCATCATCATTGAACCCTGGTTCGGGGGCTACTGAGGGAGTCCTGGATTAGGGGGTGTCCGGATAGCCGGACTATACCTTCAGCCGGACTCCTGGACTATGAAGATACAAGATTGAAGACTCCGTCGCGTGTCCGGAAGGGACTTTCCTTGGCGTGGAAGGCAAGCTTGGCGATACGGATATGTAGATCTCCTACCATTGTAATCGACTTTGTGTAACCCTAACCCTCTCCGGTGTCTATATAAACCGGAGGGTTTTAGTCCGTAGGACAACATACACAACAACAATCATACCATAGGCTAGCTTCTAGGGTTTAGCCTCTCTGATCTCGTGGTAGATCTACTCTTGTACTACCCATATCATCAATATTAATCAAGCAGGACGTAGGGTTTTACCTCCATCGAGAGGGCCCGAACCTGGGTAAAACTCACTACAAGAAATATGTCAACTTGTGACCAGCACTATTGGTCACTGAATGGTCACTGTTTTCAATTTGTGACCTTTTTGTGACCAAAAACATAAGGTCAAAAGCTGGCCGTCATAAACTGACTATAGCGACCTTTCTTCTGGAATGGTCATAGACGTTTATGACCAAAATACATATACTGTGGCGTTTTGGTCACTAGCAACCTCCCCAGGCCACATAGGCATCCAGCGTGGCAATCTGATGTGGCACAAGATTCAGCCCGGTCCAATTCGATTTTCTACATGGGCCTAGCCCAACAATTCAGCCTATTTGTGTTTTTTTTTTCTGTGTGTCAATTTTTGGTTGGGTTCATGGGCCAAGCCCAATATTGCAGCCTTTTTATTGTTGGGTTGTGGTCCTTTTGTCTAAACGAATTTAGTTTTTCTTTTTTTTCAAAAGAAGGGTCCACTAGTTAGATGGGTCCCAGTTGTCAGGTTCTAGTAATAGGTTCCCATTTGTCATGTTGTGGTAAGTGGGTCCCATTAATTCAGACTCATATTCTTCATATTTCAAGCATTATTTAGATTTTCAGAGACAAAAACACACATGATACTTAAATAAGAGCAACCAGATCACATAATACAAGCTCTATCCATTCCAATACAGAAGACCATACTGCTTTACAAGCTCTACAAGTGTAACAAGCTCTACAATTGTAATACTAACAAGCTCTACAAGTTCTTAGATTCAGACTCCTAACAAGATCTACTAGATGAACAACATGCCGGACTTGCTCAACGACCATAGTCAGGGCTGGGAACAAACAAAACAACAACATGGCTTCCACTGTCATCCTGTTACATGAATCAGTGAAGAATTAGAATAACTGGGGAAAATATATGTCGTAGCTAACAAAGTAAGAAACAATAGTTAACAAGTCTGAGTCATAGAAGCTAGAAGTGTCCCTTCAAAGAGACGAGAACTTAGAATTGATGCATGGATCTTATTCTAAACAGCATAAACACCATGGCAATAACAAATTAACAGTAACAAGATCAGTGTTAGCAGAATTAAGTACAAGGCAATCACGGGTACCAATCCAGTGCAAGTTAATAGAGAAAATATGTCAAAGTTACTCAGATTTACTAATGTGTTTTTCATACTACCAAATTGAAGGTAAAAGATGTGTACTGATTCGACACTGCAAATTGATTTCTGAAAGCTTTACCAAAACATTGTTTAGTCACTTGGTGCTAAAGCGATAGATGTTGAACACTAACTGCCAGCGATAGTAACAACCAGCAGGTACTGCACCTGCGACCGCCATCACTAGCTTGGAAGCAATAAGCACAGCATAGGTAGGATAGGAATCATCCTGGTTGTGTGTTCACGAATCACCTAATAGGTGTCGTGCCGCATAATTGATTTCCTGAACTTAGTATGCTACACTTGTCTATCCCAAATCAGGGCTCATGAATCCTCATCAAAGTGTGAAATTTTACCTGAAGTAGGGCAGTGGCCACGTCGAAAACCACGTACAGGTCAATGGTCTACGGGGCATGAGAAGCACATCAGGAACCCGGCAGTCGCAGGTGGCAGACAAAAAAAATACTGCTGGGGAATCTGTACACGAATGAGGCATAGAGCAGCAAAATAAGATATATATTCATGATTTTCACAGCATGAATCCAAATCCTATGGCTGATAGTGGCCCTTTTTATACTACAAAAGACACATGTACACGACCATTGACACCGTTGAAGAATCACAACAGCACACTAAGAACAATGACAGGCTCCGCAAGCCTGTGACATACTGTACACGGCAATAGGAGCAAAAATCTAATAAATTCATTACAGGCTTGCCAATAAAAATAACAAGTTACCTACACACAAGGAAACATAAACTTGAGAGGTTGAGATCAAGGCCTATCAACTACATCATATATATATGCATCAAAAAACAAGGCCATATGGACCAATGCCTCATAATTATCAGTTTTAAACACTACAGGATCAGACCGACTGACCGAGCCTGATGAATCAATAGGTGTGAAATGCATTGACACTTTGCTTTGTCTTAAAATTGACAGCTATATTAATTTATATTTATACTCATTAGAGATAGTCATAATATTGGGATGTGGACACTCATCAAGATAACTCTAAAAGAGTTTGACTAGATATGCAACCCAGAATGTTTCAGGACTCTACACAGAATATAACTATAAAAACTGCAGCAGCAATACAGATGCAGAGCAGCAATACAGACCCAGGAGATATCTTGTGATAGCAGGCATCCCATAAGCCGCAGAAATGGCCAAAGCAGTGTCACCTGCAATAAGTAAAACAAAAGAACCAAATTAATCTAGGATTACTGGGATGTGTAGCAGAATTGATGCGAAGAGATCAAAAGGGAACCGGATTAATTACCCTGTGAGAGTTCACGGGTTGACAAGGCACCTACACATGTCCAGCCGCCCTTCCATGACCGCCGGGGTTCACCGCCCTCCTCGACATCCTCAGCTCCTTGGTCGCCACCCTGACCGATCAGACCGGTCCACTCGCCCAGGCCTCCATCAACACCTCCCCCTCCTAGCATTCGTTCATTAGAAGCACTAACCTACCAAAATAAATCTCAGTTATATAATTCACTGTTGAATACAAAGAAAGATAATTGCTTCTATGCAAAATGTTACAGATGGAAGTAACAGAAGGATTTAGTAAAATGCTCACACAATAGATCATATCATCCAAGCTTGCAAAGGCTTAAGATCTAACTGGTTGAATGGATTTGTAATAAGATATTGGATTTATAAAGTTGTTGCAGAAGGGACTGCAACTTTCCTGATAATTTGAGGCTCAGAACTCAAATTCTACTCCATGGTAAATAAGCTGACAGTCATTGGGGAACTTGATTCAAAATCTTGGTGATGCCCTTAATGGCAGGGGGAACCAATACGGACATTAAAACATAAAATAAGCATAGCTAAGAAGACCCTATTCAACAACCCAGACCTAGGCAAAGGACTGTTCCATCTGAGAAGCCAGCCTAACTACAACACCATGTGATGGTTCTAAAACTGGGTTCAGTTCTGATCCCATGCTCAGATCCTATTCAACTACTCCGTATTTGGTAAAATACAACTCGACCAATCTCACCTATCCAAGCATATCTAGATACGCAACCAGTATTGCATGGAGGAGACAGGGTGGGATTGGATGATGGGATGGAGAGGAGGAACTTACGATGGCGTCGGTGGCGCCATCGACAGACCAGAGGGTGATGTCGCCCTTGTGCAGCTTTAGCCCGCCGGCCCCCGCCGCACCCGACGGGGACGAGGACGAGGGAGGGCACGAGGGCCTTTGCCTCGTCGATGGTGTCGGGGCAGATGTTGCCGATGGTGCAGAGCTCCATGGCACGGGAGCAGCGGACGCCGGGCAGGTTGACAGGGAGCCGTGGCTGCCCAAGCCCCGCCTCGCCGATGGAGAAGGGGGCAAATCCCTCCAGATCGAGGCCTAGATCTGTGTGTGCTTGGCTGCGAGCCCACTACCGCCGTCGCGGGTCCGGAAGCACCGCCTCGGCGGGGGAGGGGATGGGTGCGGAGGTGATGTGAGAGGGGATGGATCCAGGTGGCGGCGGGTGTGTTTTGGGGAGAGGGGGAGAGAAAGAGGCGGCGGCGGGATGGGGAGAGGGGAGAGAGAGCGTCGGCGGGTGTGTTATCGGGAGAGGGGGAGAGAGAGGCGGCCTGCTAGGGTTTGGGCTGGGCTACTGAGATCTGAACGGTGAGTGAGAGGCATTGGATCCACTGGATACGGACGGTTCAGATTAGCTATAGTGCGGTGATCCGTGTGAAGAATTCTGATTGGCTCAGAAAATCAGTGATTTATGAAAGAGTTTCCAAGTACTAAAAATAGAGGGATTTTGTGAAGCAGCTACCAAAAATATTTTGCAAAAGGGCACCACACAAATTTTCACTTGAGTTAGACCACATTATATGGATGAGCACCAATTTTTATGCATTTCTGATCTTTCTAGCTATTTTTTATCATTTATCTAGTGGCCAAAATGAGTTTTTTTCTCAAGGATCTACCATATATTTGTTGTAAAATTGGACCAAATAAATTTTCTAAAATACTAGGCCATATTTAATTCACAATTGACGAAATGTATGGGTGTCAAAAGCTTTTATCCAACTCTGGTGAAAAAGACAAATTTCCGCCGATTCAGCAGGAAGCGGGTCAAATTTGAACTGTAGCTACCTCATAGTTTGCTCTTTATTTTTTCCAAAAATCATTTTTAGGTAAAGAAGTATCTATTTAATCACAGAAACACCAAAAAAATTTCAAGATTCAACAACTAGCTAGGAACGGTCATGCCCGCCGTTTTGACCGCATTTTGAAATGGACATAAAAAATTCAAAAAAAATCAAAAAATTGGGAAACCTTCACATTGTGTCATTATATGTGACCAAGTTTCCAGAAAAAATAATAAACTTGTAATACAGCAATTATTTTAAAAAAGTGTTCTAAAAAATGAGCTATCATGCGTGAAGATTCATGGCTTTCAAGCCAAATGATCAATCTTATGGCCACATTCATGGCATAGTTTGTTCAAATGATCTCATATTGTGCACAAAGGTGCATATTGGAATTCCAAACAATGTTGCCTAAGGGAGTTTTCATTTTCTTTGCACGGAAAATTCATTTTCCATTTTTCGAGTGCCCGAAATGAGGTTTTTTGTGAAGGACCTACCATATATTTGTTGCAAAATTGGACCAAATCATTTTTATAAAATACTAGGCCATATTTAATGCACAATTGACCAAATGGTTGGGTGTCAAAAGTTTTGACCCACCTTTGGTGAAAAAGACAAATTTCGGCCGATCTAGTAGGAAGAGGGTCAAATTTGAACTGCAGCTCCCTCATAGTTTGCTCTTTATTTTTTTCAAAAATCAAAAAATTGGGAAACCTTCGCATTGTGTCAATATATGTGGCCAAGTTCCCAGAAAAAAAATAAACTTGTAATACGGCAATTATTTTTAAAAAGTGTTCTCAGAAACGAGCTATCACGTGTGGAGATCAATGGCCTTTAAGCCAAATGGTCAATCTTATGGCCACATTCATGACATAGTTTGTTCAAATGACCTCATATTGTGCACAAGGGTGCATATTGGAATGGCAATCAATGTTGATTTGGGGATTTTTCATTTTCTTCGGACGAAAAAACCATTTTCCATTTTCCGAGTGCCCAAAAGGAGGTTTTTTTGTGAAGGACCTCCCAAATATTTGTTGCAAAATTGGACCAAATCATTTTTCTAAAATACTAGGCCATATTTAATGCACAATTAACAAAATGGTTGGTTGTAAAAAGTTTTTATCCACCTCTCGTGAAAAAGACAAATTCCGGCTGATTCAGTTGGAAGCGGGTCAAATTTGAACTGTAGCTACCTCGTAGTTTGCTCTTTATTTTTTTCCAAAAATCATTTATAGGTACATAAGTATCTATTTAATCAGAGAAACACCAAAAAAATTCCACGATTCAACCGCTACCTAGGAACGGTCAAGCCCGCCGTTTTGACCACATTTTGAAACGGGCATAAAAAATTCAAAAAAAATCAAAAAATTGGAAAACCTTCGCATTGTCTCATTATATGTGATTAAGTTTCCGGGAAAAATAATAAACTTGTAATACGATAATTATTTTTAAAAAGTGTTCTCAGAAATGAGCTATCATGTGTGAAGGTCAATGGCTTTCAAGCCAAATGATCAATCTTATGGCCACATTCATGGCATAGTTTGTTCAAATGATCTCATATTGTGCACAAGGGTGCATATTGGAATGGCAAACAACGTTGCCTAAGGAAGTTTTCATTTTTGTTGGACGAAAGAACCATTTTCCATTTTTCGATTGCCCAAAAGGAGGTTTTTTTTAAGGAACTACCAAATAATTGTTGCAAAATTGGACCAAATCATTTTTATAAAATACTAGGCCATATTTAATGCACAATTGACAAAATGGTTGGGTGTAAAAATTTTTGATCCACCTCTCGTGAAAAAGACAAATTTCCACCGATTCAGTAGGAAGCGGGTCAAATTTGAACTGCAGCTGCCTCATAGTTTGCTATTTATTTTTTTCCAAAAATCATTTCTAGTTACATAAGGATCTATTCAATCATAAATACATGGTTTGGTGGCGATACGTAGAGGTTTGGGCAGTGGCCGAGGGCCCCAACTCTAGAGCGCGTAAACTCGCATGCCCGCCGCGTGGTCACCGCGTGACCGTGGCGTTGCCATGCGTTCTGGGCGGCCTAGGCATGTCTAGTGGGTTGGGCACTCCCCAGGTTGGTGCTAGGAAGAAAATTACAACATAAGATTCTCACAAGGAGACCGATCGATGCTCAAACATGAATTAACAGCCAAGTGTTTGATTAGCGGTACGGGAAATGTACATGGCTAATGGGCGTGAGTTTTGGCTGAGGATGATCATTTACTAAGAAGACCGTCTTCACAAATTTTCAGCTCAAAAGGAGGAGCCTAGGTGGTACTTGCTTTGCGAACTACCACACTGGACATAACTATGAATGTTCAAGCTCGGCTCAAAATAATGAACGGATTGAGCTGGCATTAGGTGGAGGATGGTTAGTTGGGCATAGGAAACCACTGTAGAAAATGGATACTATTTGGAAATGCCAACGTGGTACTTCCTTCACAATTCTCTTCTATGGACAGAAACTTGGGAAAACTAGTGAGAGAGATTGGATGAATGAAATGAGCTAAAAATTGGTGTAGGTAAGTTACATAGGTATGGTCATGCGTTGGTAAATTTTCAGATCATTTGGGTAAGCCTAGCTAGTACTTACTTCACAAAGCTTCTCTCGAGGTAGAAACTTTGAAAATTTCCTGAGAAAGATTTACTAGGAAAATTGAGCTGAATATTATCATGTGGCAACGACTTGGGTATGGAAGAGTGCCCGAAAAGTTTGAGGGTAATAGGAGGGGTCTAGATAACACTTGCTTTGCAACGTGCCAATTTGGCCATAAAATATAAATTGAACCTTGGCTCACATAGATGATTTGACTGAGCTGCAATTTGGAGGAGGGTGATAATTTGGGCATATGAAGGAACTGTATAAATTTCATGTCATTGCGATATATAAAAAAGGTACTTCCTTCACAATGCTTCTAGGTGGACAAAAACTTTGGAAATTTGCCGAGGAAGATTTGCTAGGCAAGTGGAGCTGAATTTTGTCATGCGGTAATGATTTGGATGGGAAAGAGTGCCCAAAAATTCTGAGGGCAATCAAGAATATATAAATAGCACTTCCTTCATAAAGTGCTGTCGTGAACAGAATAGGAAAATGAATATTGTTGAATTAGTTTTGAACTAGGCAAGGAAGGATTTTTACATATTTTATGAAGATATGACCCAAAGAATTTATGAGATTTTTTTGGGAATTTTGGGAATGACAGAAATATAGGTTGCTTCACAACCTTGGGAAAAAACTGCCACATGGACATGACACATAGGCAAAACTGATGAGGTGGCGCCTAGTCATAGCAACCCACCACAATTTACAAGGTCATGACCATCTATATTGGTCATGATCGGCTAGAAATAAGGCAGCAGACCAGTGCTATATGCTTTATGACCATATCATGTAAGGAAATTACGACCTTTCTGACCAAAATGGTCGTTATAGTTTAGGTTTTGGAGCCCCCCGAACAACTTTTGACCAATTGGTCTGAAATGGTCATAGATCTATGACCAATTCTTCCAGGGTCACTAACAGAAGGTCACAAGTTGACATATTTCTTGTAGTGACTTCGTGTCCCTTGCCTCCTGTTACCATCCGGCCTAGACGCACAGTTCGGGACCCCCTACCCGAGATCCGTCGGTTTTGACACCGACATATGGCTCTCTCAAAAGGTGTGTACAGCAAGGATGATTGTGGTATACTAAGACACAAAGACACAAATAATACAAGACTCTCCAAGAAAAACACATATCATGTTGGTGAATAAAAATATAGCTCCAAGTAAATTACCGATGGAAGTGGACGAAAGAGGGGATGCCTTCCGGGGCATCCCCAAGATTTGACTTTTTGGTTTCCTTGGATTATCTTGGGGGTTCCATGGGCATCCCCAAGCTTAGGCTCTTGCCACTCCTTGTTCCATGATCCATCAAAAGAATTCACCCAAAACTTGAAAACTTCACAACACAAAACTCAAAATAGAAAACTCGTGAGCTCCGTTAGCGAAAGAAAACAAAAGACCATTTCAAGGTACTGTAATGAACTCATTCTTTATTTATATTGGTGTTAAAAATACTGTATTCCAACTTCTCTATGGATTATAAACTATTTTACTAGCCATAGATTCATCAAAATAAGCAATCAACACACGAAAAACAGAATCTGTCAAAAACAGAACAGTCTGTAGTAATCTGTAGCTAGCGCAAGATCTAGAACCCCAAAAATTCTAAAATAAATTTCTGGACGTGAGGAATTTATCTATTAATCATCTTAAAAAAGAATTAACTAATTATCACTCTTCAAATAAAAGTTACAGCAGTTCTCGTGAGCGCTAAATTTTCTGTTTTTTACAGCAAGTTCAACAAGACTTTCCCCAAGTCTTCCCAACGGTTCTACTTGGCACAAACACTAATTAAACACAAAAAAACACAACCAAAACACAGGCTAAATAATTTATTTATTACTAAACAGGATCAAAAAGCAAGGAATAAAAATAAAATTGGGTTGCCTTCCAACAAGCGCTATCGTTTAGCGCCCCTAGCTAGGCATAAAAGCGAGGATAGATCTAGGTATTGCCATCTTTGGTAGGCAATCCACAGGTGGCTCTCATGATAGTTTTATATGGTAATTTTATTTTCTTTCTTGGAAAGTGTTCCATGCCCTTTTTTAATGGAAATTGAAATCTAATATTCCCTTCCTTCATATCAATAATTGCACCAACCGTTCTAAGGAAAGGTCTACCAAGAATAATAGGGCAAGAAGGATTGCAATCTATATCAAGAGCAATGAAATCTACGGGCACATAATTCCTATTTGCAATAAGAACATCATTAAGCCTTCCCATAGGTTTCTTAATAGTGGAATCCGCAAGATGCAAGTTTAGAGAGCAATCATCAAAATTACGGAAATATAGCAAATCACACAAAGTCTTGGGAATAGTAGAGACACTAGCACCCAAATCAAACAAAGCATAAAACTCATGATATTTAATTTTAATTTTAATAGTTGGTTCCCACTCATCATAGAGTTTTCTAGGGATAGAAACTTTCAACTCAAGTTTTTCTTCATAAGATTGCATCAAGGCATCAACAATATGTTCGCTGAAGGCTTTATTTTGACTATAAGCATGTGGAGAATTTAGCACGGATTGCAATAAGGAAATACAATCAATTAAAGAGCAACTTTCATAATTAAATTCCTTGAAATCCAATATAGTGGGTTTAGCAACATCTAGATTTTTATTTCTTTCAATCCCACTTTCGTCAATTTCGTCATTAAGATCTAAATACTCCGAATTTTTAGAACGCCTTCTAGGTAAAGGAAGATCATATTCAGTTTCATAAAGATTAATATTGCAAAATAAAGATTGAATAGGGGACACATCAATAACTTTTAGATCTTCATCTTGATTTTCATAGGAATTAGAGGAACACGCTTTAATAAAGGCATCTTTGGAAGCACGCATCCTAGCGGTTCTTTCTTTGCACTCATCAATGGAAATTCTCTTGGCTTTGAGAGACTCATTGATATCATGCTTAGGAGGAATAGATCTAAGATTTAAAGAATCAACCTCAAGAGAAATTCTATCAACGTTTCTAGCCAAATCATCAACTTTAAGCAATTTCTCCTCAAGCAAAGCATTAAAATTCTTTTGTGAATTCATAAACTCTTTAACACTATTCTCAAATTCAGAGGGCATCTTATTATAATTTCCATAAGAGTTGTTTTAGGAATTACCATAATTATTAGAAGGATTACTAGGATATGGCCTAGGATTAAAATTCCCTCTATAAGCGTTGTTACCAAAATTATTCCTACCAACAAAATTCACATCCATAGATTCATTGTTATTCTCAATCAAAGTAGACAAAGGCATATCATTAGGATCAGAAGAAACACTCTTAGTAGCAAATAATTTCATAAGTTCATCCATCTTTCCACTCAACACATTGATTTCTTCTATCGCATGCACTTTTTTATTAGAAGATCTTTCAGTATGCCATTGAGAATAATTAACCATAATATTATCTAGGAGTTTAGTAGAATCTCCTAAAGTGATTTCTATAAAAGTGCCTCCCGCGGCCGAATCTAAAAGATTTCTAGAAGCAAAATTCAATCCGTCATAAAAAATTTGTATAATCATCCACAAATTCAAACCATGAGTAGGGCAATTACGTATCATTAATTTCATTCTCTCCCAAGCTTGTGCAACATGTTCATGATCAAGTTGTTTAAAGTTCATAATATCATTTCTAAGAGAGATGATCTTAGCGGGAGGAAATACTTAGAGATAAAAGCATCTTTGCACTTGTTCCATGAATCAATACTATTCTTAGGCAAAGACGAAAACCAAGCTTTAGCACGATCTCTAAGCGAAAAAGGAAATAGCTTCAATTAACGACATCATTATTGACATCTTTTTTCTTTTGCATATCACATAAATCAACGAAGCTATTCAGATGAGTAGCGGCATCTTCACTAGGAAGGCCGGCGAATTGATCTTTCATAACAAGATTCAACAAAGCAGTATTAATTTCACAAGATTCAGGATCGGTAATAGGAGCAATCGGAGTGCTAAGGAAATCATTATTATTGGTATTGGTGAAGTCACACAATTTGGTAGTATCTTGAGCCATCGAGACAAGCAAGCAATCTAACACACGAGCAAACAAAAGCAAACAGGCAAAAGGAGGCAAATAGAGAGGGAGGATAGAGAGAGGGCGAATAAAACGGCAAGGGTGAATTGGGCCGGAGAGGAAAACGAGAGGCAAATGGCAAATAATGTAATGCAAGAGATAGGGATTGTGATGGGTACTTGGTATGTTGACTTTTTGCGTAGACTCCCCGGCAACGGCGCCAGAAATCCTTCTTGCTACGTCTTGAGCTTGCGTAGGTTTTCCCCAAAGAGGAAGGGATGATGCAGCAGAGTAGCGTAAGTATTTCCCTCAGTTTTTGAGAACCAAGGTATCAATCCAGTAGGAGCCCACGCTCAAGTCCCTCGTACCTGCACAAAGCGATAGCTACTCGCAACCAACGTGATTAGGGGTTGTCAATCCCTTCATGGTCACTTACGAGAGTGAGATCTGATAGATATAATATTTTTGGTATTTTTGGTATAAAGATGCAAAGTAAACAAGTAAAAGCAAAGTAAAAAAGCAAAGCAAGATTAAAGTGATGGAGATTGATATGATGAGAATAGACCCGAGGGCCATAGGTTTCACTAGTGGCTTCTCTCAAGAGCATAAGTATTCTACGGTGGGTGAACAAATTACTATTGAGCAATGGACGGAATTGAGCATAGTTATGAGAATATCTAGGCATGATCATGTATATAGGCATCACGTCTGTGACAAGTAGATCGAAACGATTCTGCATCTACTACTATTACTCCACTCATCGACCGCTATCCAGCATGCATCTAGAGTATTAAGTTAAAAACAGAGTAACGCCTTAAGCAAGATGACATGATGTAGAGAGATAAATTCATGCAATATGAAATAAACCCCATCTTGTTATCCTTGATGGCAAGGATACAATATGTGCCTTGCTGGCCCTTCTGTCACTGGGTAAGGACATCGCAAGATCGAACCCAAAGCTAAGCACTTCTCCCATGGCAAGAACTACCAATCTAGTTGTCCAAACCAAACGGATAATTCGAAGAGACTTGAAAAGATAACCAATCATACATAAAAGAATTCAGAGAAGATTCAAATATTATTCATAGATAGACTTGATCATAAACCCACATTTCATCGGTCTCAACAAACACATCGCAAAAAGAAGATTACATCGAATAGATCTCCACAAGAGAGGGGGAGAACTTTGTATTGAGATTCAAAGACAGAGAAGAAGCCATCTAGCTACTAACTATGGACCCGAAGGTCTAAGGTAAACTACTCTTCATCAGAGGGGCTAGGATGATGTAGAAGCCCTCCGTGATGACGACCCTCTTCCGGCGGAGCTCCGGAACAGGCCCCAAGATGGGATCTCGTGGATACAGAAAGTTGCGGCGGTGGAATTAGGTTTTTGGCTCCCGTTCTGATCATTTGGGGGTACGTGTGTATATATAGGAGGAAGAAGTACGTCGGAGGAGCAACAAGGGGCCCACGAGGCAGGGAGCGCGCCCTAGGGGGGGCCCACCCTCGTGACCGCCTCTTTTGTTCCTTGGAGCAGGGTCCAAGTCTCCTGGATCATGTTCGGTGAGAAAATCACGTTCCCGAAGGTTTTATTCCGTTTGTACTCCATTTGATATTCTGTTTATCCAAAAGGCTGAAATAGGCAAAAATAGCAATTCTGGGCTGGGCCTCCGGTTAATAGGTTAGTCCCAAAAATAATATAAAAGTGGAAAATAAAGCCCAATATAGTCCAAAACAGTAGATAATATAGCATGGAGCAATCAAAAATTATAGATACGTTGGAGACATATCATTAAGCTATGGGAAATAAACACCCTACCAGATGTACAGAACTTACCGGATTCGCAGGGCGCTTCACGCTTAGCCCGCGGTCCTCAGTAAGAGAAGGAGGGACCTCGGCGCCCTTGAACAACACCCTCCAGACGTCCTTATGCGTCATGTCGAAGAGCTCGCTTAGAGTCTGGTGCTGCGCCGGGTCAAACTCCCATAAGTTGAAATCCCGTTGTTGACACAGGAGGATCCGGCGGAAGAGCATGAACTGGACTATGTTGACAACCTTAAGTTTCTTTCTTGTCATGTTCCGGATACACTTCTGGAGTCCGTCCAGCTCCACCGAAGAGCCCCAAGACAGGCCCTTTTCCTTCCAGGAAGTGAGTCGCGTGGGGACTCCAGATCGAAACTCGGGGGCGCCACCCAGTTGGTGTTGCGCGGCTCGGTGATGTAGAACCACCTCGATTGCCACCCCTTTACGGTCTCCACGAAGGAGCCCTCTAGCCATGTAACATTGGGCATTTTTCCTACCATGGCTCCGCCGCATTCTGCTTGTTGGCCGCCTACTACCTTCGGCTTGATATTGAAGGTCTTCAGCCATAGGACGAAGTGGGGCCGGATGTGGAGGAAAGCCTCGCACACGACGATGAACGCCGAGATGTTGAGGATGAAATTCGGGGCTAGATCATGAAAGTCCAGCCCGTAATAGAACATGAGGCCACGGACGAATGGATGGAGGGGAAACCCCAATCCGCGGACGAAATGGGGGAGAAAAACCACCCTTTCGTGAGGTTCTGGGGTAGGGACGATCTGCCCCGCGGCTGGCAGCCGGTGCGCGATATCCGCGGCTAAGTATCCGGCTCCATGTAGCTTTTTGATGTGTCCCTCCGTGACGGAGGAGGCCATCCACTTGCCTCCCGCTCCAGGCATGGTTGGAGAGAGTTGAGGAGAAGGATGCGGACTTGGGCCTGGAGCTCGAGTGTGCAAGAATGGATGAGCAAGGAGGAAGAAGGCGTGGGTAGAAAAAGGTGAGACCTTATCCCTTTATAAGGGCGGACGAAACTATGCGCCCCCCACCAGCCTGGTAAAACTCTCTTATCCCCCAAGCGCCGTAATTGGTGGCGCGGTTGGGTTACCCACGCCGGTATTGATGAGAATCCCGTAATAAGGGGGACACGATCTCTGCTTTGACAAGACGTGTCAAGAAACCACCTCGCGTTATGTGCGAGGCTGGTTAAATAAAAACGGTTCGAATAATTACCGGGCCATGGCATGATGTCATGCTGCCAAAACGTGTCAGCAGATTAGATTTGTGGAAATATTATTCTCTCTACGGTGGTATGTGGAACTTATTTTGCAGGGTCGGACACTATCCTTGTATTCAAACTCTTCTATGGTGTATTCGGAGGAGGAACCCGCCTTGCAATGCCGAAGACAACACTGCGCGCCGGACTCATCGTCATTGAAGCCTGGTTCAGGGGCTAGTGAGGGAGTCCTGGATTAGGGGAAGGCAAGTTCTGTCCGGATACTTGGCGTGGAAGGCAAGCTAGACAATACGGATATGTATATCTCCTCCTTTGTAACGGACCTTGTGTAACCCTAGCCTCCTCCGGTGTCTATATAAACCGGAGGGTTTTAGTCCGTAGGACAACATACAATCATACCATAGGCTAGCTTCTAGGGTTTAGCCTCTTCGATCTCGTGGTAGATCAACTCTTGTACTACTCATATTATCAAGAATAAATCAAGCAGGACGTAGGGTTTTACCTCCATCAAGAGGGCCCGAACCTGGGTAAAACATCGTGTCCCCTTCCTCCTGTTACCATCCGCCTTAGACGCACAGTTCGGGACCCCCTACATGAGATCCGCCGGTTTTGACACCGACAGAGACCTTAATGAATTTAGCACATCTCCAAAAGGTGAGTGCTGAAAGATATCCGCGGAGGTGAACTCCATGATCGGCGCCCAGTCGGACTTGACGGGCACGAATATGAGCGGCTCGGAGTCCGTGGCCGGAGATGAATCTAGTGGTTCGGCGACACGGCTCTCGTAAGGGGTGAAGTCAGTATCCGGCTCTATCATCACTGATAGTGCGGCCTCCATGGCAAGGCCCATCCCTCTGCTCTAGGATGGCGCGACTTGCTCCGGATTGAAGGACGGAGTAGTTGCGGATGCGATCTCCCGAACACTGTCCGACGGTAGAATTACGTCATGCTCGTCACAACTGTACGGCGCGTCCGACATGGGCCCGAATCCGTCGAAGATCAAGTCTCCGCGGATGTCGGTCGTGTAGTTCAAGTTTCCAAATCTGACCTGATAGCCAAGGGCGTAGCACTTAATCTGCTCCAGATGGCCAAGCGAATTGGCCCGTAGTGCAAAGCCGCCGAATATGAAGATTTGTCTGGGGAGTAAAGCCTCACCCTTGACCGCATCGCTAGCGATGATCGAAGGAGCCATCAAGCCTTATGGTGACGACATAGTGGAACTCTCAATGAAAGCACCAATGTCAGTGTCAAAACCGGCGGATCTCGGGTAGGGGGTCCCGAACTGTGCATCTAAGGCGGATGGTAACAGGAGGCAGGGGACACGATGTTACCCAGGTTCGGACCCTCTAGATGGAGGTAGTTCTTGATGATATGAGTATTACAAGAGTTGATCTACCACGAGATCAAAGAGGCTAAACCCTAGAAGTTGGCCTATGGTATGATTGTATCTTCTCCTACGGACTAAAACCCTCCGGTTTATATAGACACCAGAGGGGGCTAGGATTACACAAGGTCGGTTACAAAGGAGGAGATATACATAGCAGTATTTCCTAGCTTGCCTTCCACGCCGAGTCCCATCCGGACACATGACGAAGTCTTCAATCTTGTATCTTCATAGTCCAACAGTCCGGCCAAAGGATATAGTCCGGTTGTCCGGAGACCCCCTAATCCAGGACTCCCTCAACCTCCCTCATCCTCTGGCGAGTCAACAGCGACCCAACTTCCTACTCTCAAAATGTAGCTGGGTAAGTACTTGAACCCCTTCTTTAAATGTTTCCATCTTTGTATATTATGCTTAACTTTCGCATCTTTTTCTGTTTTTAGAGCCAAAGCCAGACCCAACAAAAAGGCTCGGGTGAACAATCCGCCCGAAGACCAGGTAATTCTTGAACCAGAGCAAATGGTTGAACCGGAACAAACTGTTGAACCGGAGGGTCCCAATCCTAAAGCTACTTTTGATGAGCCACCCCCTCAAGATCACAATATCGATGAACAACCAGAAGTTGACATTGCTGTGCCTGATGCTGAACCGGCAGATCCAATCCTGGCTGATGACAGGTCTTCTAGTCCGGTGAGAGCTACTGAAACTCCATCAACTCCAGAAAAAGCTACTGGAGACAAAGAAGGCGAGGTTATCATTACTGGTATTGGTCACACCTCTCCTGGCCATCCTGTAATCTTGGCCAAACATAGTGCCGAGGAAGAGCGTGCTGCCATGGAAAAAGGCAAATGGAGCACTGAGTTGTCAAGGTACGCCCATCTCAGCGCTCAAGAACTCCACTCCGGTTTTCTAAACCGTCTGCACTCAAACCGTGATTATGAAGCTGGTTTGGTGAACCTGATGAAAGAGCGCTATGAGGTATTTTCATCACTTTCCTTTCTTGAATCCAAAGTACAAGCATCAACCCAAGTAGCCCCCAAGGGCCGGTTTATGATGACAATCATAAACCGAGATTGTATAATACCTTAACTTTTACAAACTTGTCCTCCATATACCAACTGATCGTTTGAAGTAAATCAAACGTGATCATTATATTCCTGTAGTTTTTCGCCTGTGTAGCCCCCAAGGGCCGGTTTAGCTTTGCGAGGTAAACCGGGTCTTGAATCAATGCGTCAGCTTTGAACAGATGTACATTAGCCCCCAGTGTTAAGGATAATGCTTGCATTGTACTTGAGACTTGTGAAAAATATGTTGACTATAGAACAAATAGGCATTAGCTCCCAAGTACAAAGTGCATAACTTGTTATACGCTTGGTACTTCATAACCTGTTTTGATGATATAACTCACCTTTGTAGGCTGAGCTGAATAAGAAAGATGCTCAAACCGCAGACCTTCAAGAGAATGTAAAATCTCAACAAGCAGATGCTTCCAAAGCCAAAGAAGAGCTGACCAATGCCTTGGCAGCTATGGAGAAGCTAAAAGAAACCTTTGACAAAGAGCGTGCAGACTGGGAGACGGAAAGGGCCATTTTAACCAAGAAGGCCGAGGACGCAGAGGCAGCCCTGAAGCCGGTGGTTGACAAACTGACCGGCTTGAAGCGGCAGATTAACGCCATGATTTCCGCTGTGTTTGGTAAGTACCTTCTCGTTCAGTTTGTCTAATTCCTAAGATCTTATCAATGACTGGTTTACTGATGCGAAACCATGACAGGGACCCGCATTGCTCATCTGGGCTCTAACATGCGGATGAAACTTATTGCAGCCTACACCTTGATAGAACAGTTGTTCTCTGGATCCCAGCGAGCCATTTGCACTACAGCTTATAACAAGCCTCCGCCATCGTTGATAAAGGAAACTATTGAAAATCTGGCCATGCTACCTGCCCGAATCAACGAACTGAAGAGAGCAGCCGCAAGATTAGGAGCGCTGACCGCACTAATCCGGGCCAAGGCATGGATTCGGGATCTTGAACTGGCAGATATCATCAAAGGGTATCCTGGCGTGAAAGAGGACGGCTCCGACTTCAATAACGATGATCTTCGAAGGCTGACAAAGGAGATGCGACCAGTAGCAAGTAAACTGGTGGAGGACACAGATTTATCTCATTTCCAGCCGATGTATGATGCTGAAGGAAAAAGACAGCCCACGGTAATCCATAATGTTGAAGATCTTGTGCCTCCAATCCGTAACCATACTTATGCTCCTGACATTGACCCCTCCAATCTTATCCATGAAGAGGCCGTTTTTCAAGCTATAACCAGAATCGATTGGTCGACGGTTGATTTCCAGCGTCTGGGGAGGGATGAAGAGAATGTGACCGCACAAGATGATCCTCAATCGTCAAGCCGGCCCGATGAAGAATCATAAACCGGCAGCCGCATTATCAGTTACAGTCTGCCACTTCTTGAAAACAATTACTCAATTTGGGCCGTTTGAAGCGCCTTGTAATAGGATAGCAGGAACACCTTTGTCTGCCATGCCATCGAGCATGTTTGTTTTGCTTGATACCTTGAAAACTTGTTCCGCTTTTGGGATCTATTTATGCATAATTCATTATGATTTGCATACCTTCATATAAGAACTTGGAAGTGTCCTAGTGGTTTACCACTGGACGGGTCATGATGCCCCAAAAAATATATACATAACTTGGAGGGATAACAAAGATTTGTATTAACTAGATAAAATAGATGATATCTGTGACACACCTCGTTGGCTGACCAACTGCTTGTATGGTAAAGGTGAAAAACACCAATCCAGAGTGTTGATGACTCCTTTCCCTCTTGTTGGTTCATATAAAATCCATACTGGGCTATAATGGCCACTGATTTGTTCGTATAATGCTTGGTGACTTCTAGTCAAAACCAGACCGGAGCAACAGACTACCGGTTTAAAATTGATCATGTACTGACAACTAAGCGTTGAAAGTCACGCCGGGTTGTAATGAACACCGGTTTATCAAAAAATATTCATAAATCCCTTATCAAAAGATATAAAAAATAGCAAATCAAAAAGAAATATACAAGGCTTTTCATGGGCTGCCAGGCCGCTGAGTTAAACCATTTTGCAAAGCCTTTTATGATGGACCTCAATCTTTAACCAATCACCATTTTAACTTTGACAAGTTCAGGGTCCATGGGATTGACTTGTCAAACGTTCGATGGGTCATACCAGGTTTACCTGGACGGAGTGGCTTACTTAAAGATGCAGGATAACCCGGGGTTTTAGGTGAATACACCTGGCTTCCAAGCCTGGCTTGATAGCCTATTACAAGGGTGCAAGCTCGTTGTTCTTTGAGAAGCAAGGAGCCCCCAGGTAATATTTGAGTTGTGCTCAGTGGTTACCTATGTTTGAGTTGTGCTTGATGCTACAGACTCTCTTTGGTTCCACATAATTTCCTTTTGGCTTGAAGCCTATCAAGAGGTGTAGCTATGGTGTGAAGACAACCAAGCCCCCTAGTGATATCCCTTTTTGGTTTTAAACCGATCAAGAGGTGTAGCTATGGTTCGGATACGACCAAGCCCCCTAGTAACTTTCTTTATATCGGTGTGGCCTTATGAGCTGGGTTAATAAAACTCCGCTTTGTCAATAGAAACCCCTATGAAACCACACATGATGTAAAAAAGGAACAGAGACCCCGCTTTAGCCGAGGCTCCGGTTTATTATATAATATATACATTATCATAAGTATGTACATAAGAAGAGCTTGTGGCTCAAATATAGTAAGGCCGAAGAAGGGCTATATTCCACGGCCGCTTGGTCTCCTCCTTTGATTTATGTGAGTCTTTGTGCTCTCGAACATCAATGAGGTAGTATGACCCGTTGTGCAGATTTTTGCTGACCACAAAAGGTCCTTCCCAAGGTGGGGATAACTTGTGCATATCAGTCTGATCCTGGATGAGCCAGAGCACCAGATTGCCTTCTTGAAAAAAATCCGTCTTAACCCGGCGGTTGTGATAATGTTGGAGATCTTGTTGATAAATCGCCGAACATGCTGCTACTAAATCACACTCCTCATCTAACAGGTCCAGTGAGTCCTGACGTGCTTTCTCATTCTCAGCTTCAACATAAGTCGTCACACGGGGTGAATCATGACGGATGTCACTAGGGAGAACCGCCTCCGCTCCATAGACCATGAAGAAAGGTGTGTAACCCGTAGATCTGTTAGGTGTGGTGTTGATACTCCATAGCACAGAAGGTAACTCTTCCACCCAACAACCCGGTGTTTGCTTCAATGGAACCATAAGCCGGGGTTTAATACCTCTCAAAATTTCTTGATTTGCCCTCTCTGCTTGACCATTAGACTGAGGGTGAGCCACTGATGCTACATCAAGCCAGATGTGCTCACGTTGACAAAATTCCTCCATCTCACCCTTTGACAGATCAGTACCATTATCAATTATAATACTGTGTGGGAAACCAAACCGGAATATCACCTTTTTGATGAATTGAACCGCCGTGGCTGCATCACACTTACTGACTGGCTCTGCTTCTACCCATTTGGTAAACTTGTGAACTGCCACTAACAGATGGGTTTTTTGTCCTTGGATCTCTTAAAGGGTCCAACCATATCGAGCCCCCAAGTTGCAAACGGCCAAGTGATGGGAATCATTCTCAACTCCTGAGCCGGAACATGAGCGCGGCGTGCAAATTTTTGACAACCATCACACCTTTTGACTAAATCCTTAGCATCAGCATGAGCTGTCAACCAATAGAAACCGTGACGAAAAGCCTTAGCCACCAAGGATTTTGAACCGGCGTGGTGACTGCAATCTCCTTCGTGGATTTCTCGCAAAATCTCACAACCCTCTTGAGGAGACACACAACGTTGAATTGCTCCTGTGACGCTGTAACGATGTAACTCCCCATTAATAATGGTCATTGACTTGGAATGCCGGATTATCTGCCGGGCCAAGGTTTTGTCTTCCGGCAACTCGCCCCGGTTCATGTAAGCCAAGTACGGGACTGTCCAATCCGGTGTAACATGCAAAGCCGCCACCAATTGGGCCTCCGAGCCAGGAATAGCCAACTCCTCCTCTGTTGGTATTTTGGCCGACGGATTACGTAGTACGTCGAGGAAGACATTAGGTGGGACCGGTTTACGCTGAGAGCCTAGGCGACTTAAAGCGTCCGCCACTTCATTCTTTCGCCGGTCTATATGGTCAACTTGATAACCCTTGAAATGACCAGCCACTATGGCCACCTCTCGTCGATATGCAACCATGAGTTGGTCCTTAGAATCCCAAGTGCCAGATACCTGTTGAGCCACCAGTCCGAGTCACCGAAGCACTTAACCCGGCTTAAGTTCATCTCCTTAGCCATCCGAAGACCATGGAGTAAGGCCTCATACTCAGCTGCATTGTTAGTACAAGGGAACATTAAGCCAAGAACATAACAAAACTTGTCACCTCGTGGGGAAGTTAATATGACTCCAGCCCCCGAGCCCTCCAATTGCTTGGACCCATCGAAGTAAGTGTTATCTGGCTTTTCCTTTGGTGCCTGCAACTCTTTCCAATCATTGATGAAGTCCATGAGTGCTTGAGATTTGATCGTTGTGCGAGGTGTATACTTGAGCCCGTGAGGTCCAAGCTCAATGGCCCACTTCGCAATCCGGCCAGTTGCTTCTCTGCTTTGAATGATATCTCCCAGAGGGGCAAAACTGACCACTGTGATAGGATGACCCTGAAAATAATGCTTGAGCTTTCGGCTTGCCATAAACACCCCATATACCAGCTTCTGCCAATGCGGATACCTTTGCTTTGATTCAATAAGCACCTCACTGATATAATAAACCGGCCGTTCAACCGGATACTCCTTTCCAGCCTCCTTGTGTTCCACAACTATAGCCACACTAACAGCCCGGGCATTAGCAGCCACATATTGCAGTAAAGGCTCTTTATCGATCGGAGCCGCAAGCAAAGGCGGTTCAGCTAACTGCCTCTTCAGATCCTCAAATGCTTTATCAGTCGCGTCGCTCTAGACAAAGTCATCCGTTTTCTTTAGCATCTGATATAAAGGGATAGCCTTCTCCCCAATAAGACTGATAAACCGGCTCAAATCCGCAATCCGGCCCGCCAGACGCTGAACGTCATTGATACATGCTGGTTTAGCCAGAGAGGTAATAGCTGTGATCTTCTCCAGATTAGCCTCAATGCCCCTGTTTGATACTAGAAAACCCAGGAGCTTGCCTGCTGGAACACCAAAGACACATTTGTCCAGATTAAGCATCATCTTATAAACCCGGAGGTTGTCAAAAGTCTCCCTCAAGTCATCTATCAGTGTTTCCTTCTTCCTGGACTTCACCACAATATCATCCACATATGCATGAACATTGCGCCCAATCTATTTATGAAGACAATTCTGAACACAACAATGATAAGTCGCCTGGGCACTCTTAAGCCCAAAGGGCATGGAGACATAGCAGAAGGCTCCAAAGGGAGTTATAAAGGTTGTCTTCTCCTGGTCCTTAACTGCCATTTTGATCTGATGATAACCAGAGTAAGCATCCAGAAAACACAAACGGTCACAACCCGCCGTTGCATCAATAATCTGATCAATAGGAGGGAGGGCAAAAGGATCAGCTGGACAAGCCTTTGTTCAAGTCTATGTAGTCCACACACATACACCAAGTGTCATTTTTCTTAAGAACTAGCACCGGATTAGCTAGCCACTCCGGGTGAAAAACCTCCACGATAAACCCTGCGGCCAACAGCCGAGCTACCTCCTCACCAATAGCCTTACGCCTTTCTTTGTTGAAGCGGCGGAGAAACTGCCTGACCGGTTTAAACTTAGGATCTATATTAAGTGTGTGCTCAGCGAGTTCCCTCGGTACACCTGGCATGTCAGAAGGCTTCCATGCAAAGATGTCCCGGTTCTCACAGATGAACTCGATGAGCGCGCTTTCCTATTTGGGATCCAGGTTAGCGCTGATGCTGAACTGCTTGGACGAATCACCAGGAACAAAATCAACCATCTTAGTGTCTGTGGCTGATTTAAACTTCAACGCTGGATCATGCTCCATAGTTGGCTTTTCAAAGAAGTCATGTCTGCCGGATCAACCTTATCTTTATAAAACTTTACCTCTTCTGTGGCACAAACTGACTCAGCGTAAGCCGCATCACCTTCCTCACATTCCAAAGCAATCTTCCTGCTCCCACATACTGTGATGGTCCCCTTATGACCTGGCATCTTAAGCTGCATATAAACATAACACGGTCTCGCCATGAACTTGGCATAAGCCGCTCGCCCAAACAGGGTGTGATACGGACTCTTGATTTTCACCACCTCACAAAAGTCAATGTTTCTAACCTTGAATCATGATCGTCTCCAAAGGCCAACTCTAGGGCTATCATACCCACTGGGTATGCAGACTTATCGGGCACCACACCGTGGAAAATGGTGTTCGACGGTTTAAGATTCTTATCTGTCAACCCCATACGGCGGAAGGTATCATAGTAAAGGATCTTGATACTACTTCCACCATCCATGAGCACTTTGGTGAACTTATACCCCCAACTTGAGGTGCCACCACTAAGGCCAGATGACCCGGATTATCAACCCGGGGTAGGTGATCCTCCCGACTCCATAAAATTGGTTGCTCAGACCAACGCAAATACTGAGGTACTGCCGGTTCAACAGAGTTCACGGCCCTCTTGTGAAGCTTCTGACCACGCTTGCACAAGCTAGTGGTGAAGACATGATACTGCCCACTATTCAACTACTTCGGATTGCTCTGATAACCTGACTGCTGCTGTTGCTGATTCCCCTGATGGTTATAACCTCCCTGGTTGCCCTGGTTCCCTTGATTGCTATGTCTGGTTTGATTGCCTTGAAATCCTAAACCGGAGCTGCTGCCTCCATAACCCGGCCCATGGAAACCACCTCCTGAACCGCCGGGCAGGCCGTTGTCATATTGAAACATATTGGAGTTCTTGAACTCTCGCATGATGTAACAATCCTTCCAAAGATGTGAAGCCGGCCTCTCCTTCGATCCATGCTTTGGATAAGGTTGTTTTAATAGGCGCTCCAGATTGGGGCCTGACCCTCCACCCCTCTGGGGTTGTTTTCCCTTACGACGCTGACCGTTATCCTGAGCATTGGTGTTAGCCACAAAGTCCAAACTATTGTCTGCTTTGCGCTTACCATTGTTCCCATGACCTGCCGGGTTATGCTGTTGTCCCTTGGTGTTGCCGTTCTTCTTCCCTTTTCCCGGTTTGTCCTCCTCTGAGTCAGGGTCCTTGGTACTATCTGAATCGGCATATTTAACCAAAGCGGCCATAAGCGTTGACATGTCATTGCAGTGACGTTTGAGCCTTCCTAACTTCAATTTTAACGGTAGAGACCGGCAATTGCCCTCCAACGTCAACACTGTTGTATCCGCGTTGATACAATCCGACGAATGCAGAATAGCTGAGACCCGCTTCACCCAATGGGTTGTAGACTCCCCATCCTCTTGAACACAAGCGGCCAGGTCCACAATCGACATAGGCTGCTTACAAGTATCTTTAAAATTCTGGATAAACCGGTGTTTTAACTCGGCCCATGATCCGACAGAGTTAGCTGGTAAGATCTTTAACCAAGTACGAGCTATCCCCTCCAACATCATGGTGAAATATTTAGCACACACCGCTTCATCCACATCCAACATCTCCATTGCCATCTCATAACTTTCAACCCATGACTCTGGTTGCAAATCGGCGGTGTAATTGGGCACCTTACGAGGTCCCTTAAAATCCTTGGGCAGTCGCATATTACGTAAAGCGGGGGTAAGACACGGCACCCCTAAAGAACTGAAGACCATGCCTGGCTCCACAGAAGTGGTAGGGCGAACCGGAGTAGGTTGACGACTTGCATGCAGAGCTGCTAACTCGGCTTCTCGACGTGCCCGACCATGATCCACCACATCCTGCGCATTAACACCTCCACCTGCCGGGTTGAGCCCTCGCGGTGAGTTACGGTGACGTGCACTGCTTGATACAGCCGGTTCATCCTCAACGTGCCTGCTATAGCTCTGACTCGGACGGGGGGTGGAATGAATCCTCTCGCGACTATGCGAATAAGACTGTTGCTGGTTTAACACTGTTTGAAGGAGCTCTCTATCCCATCATGTCTCAACCGCCACTGGTGACTCGCTGTCAGCTGGGAGGGCTTCCAATCGTGAAGCGGCGGCCACAATGTTGTCTAACGGGTTGGAGTAATGCCCCGGGGGCGTTGGGACATACTGCGGTACAACGTTGTTCTGACGAGGCGGGTCCATCATGCGCGGCTGAACCGGCGCTCCTGTTCTCGGCGCCTCCGTCCGGTTTACCACTGGCTGGTTACTGGTTCCGGCTCCTGGCGTGTTGAAGAGATTTCTTGGCTCATAACCCGGCGGGAGGTGCGACCGGTATCTTCTTCTCATGACCTCATCTGAGGCATTCTGGTCCAACCTAACCCGGTAGGCCTGAGCTTCCAACTCGGCCCGTTCTGTAGCCATCCTGGCGTTCTCTGCTGCCAGGTCCGCTTTAGCCTGAGTTATCTGATCTTTCACCTTTGCAATCTCCGCGTTGTGCTGAACTCGGGCTGCCGCGTCCACCTCCGTGGCCATCAATGCTGCCAAAGCATCGAACAAATCAAACAAAACCTGAGCGGGAGGCGGCACAAGGCCTCCTGCTCCTGCTGGCGTTGTTGTTGCTGAATCGGAGAACATCGCCGCGGCGGTAGAAGACTGTCGCGCTGGTTGAGTTCCGGCCATGAAGACAGCGACCCGGTTTGGCGGATCGAGGGGGTCCGGAATAATGTTGCCATCGGAACCTCCGCTAATCCAGTCGTACTGCAACTGATATAGCGACTCGGTCTCTCCGGTTGAAGACTCGTCATCAGAACTGACAATGGTTTCTCCATCAGATGCCGGTCCATCCTCATGTTCTGCTCCATGGATGACACCTACGAAAACATGCCTTGCTGCTGGCTGAACCGGGGCAGGGCTTGCACGCTGAGCCGTCTCGATGATGTCGGTGCAGGTGTCCAGCTCAGGGCCCAGTTCGCTGATCTTGCTGATGAAGATGTGAATCCCACCAAAGGGGACCCGGTACCCGTATTCGATTGAACCGGCCTCGGGACCCCATCCTGCGTCGTCGATGTAGAGCTTGCCACGATGACTCTTCGTCATCCGGCTCACAGCGTATCCCTTGAGTCCTTTGAAGCTTCCCTTCAAGAACTCGAAACCATCGTGCGATAGCCCATTGGTGGGCGCCAACTGTCGTGGGTTTGTCATGGCAGATGTCCTCGTGAAAGGACTTAGTCATGGATCCATCACTGCGGGTTAGCTTGAAGGGGTTAAACCGGACAAGGGACACAAAGGATTTCATACTAGTTCGGCCCCTTCGATGAAGGTAAAAGCCTACGTCTAGTTGTGATTGGTATTGCCGGGGTTTCGATGACGAGGGAGCGAATCCACTTTGCCTCGCTCTCGAGTTGTTGTCTGTTGTCCCTAAACCGTTGTCAGGTCATCCCTTTATATACATAGGTTGACACCCGCCAGTTTACAGAGTCCCGAGGCCGGATCATAAACATGTTCGGCCCGGTCTCTATTCCTTCTAACTTACAATACAAGTTACATGAAAGAGTCGGTTTACATCTACAGGCCTTAACTCGCCTTTGGGCCTCAGGCCTTCGTAAAGCGCCACCATCCTCACGTCTTCATGGGCTTCTATATTCATGAAGTTAACCCGGCCACTCCTAGCCGGTTAACCTCCAGTAGTCATATCCCCAACAGGTTCACTAGAAGCATGCAAAGTCCTATCATTTTTCTTTTTCTTCCTTTTACAAGGACTAGGTGCATCTATATTATTTCGCTGAGAATCTTTCTCAATTCTCCTAGGGTGGCCTTCAGGATACAAAGGTTCCCGAGTCATTTTACCAGTTCTAGTAGCCACTCTAACAGCAAAATCATTATTCTTACTATTCAATTCATTGAGCAAATCATTTTGAGCTTTAAGTACTTGTTCTACTTGAGTGGTGACCATAGAAGCATGTTTACTAATAAGTTTAAGTTCACCTTTGACATTAGCCATATAATCACCCAAGTGTTCAAGCATATCAGCACTGCGTTTTAATTCTCTACCAAAATAAGCATTGAAGTCTTCTTGCTTAACCATAAATTTATCAAACTCATCTAAGCATGGGCTAGCAAACTTAGTAAATGGAATTTCAGCTCTATCATATCTATAGAGAGAATTTACCTTTACTACCTGTGTCAGGTTATCAAGATCATGTATTTCTTCAATAGGTGATGGATTAAAACCATATATTTCTTCAACAGGTGGTAAATTGAGACCATGTATTTCTTCAATAGGAAGTAAATTCTTTAACATCTTCAGCTTTAATACCCTTTTCTTTCATAGATTTCTTTGCCTCTTGCATATCTTCAGGACTGAAAAATAGAACACCTCTTTTCTTTGGAGTTGGTTTAGGAATAGGCTCAGGAGTTGGCTCAGGAACTGGCTCTGGAAGTGTCCAATTATTTTCATTTGTCAACATATTGTTCAATAGAATTTCAGCTTCATTCGGTGTTCTTTCCCTGAAAACAGAACCAGCACAACTATCCAGGTAATGTCTGGAAGCATCGGTTAGTCCATTATAAAAGATATCAAGTATTTCATTTTTCTTAAGAGGGTGATCAGGCAAAGCATTAAGTAATTGGAGAAGCCTCCCCCAAGCTTGTGAGAGACTCTCTTCTTCAATTTGCACAAAATTATATATATCCATTAGGGCAGCTTGTTTCTTATGAGCAGGGAAATATTTAGCAGAGAAGTAATAAATCATATCCTGGGGACTACACACACAACCAGGATCAAGAGAATTAAACCATATCTTAGCATCACCCTTTAATGAGAACGGAAATATTTTAAGGATATAAAAGTAACGAGTTCTCTCATAATTAGTGAACAGGGTGGCTATATCATTTAATTTAGTAAGATGTGCCACAACAGTTTCAGATTCATAGCCATAAAAAGGATCAGATTCAACCAAAGTAATTATATCAGGATCAATAGAGAATCCATAATCTTTATCAGTAACACAGATAGGTGAAGTAGAAAAAGCAGGGTCAGGTTTCATTCTAGCATTAAGGGATTACTTCTTCCATTTAGCTAATAACCTCTTTAGATCATATCTATCATTGCAAGCAAGCATAGCTCTAGCAGATTCTTCATCCAGAACATAACCCTCAGGAACAACGGGCAATTCATATTTATTATGGGGAGAGTCTTCATCATCACTTTCATCAATATTATCAGTTTCAATAATTTCATTCTCTCTAGCCCTAGCAAGTTGTTCATCAAGAAATTCACCAAGTGGCATAGTAGTATCAAGCATAGGTGTAGTTTCATCATAAGTATCATGGATAGCAGAAGTGGCATCATCAATAACATGCGACATATCAGAATGAATGGAGATGCAAGTTTAGGTGTCACAAGCTTACTCAAAACAGAAGGTGAATCAAGTGCAGAGCTAGATGGCAGTTCCTTACCTCCCCTCGTAGTTGAGGGATAAATCTTGGTTCTTGGATCTTTCAAGTTCTTCATAATGATAAGAAGATATAAGTCCCAAGTGACTCAAAGAATAGAGCTATGCTCCCCGGCAACGGCGCCAGAGAATAGTCTTGATAACCCACAAGTATAGGGGATCGCAACAGTTTCCGAGGGTAGAGTATTCAACCCAAATTTATTGATTCGACACATGGGGAGCCAAAGAATATTCTCAAGTATTAGCAGCTGAGTTGTCAATTCAACCACACCTGGAAACTTAATATCTGTAGCAAAGTATTTAGTAGCAAAGTAATATGATAGTAGTGGTAACGGTAGCAAAAGGTAATGTTTTTCGTGTTTTGTAGTGATTGTAACAATAGCAACAGAAAATTAAATAAGCGAAGAACAATATATGGAAAGCTCATAGGAAATGGATCGGTGATAGAGAATTATGCCGGATGTAGTTCATCATGTAACAGTCAAAACCTAGGGTGACACAGAACTAGCTCCAATTCATCAATGTAATGTAGGCGTGTATTCCGAATATAGTCATACGTGCTTATGGAAAAGAACTTGCATGACATCTTTTATCCTACCCTCCTGTGGCAGCGGGGTCCTAGCGAAAACTAAGGGATATTAAGGCCTCCTTTTAATAGAGTACCAGACCAAAGCATTAACACATAGTGAATACATGAACTCCTCAAACTACGGTCATCACCGGGAGTGGTCCCGATTATTGTCACTTCGGGGTTGCCGGATCATAACACATAGTAGGTGACTATAGACTTGCAAGATAGGATCAAGAACTCACATATATTCATGAAAACATAATAGGTTCAGATCTGAAATCATGGCACTCGGGCCCTAGTGACAAGCATTAAGCATAGCAAAGTCATAGCAACATAAATCTCAGAACATAGTGGATACTAGGGATCAAACCCTAACAAAACTAACTCGATTACATGATAAATCTCATCCAATCCATCATCGTCCAGCAAGCCTACGATGGAATTACTCACGCATGGCGGTGAGCATCATGAAATTGGTGATGGAGGATGGTTGATGATGACGATGGCGACGGATTCCCCTCTCCAGAGCCCTGAACGGACTCCAGATCAGCCCTCCTGAGAGGTTTTAGGGGTTGGCGGCGGCTCCGTATCGTAAAACGCGATGAATGTTTCTCCCTTATTTTTTCTCTCCGAAAATGAATATATAGAGTTGGATTTGAGGTCGGAGGAGCTCCAGGGGGGCCACGAGGTAGGGGGCGCGTCCAGGGGGCAGGCACGCCCCACCCTCGTGGCTAGGGTGTGGGCCCCCTGGCATTGATCTTTTGCCAGTATTTTTTATTATTTCCAAAAATACGCTCCGTGGAGTTTCAGGTCATTCCAAGAACTTTTGTTTCTGCACATAAATAACACCATGGCAATTCTGCTGAAAATAGCATCAGTCCGGGTTAGTTCCATTCAAATCAGGCAAGTTAGAGTCCAAAACAAGGGCAAAAGTGTTTGGAAAAGTAGATACGACGGAGACGTTCAGTAGCTCCGAAATGCTTTGTGTGGAGAACTAAAACTAAGTTTTTGAGTCATTTGTTTTGCAAAAACTCTGCACTTTGTGATGCTCATCCATTCTACCTCATCTATATCTGTTCACAGGGTTTGCTGTCAGTGAAATTGCCAAGATGGCTGACCAGAGTGACAGTCAGAATAGATCTGAAGAACAAGTGCAATTGAGTGAGGGTTCTGATCCCTCAAGCAGCTATGATGAGGGCAGCAGGAGCACACCTAGTAACCTGCCCAAGGTAGCCACCAGGTCAAGGAAGAAGAGAACCTCAGATTCTAAGGATGAGGATTATGTGGCTGTAGAAGAAGAAGTCAGCTCAAAGAAGAAAGTCTTGAAGAAAGAGAATGGCACAGCTGCAACAACAAAGCCAGGCTTGAACAAGAAGGCACCAGCAAAAAGGATTCCTATGTCTAAGGCCAGAGCCTCCACTCGAGAAACTATGGAGTTCACTCTCGAACTCAAAGAGGCTGGAGATGGCAATAAGAGGAAGGAGTGGGTTAAGAAGACCACTGCCAGAGTCCTTGGGAGATCATCCATGTTTAAAGATCCAGCAGAAGAAGAGGAAGAGGAAGAGGATGCTGCACCAGCACCAAAGTCCCAAAACCTTATGGGAGATGCAATCAAGTCAGGGGCTGCCACATCAAAGCCCAAAACTGCTCCCAAAGCAATAGCTCAAGCTCAGAAGCCTCCTAAGCCCAAGAGAAGCACCAGAAACATTCCATCTGAAGAGAAAAACAAGGCCCTAGTGCCTGAAGCTGAAGAAGAGGATGATGAATCCCTTGTATTGAGGAAACTGATCTAGACCACAATGATGCTCATCCTGTGGCTGAGGACATGCATATCAGGAAAGATGCAGGACTGAGATTGTGGAGACAGTCTGATCCCTATGCTGTGAGGAGGAGGACTGCAATTGATTACAGGTTTCATACTGAGGAACAACAAGACTTCTATAAGACTATTCTGCTTGACAAGAAGCCAATTGTTTGTGACATGAGATGGGTTGATTGGGAATACATCAAAGAGAATGAAGATCACTTCCCAGGTGTATAAGACAGCTTCAAAGCTTGTCGAGTTGATGAGTTTGTGGGTCAAAAGTTGACCAAATGGAATAATGATCTAGTCATGCAATTTTACTCCACTGCTCACTTCTATCCAGATGGAAGGATAGTATGGATGTCTGAAGGTACAAGGTGCCAATCTATTGTTGAAGAATGGGCCTAGCTGATTAATGTCCCAAAAGAACATGAGGATGACTTGGATGTGTATGCCAAGAAGAAGAAAGACCACAACTCTATGGCAAACATGTACAAAGAGATCTCTGATAAAGATTTGGAGACACACAAGCTTGGATTTGTACACTATTTGTTGTCTGGTCTGCCTACCATTGACACCATCTTAAGGCATACTTTGCTACCCATGTCTGGAGATCACAAGATGATTAGAGGACATTCCATCAACTTGCTACAAATATTTGATGTACCTAAAAAATTCAGGGTCATGAGTCTGATTGTAGAGACAATCAAGAGGACAGCAGCAGATCAGAAAAGATCTTGTGGGTATGCTCCACACATTCAGGAGCTCGTCAACTCAAAGATGGGCACAGGCACCTACTTGTTGGACAAGGAGCACTTACCTCTGTACCCTGAATTTGAATACAACACAGTTGTGATGAATGAGAATGAACCTTCATCAGCTCAAGCACAAGAGAAGAGAGCTAAGGCTAAGGCATAGAAAGCTCCAAGGATGCCAAGTGTAGAGGAAGCATCTCAGGTGTTCCTGAAGAGCAAGCAAGATCAACTAGCATATCTGATCTAGTCTACTTTGAGGATTGAGAAGGGCTTGGCCACCCTGACTCAGTATCAGGAGAGCTTGGAGAGGATTGTTGAGACAAAATTTTATGATCTTAATCTGAAGGTTACTGAGATACAGACAGCTGTTGAGCAGCTCTAGGAGGAAGCTGAGGAAAATAGAGGAAAGGCAACTATGGATGCTTTTTAACGTGTGCTACGAGGTGAGAGGTCTACTGCAGTGCCAGTACCAGATTCTAGAGCTACATCGCCAGCACCAGCAGCTACAGCTTCAGTGCCACCTCCAGCACCCACTCCACCAGCTCCAACTACATCAACAGATACCTTCGCCCTTGGAGTTCTCTCTACACCACCTCCCGAAGACCGAGCCTGAGAGACGAATAGCACTATGCATTTTCAATATTTTTGGTAACTTATTGCCAAAGGGGGAGAAATGTATAGATCATAGGCTTCGAGAGAGAGTGTTTTGCTTCTTTGTCTCTCTTGTTTTTGGTTGAACTTTATTGTGTGCTTGGTTGATACTTTATGTTTGTGTGAGATACTTGTATGATCATGTGTTTGATCATATGCTACCTTAATGCTTGCTTGGATGATATTATCTCTTATATCCCATATATGATCATTCACTTTGCTTGGTGATGAGTGCATGCTTTTAATTTCTATCATTTTGAGCGCTCCACCAAGATGTATGTGCATTGGAAGAGTAACCCATGATCCTAATCGATTGTGCATTTGCATTCAAAAGCAATTTTTAAATAATGCACAAATTTAGGGGGAGCTCTTGCTTATCACATACTTCTCAAAGCGACGATGTATTTCAATCTTATGATCATTTGTCGAAGCTTTGATCTATATGTTGTCATCAATTACCAAAAAGGGGGACATTGAAAGTGCAACTATCCCTGGGTGGTTTTGGTAATTATTAACAACATATAGTTCATTGAGCTAATGCTATTTCAAGATAAATATTTCAGGAAAGCTCAATGATTGGCATGGCATGGATTAGAAATGTGGACCCCTCAAAATGCTAAGGACAAAAGATTGGCTCAAGCTCTAAAGCTCAAGACTCTACATTTTACTTTTAGTGATCCAAGATCACATTGAGTCCATAGGAAAAGCCAGTACTATTAAAAGGGGATGATGTGTTTCTCAATGGGTTGCTTGCTCAAAATGCTTAGTGATATGCTCAAAAAACCCTCAACCACTTTCTCATATCCACATATGTCCCAAACCAAAAGTCAAACTCGGACCCACCGAAACATTCCATCCGGAGCCACCGAGTTTTCTTGACATAGCCACTGCCAAAAACCCTAGTCACTTCGGTCTCACCGATAGGGATCTCGGTCTCACCGATATGGGGTTGCAAACTCTCTGTTTCCCTTCGTAACGTTTTGGTCCAACCGAGATGAGCGATCGGTCCCACCAAGTTCACAATGCAAACTCTCTGTTTCCCCTTTGTAACATTTCGGTCTCACTGAGATGAGCAAATCGGTCCCACCGAGTTTGCCTGGCCAACTCTCTAGTTAGCTTATTACCAAAATCGGTCCCACCGAGTTCGTGTAATCAGTCTCACCGAGATTACGTTATGCCCTAACCCTAATAAAATCGGTCCCACCAAGTTGACATGTCGGTCCCACCGAAAGTCCCAACGTTCACATTTTGAACTAAATCGGTCTGACCGAGTTTCATTATTCGGTCCCACCGAGTTTGGTGATTTGTGTGTAATGGTTAGATTTTGTGTGGAGGCTATATATACCCCTCCACCCACTCTTCATTCGTGGAGAGAGCCATCAGAACATGCCTACACTTTCCAACATTCATTTTCTGAGAGATAACCAACTACTCATGTGTTGAGACCAAGATATTCCATTCCAACCATACAAATCTTGATCTCTAGCCTTCTCCAAGTTGCTTTCCACTCAAATCATCTTTCCACCAAATCCAAATCTGTGTGAGAGAGTTGAGTGTTGGGGATACTATCATTTGAAGCACAAGAGCAAGGAGTTCATCATCACCACACCATCTATTACCTTTTGGAGAGTGGTGTCTCCTAGATTGGTTAGGTGTCACTTTGGAGCCTCCGTCAAGATTGTGGAGTTGAACCAAGGAGTTTGTACGGGCAAGGAGATCGCCTACTTCGTGAAGATCTACGCTGGTGAGGCAAATCCTTCATGGGCGATGGCCATGGTGGGATAGACAAGGTTGCTTCTTCGTGCACCCTTTGTGGGTGGAGCCCTCTGTGGACTCACACAACCGTTACCCTTCGTGGGTTGAAGTCTCCACCAACGTGGATGTACGATAGCACCAACTATCGGAACCACACAAAAAATCTCCGTGTCTACATTGCATTTGCTCCCTACAAACTCATCCCTTTACCTTCATGTGCAATGTTTTACATTCCGCTGGTATACTCTTAGACTTGCATGTGTAGGTTGATTGCTTGACTAGTGCTAAGTTGCTAAAATCTGCCAAGACTTAAAATTGGAAAAAGGCTAGATTTTTATTTGGTCAAGTAGTCTAATCACCCCCCCCCCTCTAGACATACTTTCGATCCTACAATTGGATCTATCCCTCTACATCATGTCATCTTGTTTAAGGCATTACTCCGTTCTTGTTAACTTAATACACTAGATGCATGCTGCATAGCGGTTGATGTGTGGAGTAATAGTAGTAGATGCAGGCAGGAGTCGGTCTACTTGTCTCAGACGTGATGCCTATATACATGATCATTGCCTTGGATATCGTCATAACTATGCATTTTCTATCAATTGATCAACAATAATTTATTTACCCAGCGTATGCTTTCTTTCAAGAGAGAAGTCTTTAGTGAAAACTATGGGCCCCGAGTCTATCTTTTACCATATATTTTCAGATCTATAAAATGAAAACACAATAAAACCTTGCTACAATTTATTTACCTTTATTTTATTTTACACTTTTATTTATCGTTTATATCCGTCACTATCAGATCTCATCCTTACAAGTAACCGTGAAGGGATTGACAACCCCTTTAGAGCGTTGGGTGCAAGTATTTGGTTGTTTGTGTATGTGCAATTATTGGAGACTTGTGTGTTCCTCCTACTTGATTGATACCTTGGTTCTCAACTGAGGGAAATACTTATCTCTACTTTGCTGCATCACCCTTTCCTATTCAAGGGAAAATCCATGCAAGCTCAAGAAGTAGCAGGCGGCGCTGATCGACGCGGCCTCTGAGGAGCCGCCGCATCAATGCGGGCGTAGCTTCCCAAGGAATCAACTCTAGCCGTTGTGCCGCATTGAAGCTTCTGACCGTCCGTTCACATGCCTGGCGAAGGCTAAATAAGTTGCGCTCCCATGTCGTACACATGCAATCTCTCTGCTCTTCCTCTTCATCCCTCCCCACTATTCTTCCTCCACAACTCCGATGATGGGAAATTCGTGGGCCTCGACTGTTGGGAATCATTGCATGGAAAACAAAAAAAAATCTACGCACGCGCAATGATCTATCCATGGAAACACATAGCAACGAGGGGGAGAGTGTGTCTACGTACCATCGTAGACCGTAAGTGGAAGCGTTTCTCAGCGCAGTTGATGTAGTCGAACTTCTTCGTGCTTCAACCGATCAAGTACCGAATGTACGACACCTCCGTGTTCTGCACACGTTCAGCTCGGTGATGTCCCTCGCCTTCTTGATCCAGGAAGACATTGAGGTAGTAGATGAGTTCCGTCAGCACGACGGCGTGGTGACAGTGATGGTGAAGTGATCCTCGCAGGGCTTCGCCTAAGCACTATGAAAATATGACTGGGGTGTAAACGGTGGAGGGGGCGCTGCACACGGCTAAACAATTGTCTAGTGTGTGCTAGGCACCCCCTCCTCGTATATATAGGTAGGAGGGAGAGGGGAGAGGCCAAGGGGCGCCCCAAGTAGGTTTGAATCCTACTTGGGCTCCTGCCCTTGGCCGCGCCCCCCTGCCATGTTTGTTGGAGGGGGAATGAAAGAGGGGGAGAGGGAAGGAAGTGGGAATCCTAATCCACACTTTCCTTCTCCTCCTTAGGCCAGCCCATATGGGGAGTGCACCAGCCCCTTGTGACTGGTGTGTTTCCCCTCTTGGCCCATAAGGCCCATATCTTTTGCCAAGGGTGCCTGGAACCCCTTCCGATCACCCGATAAGTACCCGGTACCCCCGAAACTCTTTCAGTGCCCGAATACCATCGTCCTATATATCAATATTTACCTCTCAACAATTTAGAGACTCCTCGTCATGTCCGTGTTCTCATCTGGGACTTCGAACAACATTCAGTCATCAAATCACATAACTCATATATGTAGGATCGAAAGTATGTCTAGAGGGGGGTGATTAGACTACTTGACCAAATAAAAACTTAACCTTTTCCCAATTTTAGTTCTTGGCAGATTTTAGCTATTTTAGGACAAGTCAAGCAATCATCACACAATTCAAGCAAGCATGCAAAGAGTATATTGGCAGCGGAAAGTAAAGCATGCAACTTGCAAGAATGTAAAGGGAAGGGTTTGGAGAATTCAAACGCTATTGGAGACACGGATGTTTTTCCCGTGGTTCGGATAGGTGGTGCTATCCTACATCCACGTTGATGGAGACTTCAACCCACGAAGGGTAACGGTTGCGCGAGTCCACACAGGGCTCCACCCAAGGGCAACGGTTGCGCGAGTCCACACAGGGCTCCACCCACGAAGGGTCCACGAAGAAGCAACCACCCACAACGGGTCCACGAAGAAGCAACCTTGTCTATCCCACCATGGCCATCGCCCACGAAGGACTTGCCTCACTAGCGGTAGATCTTCACGAAGTAGGCGATCTCCTTGCCCTTACAAACTCCTTGGTTCAACTCCACAATCTTGTCGGAGGCTCCCAAGTGACACCTAGCCAATCTAGGAGACACCACTCTCCAAGAAGTAACAAATGGTGTGTAGGTAATGAACTCCTTGCTCTTGTGCTTCAAATGATAGTCTCCCCAACACTCAACTCTCTCTCATAGGATTTGGATTTGGTGGAAAGAAGATTTGAGTGGAAAGCAACTTGGGAAGGCTAGAGATCAAGATTCATATGGTAGGAATGGAATGTCTTGGTCTCAACACATGAGTAGGTGGTTCTCTCTCAGAACATATGAGTTGGAATGGTGTGTGTGTTCTGATGGCTCTCTCATCGAATGAGAAAGAGGTGGAGGGGTATATATAGCCTCCACACAAAATCCAACCGTTACATACAATTTACCAATCTCGGTGGGACCGAATCAGAAAACTCGGTCTGACCAAAATAGTAAACCTAGTGACCATTAGGAATTTCGGTGGGACTGACATGCAACTCGGTAGGACCGATATGGTTAGGGTTTGGGCATAACGTAATCTCAGTGAGACCGATTACACAAACTCGGTGAGACCGAATTTGGTAATTAGCTAACCAGAGAGTTGGTCAGGCAAACTCGGTGGGACCGATTTGCTCTTTCGGTGAGACCGAGTGGAACTCGGTGAGACCGAAAAGTTACAAAGGGGAAACACTGAGTTTACATTGCAATCTCGGTGGGACCGATTCGCTCTTTCGGTAAGACCGAAAAGTTACGAAAGGGAAACAGAGAGTTTGCAACCCCATCTCGGTGAGACCAAGATCCTTATCGGTAGGACCGAATTGCTAGGGTTTGGCAGTGTCTAATGACAAGTGAAACTCGATGGCGCCAGATAGGAAGAATCGGTAGGACCGAGTTTGGCTTAGGGTTTAGGTCATATGTGGATATGGGAAAGTAGTTGAGGATTTTGGAGCATATCATTAAGCACATGAAGCAAGAGGCTCATTAAGCAACACCTCATCCCTCCTTAATAGTATTGGCTTTTCCTAAAGACTCAATGTGATCTTGGATCACTAAAATATAAAATGAAGAGTCTTGAGCTTTTGAGCTTGAGCCAATCCTTTGTCCTTAGCATTTTGAGGGTTCCACTTTCACATCCATGCCATGCCAATCATTGAGCTTTCCTGAAATAATCATCTTGGAATAGCATTAGCTCAATGAGCTATATGTTGTTATGAATTACCAAAACCACCTAGGGATAGTTGCACTTTCAATCTCCCCCTTTTTGGTAATTGATGACAACATATAGATCGAAGCTTCGGCAAATGATAATAAACATGAAATATATCGTCGCTTTGAGAAGTATGTGATAAGTAAGAGCTCCCCCTAAATTCGTGCATATTTAAAATTTGCTTTGGACTGCAAATGCACAAAGAGTTAGAGTCATGGGTTACTCTTCCATGTCACATACATCTTGGTGGAGCGCTCAAAATGATAAGAATGAAATACATGCACTCATCACCAAGAATAATGAATGATCACACAAGATAATAGCATTAAGCAAGCATTAAGTGTAGCTTATGATCAAACACATGATCATCAATGTCTCACAAATAATGACGTAGTATCAAGCACTCAAAAGCAGATAAGTTCGAAAAACCACCAAATAGAGCAAGAGAGAAAAACAACACTCTCTCTCTCGAAGCCTATGATCTATACATCTTCTCCCCCTTTGGCAACAAGTTACCAAAAAGTTCCTAGAAAATGCATAGCACTAGATCGACGCTCAGGCTTGATCTTCAGGTGGTGGTGGAGTCCGGAGCACTCCAAGGACGAAGCCTTCGGTAGACGTGGTCGGAGTCGAGGCTGAAGTGGATGCTGGAGCTGGTGGAACTGAGGCTGTGGCTGGTGCAGACGTTGTAACTCTGGTGTCAGCAACTGGCAGTGCAGACGACCTCGGACCTCGTGGAACCCTCGCAAAAGCAGTCGTGGTCCTGCCTCTCCTCTCATTCATGTCCTCCTGGAGCTGCTCCACGGCAGTCTGTATCTCTGTCACCTTGATGTCCAAGTCATAGAACCTCTGTTCCATGACCCTCTCTAAACTCGCCTGGTTCTGAGTCAGGGTGGCTATACTCTGCTCAATCCGCAGGGTGGACGCAATCAGGTAACCAAGCTGCTCTTGTTTGGTTTTCAGGAAGTAATCAGATGCCTCTGCTTGAGTAGGCATCCTGGCAGCTTTCTCCTTCTTCGCCTTCTCCTTCTGAGCTTGTGCATGGGCAGATGATGGTTCATTCTCAGTCATAACAACTTGATTATCTTCGAAATCTGGACGGATGGGCAGGTGTTCCTTATCCAACAAATATACGCCCGTGCCCATCTTGGAGTTGATGAGCTCCTGAATCTGAGGGGCATATCCATAGCTCCTCTTCTGATCTGCCGCAGTCCTTTTGATTGTTTCCACTATGAGGCTCATGACTTTGAATTTTTGAGGCACGTCAAAGACATGAAGCAAATTGATCGCGTGACCTCTGATCATCTTGTGATCTCCAGACTTGGGTAGAAGGGTGTGCCTAAGGATCCAGTTGATCGTAGGCAATCCTGATAGTAGATAATGCACTGAGCCAAACTTGAACGTGTCAAGTGCTTCATTCGGAATCTCCTTGTACATGTTGGACATGGAGTTGTGGTCCATCTTTTTCTTGGCATAAATGTCCAAGTCATCTGCTTGCTCCTCTCGGGCATTGATCAGCTTCGCCCATTCCTCAACAGTAGAGTGGTACCTTGTACCCTCTGACATCCATGTAATCCTGCCATCCGGATAAAAGTGTGCTGTGGAGTAGAATTGCATGATTAGCTCCTCGTTCCACTTTGTGAGCTTCTGCCCAACAAAGTCTGCAACTCCACACGCACTAAAGCTGTCAAATACTCCAGGGTGGTACTCCTCATTGTCCTTGATATAGGTCCAGTCGACCCATCTCATGTCACATACAATTGGCTTCTTGTCAAGTAGCACTGTCTCATAGAAATCCTGCTGCTCCTTGGTATGAAACCTGTAGTCCACTGCAGTCCTTCTCCTAGATGCATATGGATCTGCTTCTCTCCACTTCCTGAGCCCTGAGTCTCTCCTGAGCTTCATATCCTCAGCCACAGGATGTGCATCGTTGTGGTCTGGGATCTTGGGCTTGAGCTTCCGAAGGACATTTTCTTCCTCATCCTCAGCAACAGTCTCAGGCACTGGGGCCTTGTTCTTCTCAGCTACAGGAATGCTCCTTGTATTTCTATTAGGTTTTGGCTTGGAGGCAGCTTTGGGCTTAGATGCAGTAGCCCCTGACCTTATGGCATCACCCATTAGCTTGGGTGCCTTGGGCGCTGGTGCAGCTGCCTCTTCTTCCTCTTCTTCTTCCATGATGGAAGCTTTGCCAAGCACCCTAGCCACAGTCTTCTTCACCCTCTCCTTCCTTTTCTTGCCCTCAGCTGCAGCTGGCTCTTGGGAAGTGGGCTTCTCAGTTGAGGCTCTAGCCTTTGACATGGGCTGCCTGCCTGCTGGCCTTTTGATTTTCAGACATGGCTTTGTGCCTTGAGCTGGTTCAATTCTCTTGGAAGTGGCCTCTTCCTCTGCCACATAGTCCTCATCTTTAGAGTCTGAAGTTTTCTTCTTCCTTTGTCTCGTGGCAGCCTTTGGCAAATTGCTAGGAGTGCTCCTACTGCCTTCATCAGATGAACTGGAGGGACTAGTGCCCTCACTCATCACCACTTGCTGCTCTGACAGATTCTGGCTATCACTCTGGTCTGACATGCTGCAAACTGACTGCTGACCCTGTGAATAGATTATAGAGGAGATAGAGTGGATGAGCATCACAAAATGCAGAGATTTTTGCAAAAAGAATGATCCAAAAACTTAGTTTTAGTTTCCCATTGAAATCATCTCAGATCTACCGATTTTCAAACTCGGTGATACCGAAGCAGTTTTGGAACCTAAACTAGTGAACTCGGTAGGACCGAGTCATAGTTCGGTGGCACCGAGACTGCTAGGGTTTCACTGAGTTCAAAAATCGGTCACACCGATAAGTAATTCTCGGTCAGACCGAGTCTCACTTGTGCAATGGCATAAGCCAAATCGGTGGGACCGAGTTTTTCAACTCGGTGGGTCCGAGATGGTTTCGGCGGAAACCTAAACCTAGAATTTTTGAATCAAACCTAATCTATGAGCGTTTTGACTGGATAGAAGTTTATCAAACATGGCTAGAAACAATATGATCACAATGTGCTAGGAATCAGATTGAGGAATAGCACAAAGATCAAGTCCATACCCTAGTTCGGTGGGGACTTGCTACGGCGGCAACGGCGGGGCAGAATTCCCGTTGACGGCGATGGAGACCAGCGACTGGAGGCTGCTGGCGGCGAGAAGACGATCCGGAGACCTCAAGGGCAGAGCAGGCTATCGCGCGGGCGAAGGGGTTCGGAGAAATTTCCAAATTTTGCCCGTGACTATATATAGCCCGACCCTGTCGGTGTGACCGAGTGGAACAACTCAGTGGCACCGAGATTCATAACTGCGTGCAGTTACTGAAACTCGGTGTGACCGAAAGGTTCAAATCGGTTGCACCGAGATCGAAAACCTAGATCAACTTAATGATCTCGGTAGGACCGAAGTGGAGTATCGGTCAGACCGAGAATCATAAAGAGGTTTTGGAAGTTTAAGTCTATGACGAATCGGGGACTCCGAGCGCTCCTCACACAGAGTGGTTCGAATCTGACTTGATCAAATTTTGTGATGCAGCATGAATAGAGTTTGAGACGAGAAAAGCATAGATAGCTAGAGGAGGTTCTTAGGCATTCTTGTCCGTCCACTTGGCAAAAAGAAATAAAACCGAACCATCAAAAACAACAAGTGGATGTCCTCGAATGAGTAAAATATGCAACAAGCATGCTCACACAATAAGATGGCAAATGAAATATGTGGCAAGGCATGCACAACCAATTCTAGCATCTATCAAGCAATTTGCGATGACTAGGTCATCTATATATGAGTATATTGACTTAGGAGTCAAGTGAGAACACTTGATCATAGGTCATACTCATCGTTTAAGCTCAAGTGGGGTTACCACTTTTACATAAAGCATTCTTGTGTTCACATCTTTAGAGTTGCTTTAGCTCAAGTCTTAGAGTAAAGCTCCCCCTAGATGTGATATCCCCCCCTAAGAGGGATGAACTAACCTTGGGTTTTGTCGATGATGATTTCATGTAGATATTGAAGATGTGGATGCTCAATGTTGATGTAGATCTCCTGGAGCTATCCATATGAGTGAATTGCACTTTCAATACCTACATGGGTTAGTCCCACAAGGAACAAACAAGGATATCCATAGACATAGAGTGATGCACACAAAAGATGATGTCCATGAAAAATTTTAGGTTACCTTGTCCCTTGTCTTACCAACAAGAGGGTTTGTGACTCCTTGAACTAGTGCAAGATGTGGAAGTTGATTGCACTTGTTCTTGCCAAAATGATAAGAGTGAAGTATGTTGGCGGAGTCACCCTCAAGAACTCTCTAGTTCTTCTTCTTTTGGATCCACATCATCTTGATGAGAATCCTTGGAGTTGTAGTCGTACTTGATGAAGTGGAACTTGAAGTAGTCTTGGGAATCCACTTGACTAAGGTCTTAGGAGCTTCTTCAAATGCATCAATTTCCTCTTGAAGCTTGTCCTTGCCTTTTTGCTCGTAGTCTTGTGGTGGAAGATCATCTTGAGCTTGTGTCCCCTTGTAAGAAATATACTTCTCTTGTTGAGGGACAAACTTTGTCTTGGGGTATTGATCTTCTTCCCACTCAACTCCATTGGCATTGAACTTTTGTTCAAAACCAACACCTTGATTCTTCCGGTGCATTCCTTGCTTGCGCACAATTTCCTCGAATTGCTTACTCCCAGCAAGGCTTTTGTGCACTCCTTTCTCTATAATTCCCTTCAATATGCTATTTTCTTGCTCAAGTGTAACTTGGCTAAGAGAATCATTAGTGGAATCAAGAGAACTACTAGAAGCAACAATATTGGATTTAGCATGATCATTGTTACTACTAGAGGAAGAATCTTTCTTGTTAGACTTGACTTGAGGCATGTAAGTGGATAAGAGTAAACGCTTGGCAATGTAAGAAGAACTTTTCTTGCGGAGATCATCATTGATTGCCTTTAAGAACTCATGCTCTTGCTCAAGATTGAGCTTTTCAAAGCGTAGTTTCTCATGAGCTCTTAAAAGTTCTCGATGATCTTCGAAGATAGTGTCATGAGCTAACTTAAGAGTTTTTAGTTCTTTAGTTAGAGCCTCAATCTTCTCCTTATCATTGTCACTCGTTTTAGCATGATTAATTGGTCTTTCATCATAGTATTCATCACTAGAGTTGTCACCAAGCAAATCATCACCTAACAAGTCATCTTCATCACTATTGAAATCAACATACTCGGGGTGTGTTACCTTAGGACCCTTGGCCATGAAGCATCTTCCAATTCCTTCATTTGGTGAGTCAAATATGTCGTAGGAGTTGGTTGACACAAGTGCTAGACCGGCAACACCTTCATCTTGAGTGTCTTCGGAGTTGGAGTGATAACTTCTCTCGGAGTGGCTGTCGGAGTCGGAGCCGGATACCCATTCACCAACATGAGCTTGATGTCTTCGTCTTGTGTAGCTCCTCGATGATTTTTCCTTCCTTTCTGAATCCTTGCTTCTCCGTGAGTATCTTCGTTCATAACGATCATCTCTACTCCTTCTCTCTCTTGGTGGTGATCCTTTGCTTCTTCTTTTTGGAGAATCTTCTCTTCTCTTGTAAGGAGCCGTACACTCATTGGAATAGTGTCCGGGTCTTCCACAATTGTAACAGTTTCGCTCTCGACTAGAAGATCTTTTGTCATTGTAGGACCTTGACTTGGAGCTTCTATCTTTGCTTCTACTCTTGTAGAACTTGTTGAAGTTCTTCACCATTAAGCTCAATTCTTCATTTAAGTCTTGTTTCTCACTTGATGATGTAGGGGCTTCACATGAGGCTTTATAGGCACCACTTGATTTGTTGTGAAGTTCCTCTTTATCCTTAAGTGACATCTCATGAGCAACAATTCTTCCAATCACCTCCGTTGGCTTGAGATCTTTGTAATTGGGCATCATTTGGATCAATGTGCACACGGTATCATATTTTCCATCCAAGGCTCTTAGGATCTTCTTGATGATGAATCTATCGGTCATCTCTTCACTTCCTAAGCCGGCAATCTCATTTGTGATGAGAGCAAGACTAGACTACATTTCAGCGACACCTTCACCATCCTTCATCTTGAACTTGTCAAGTTGGCTTTGAAGCACATCCAACTTGGATTCCTTGACGGAGTCGTTACCTTCGTGCATATCAATCAAAGTGTCCCAAATTTCCTTTGCATTCTCAAGGCGGCTGATTTTGTTGAATTCTTCGGGGCACAATCCGTTGAAGAGAATATCACAAGCTTGAGCATTGTATTGCAACATCTTCAACTCATCCGCGGTAGCTTCACGGTTTGGTTCTCTCCCGTCAAAGAAGTCACCTTGCAAACCAACACATACAATAGCCCAAACAGCGGGGTTATGTCCAAGAATATGCATTTTCATTTTATGCTTCCAACTAGCAAAATTAGTACCATCAAAGTAAGGACCTCTACGGTGATAATTTCCCTCGCTAGACGCCATACTCTCCTAGGATCGAAAGTATGTCTAGAGGGGGGTGATTAGACTACTTGACCAAATAAAAACTTAACCTTTTCCCAATTTTAGTTCTTGGCAGATTTTAGCTATTTTAGGACAAGTCAAGCAATCATCACACAATTCAAGCAAGCATGCAAAGAGTATATTGGCAGCGGAAAGTAAAGCATGCAACTTGCAAGAATGTAAAGGGAAGGGTTTGGAGAATTCAAACGCTATTGGAGACACGGATGTTTTTCCCGTGGTTCGGATAGGTGGTGCTATCCTACATCCACGTTGATGGAGACTTCAACCCATGAAGGGTAACGGTTGCGCGAGTCCACACAGGGCTCCACCCAAGGGCAACGGTTGCGCGAGTCCACACAGGGCTCCACCCACGAAGGGTCCACAAAGAAGCAACCACCCACAACGGGTCCACGAAGAAGCAACCTTGTCTATCCCACCATGGCCATCGCCCATGAAGGACTTGCCTCACTAGCGGTAGATCTTCACGAAGTAGGCGATCTCCTTGCCCTTACAAACTCCTTGGTTCAACTCCACAATCTTGTCGGAGGCTCCCAAGTGACACCTAGCCAATCTAGGAGACACCACTCTCCAAGAAGTAACAAATGGTGTGTAGGTAATGAACTCCTTGCTCTTGTGCTTCAAATGATAGTCTCTCCAACACTCAACTCTCTCTCATAGGATTTGGATTTGGTGGAAAGAAGATTTGAGTGGAAAGCAACTTGGGAAGGCTAGAGATCAAGATTCATATGGTAGGAATGGAATGTCTTGGTCTCAACACATGAGTAGGTGGTTCTCTCTCAGAACATATGAGTTGGAATGGTGTGTGTGTTCTGATGGCTCTCTCATCGAATGAGAAAGAGGTGGAGGGGTATATATAGCCTCCACACAAAATCCAACCGTTACATACAATTTACCAATCTCGGTGGGACCGAATCAGAAAACTCGGTCTGACCGAAATAGTAAACCTAGTGACCGTTAGGAATTTCGGTGGGACTGACATGCAACTCGGTAGGACCGATATGGTCAGGGTTTGGGCATAACGTAATCTCGGTGAGACCGATTACACAAACTCGGTGAGACCGAATTTGGTAATTAGCTAACCAGAGAGTTGGTCAGGCAAACTCGGTGGGACCGATTTGCTCTTTCGGTGAGACCGAAAAGTTACAAAGGGGAAACACTGAGTTTACATTGCAATCTCGGTGGGACCGATTCGCTCTTTCGGTAAGACCGAAAAGTTACGAAAGGGAAACAGAGAGTTTGCAACCCCATCTCGGTGAGACCGAGATCCTTATCGGTAGGACCGAATTGCTAGGGTTTGGCAGTGGCTAATGACAAGTGAAACTCGGTGGCGCCGGATAGGAAGAATCGGTAGGACCGAGTTTGGCTTAGGGTTTAGGTCATATGTGGATATGGGAAAGTAGTTGAGGATTTTGGAGCATATCATTAAGCACATGAAGCAAGAGGCTCATTAAGCAACACCTCATCCCTCCTTAATAGTATTGGCTTTTCCTAAAGACTCAATGTGAACTTGGATCACTAAAATATAAAATGAAGAGTCTTGAGCTTTTGAGCTTGAGCCAATCCTTTGTCCTTAGCATTTTGAGGGTTCCACTTTCACATCCATGCCATGCCAATCATTGAGCTTTCCTGAAATAATCATCTTGGAATAGCATTAGCTCAATGAGCTATATGTTATTATGAATTACCAAAACCACCTAGGGATAGTTGCACTTTCAATATAATATTATATCATCATCGAACGTTAAGCATGCGGACCCTACGGGTTCGTGAACTATGTAGACATGACCGAGACATGTCTCCGGTCAATAACCAATAGCGGAACCTGGATGCCCATATTGGCTCCTACATATTCTACGAAGATATTTGTCGATTGAACCATTATGACAACATAAGTAATTCCCTTTGTCCGTCGGTATGTTACTTTCCCGAGATTCGATCGTCAGTATCTTTATACCTAGTTCAATCTTGTTAGTGGCAAGTCTCTTTACTCGTTCCGTAATACATCACCTTGTGACTAACTCCTTAGTCGTTTGCTTGCAAGCTTATGACGTGTATTACCGCGAGGGCCCAGAGATACCTCTTCGATACTAGGAGCGACAAATCCTAATCTTGATCTATGCCAACTCAACAAACACCTTTGGAGATACCTGTAGAGCATCTTTACGATCACCCAGTTATGTTGTGACGTTTGATAGCACAGAAGGCATTCCTCCGGTATCCGGGAGTTGAATAATCTCATAGTCGAAGGAATATGCATTTGACATGAAGAGAGCAATCACAATAAAACTGAATGATCATTATGCTAAGCTAACGGATGGGTCTTGTTCATCACATCATTCTCCTAATGATGTGATCCCATTATCAAATGAGAACTCATGTCTATGGTCAGGAAACCTTAACCATATTTGATCAACGAGCTAGTCTAGTAGAGGCTCACTAGGGACACAGTGTTTGTTTATGTATTCACACATGTATTAAGGTTTCCCATAAATACCATTCTAGCATGAATAATAAACCTTTATCTTGAATAGGGAAATATAAAATGTTAACTTTATTATTGCCTCCGGGGCATATTTCCTTCATCGACACCGACGGGCGGCGGTTCCCGGTCAGGCTCCATAGGATCATGGTGACGCATTCGCTGTCTTCGACACGCAACCATGTTGTCCAAATTAGAAGTGGCGTGAAGGAAGGAGCAAATCTCTTCAACAACCCAGCGCTTGAAGGAGGAGCGGCGCTTGCCCCTACCCCAACATGTGAAGGAGGAGCACTGCTAGCCATCACTCATGCCCAATGCGATCGATGCGAAGGCGCGCGATCGCCTTCGCCACTACCTTGATCCTCTCATCGTGCTCCTAACCAGGTTCCGCCTTGAGACGATGGCGCTTCACAGATGAACCCAGCGCTTGAAGTTGTTGATGAAGATTATTCCACCGGGGAAACTTCCCTCCAGGAGGGGGGAATCGGAGCCATCGATATCACCAACGATCCTCTCATCGTGGGGGGGAGTAATCTTCATCAACAACTTCATCAGCACCATCTCATCCCAAACCTTAGTTCATCTCTTGTATTCAATCTTTGTCCCCAAACCTCAGATTGGTACCCGTGGGTTGCTAGTAGTGTTGATTACATCTTGTAGTTAATGCTAGTTGGTTTATTTGGTGCAAGATTAAATGTTCAGATCCCCAAAAATATTCAATACCCCTCTGATCTTGAATATGAATATGATCTTTGAGTAGTTACTTTTGTTCTTGAGGACATCAGAGAAGTCTTTTTATAAGTTATCATGTGAAGTTGGCATTCGTTCGCTATTTAGATGATATGTATGTTGTTGCTTCCTTTAGTGGTGTCATGTGAACGCCGACTACATGACACTTCACCATAGTTGGGCCTAAGGGAAGGCATTGTGGAGTAATAAGTAGATGATGGGTTGCTAGAGTGATAGAAGCTTAAACCCTAGTTTATGCGTTATTCCATAAGGGGCTGATTTGGATCCATATGTTTCATGCTACAGTTAGATTTATCTTAATTCTTCTTTCGTAGTTGCGGATGTTTGCAAGAGGGGGTAATCATAAGTGGGTTGCTTGTTCAAGTAAGAACAGCACCCAAGCACCGGTCCACCCACATATCAAATTATCAAAGTAGCGAATGCAAATCAACCAAACATGATGAACGTGACTGGACGACAATTCCCATGTGTCCTCGAGAGCACTTTACGTTATTTAAGAGAACTTGTCAGCTTGCCCTTTGCTCTAAAAAGGATTGGGCCACCTTGCTGCACATTTGCTATTGTTGTTATGTGTTACTTCTTGTGAATTATCTTGCTACAAAACTATATATCAATGTTACTTATAGCACTTGCAGAGAATACCTTGCTGAAAACCACTAAACATTTCCTTCTACTCATTGTTGGGTTCGACACTCTTACTTATCGAAAGGACTATGATTGAACCCATATATTTGTGGGTCATCACGTACACCTGGGTCCTGGACCGCTCCATGATGACGGCCGAGACGAGCAAGCATCGTCTCCTCTGCCTCGACAAAGAGATGGCCAAGTACGGCGAGGAGTAGTCTCTCAGCAAGATCGCCGGTGCCAATGTCGTCTCCTCCAAGGCCTGCCGCCCTCCCCCCCCCCCCCCCCCCCACGTCGTCGGTGGGCGTGCCCGCACCATGCATGGAACAGGAGAAACCGTAGAGGATCATCCGCGAGCATCAGTCGGCTACCGGGAAGCCCTTCCGCGACGCCGCCCCCTTCCGCCACCCGAAGGCTGACAACAACGACTCTGACGCGGGATCTGGCAATGATGATGGAGGAAGAGCCGCAGATCAGCCTGACATGGCCTACGAGGTCACCGTGAAGTACAGGGTAGTTTAGGGTTTTTGTTCTACGATTTTTCGTTCATCGGACGAAATATCGTCCGGTTTTATGTAAAAATTATCCTAGTTTAAATGAACCTTTTCCGATTTATATGAAATCAACCGTGTTTTCATGAATTTTGACTATTTAGTTCAAACAGTGGATGAAATTTATGTGGGGAGCGTTGGATGTAGGCCTCCGGCATCAGTATCTACGGACTCACCCCCTGTCCGCGGACTGATGCGGAAGCAAATTTAAGGGTAAGCGTTGGAGATGCCCTAGCCTTGCCATGACAAACATGTGTGGCGCTATTCTTGAAATTTCGTAGCTCAACATTATATTGTTTGATGTTCATAAGTAAAATAACACAAAATGTATTATGTGTATCCAACCAAGTGCAACCATCAGTTCAACTTTTTGAGTGAATGTTGAAGAAATAGTATAACGAAACTCTCCTTCTAGTCCCGAGCTCATTATGAGCTCGGGATGGCGGTAAATTCCGAAAGAAAGAAAAAACGTCAAAACATTCTGAATTTTTTGGGTGTAAACTACGACAAATGTTCTCGGACCTTGAAAATTTTCATCCCTAATTAACATTCATGGAAGTCATAACAAAAACAACACTGCAAAATGCTTTCGAAAATAACATTTTTGGATTGTTGATTTTGTTTTTTTACCATGATTTCCATGAATGTTATTCCAGGATGAAAATTTGCAAGCACTGAGAACAGTTGTAAATGTTTGCACAAAAAAGTCAAAAAAATTACTATTTTTCTGGATTTTACTGTTCTGTAGGGAGCATATAAGCTCATGACTAGATACTCCGCATCCTATTTCAATACCCTTCTTACATCTAGGTTACTTCTCGTCTTAAAACCAATATAGGAACACAATTTGCGGGAGAGGCATCTGCATTGTATCCAACATTTTTCCTTGCGTCTACGATACATTGGAGTTATATAATATGTGATGGGGCAGAAATATAAAGGGCAAAAGTTTTGCAGGTCACTTTTATATTAGGTACACCTTTATATATGAGAGGATTAGTTGTTAGAAAAGTGTTGAAATTGAAGTTCGATGCTCTCTTGAGTGGTCTGGTTTATGCATATCATACACAATGGCAGAGGTAGGAATTTTCTCCTTAGTATTAATTTGTGCAATGAAATAGCAATATGACGACAAATATGCAACAAGCTAGCAAAAGTGTACCAGTGGATCAACAACCCTTTGGTGTTCCATGGAAGTCCCAGGAAGACCCTTGGCGCCGCCACCGATCATAGAACGACAAAATCCTATATGAATTTAGAGTTTGCTAACTACAAGTTCATACAATAGAAATGGAATTGCTAGATCAGGAGGTCATCGATCATAGACACACGTGTTTGCAGTTGGAGTCTCCAACCCCGTATACAAAAATGTAGGAGGCATTAGTTGTGTGTTTTCCCCTCAAATCAATCGATTTTTCTAGCCGTCCCATTAACATCGAAGGGGTGTGGTTCATTTTCAACGTCCAACCATTTCCTTCCTCATCCACACACGCGACGCAATTTACCAAATAACCAAATTCCCACTCTCTACATCGCCTCTGACGCAGACCTATCCGAGTCCTCACCTATCCATGTCACGAGCTCGACATCGATCTATTTCAAATGGCGGCACAAAGTGAAAAGGGATCCCCACCGGCACTTGTCAACCCTTGTCCTCGCCTCCATCCGCCGCAGCACTTTGCATCATCCCCATCTATGACAGCTCCATCCTATCTCATGCTCGGGCGCAAGATGATATCTAGAATCAACTGGTCCAGAAAATATTTTCAGAATGGAAATCTTATCTGACCGACGTTCGTGGGAGGGGGTGTCATTTCGAATGTTTTTCATTGCAATTTTAGTTGTGTCGGGGCTAACAGTTTCTTCAGAGCAATATGAAGTTGTTTTAGAAGGATGGCAGTTTTGAGCCTTCCTGTCAGAAAATGTCATGCTATTCTGAAGAAACTGTTACCCCACACACAATGTAAAATGTGATCAAAACATTCGCAAATGCCACTCCTCCCGGCAAACATTCGCCAGCTAAGAGCATCTACAGTCAGATGCCCCAAAACCTCCTCATATGCGTGGGCGGGCCACCCCGGTCACGAAATTTCGACCCATACGGGGCGCCTCAAACGGGCCTCAAACGCTCGGGCTGACCGGCACCCCTCATATCCAGGCCAAATATGAGGCGGGCATGGGGGCGCCAGGGCGCGCCCAGACGCATCCACCCCGTCGTACTGACGTTGGGGTCCCACGCAAAATCGCCGGGAAATCCAGCAGTCGGACGGTAGTCTCCTCCGGTGGGGGGTTGCGAATGTCGCGTGGCGCCGATCCGGCTGATCGCCCGAGGCCAAATCCAGCTATTTAAGTCGGCCGGCGTCTCCCAACCCTAGCCCATCCATCCCCTCCCTCTCCGGACCGCCGGCCCGAGCCCATCGACCTCCTCTGTCTCACTCCGACGCTTTTCCCATGCCCTCCGGCTTCGCCATGGTCCGGAAGAAGATAACCACATATGCCATGCTCATGCCGAAGCGCCGGTACGAGATCGAGCAGGAGATCTAGGCGAGGCACGCCGCACGCATCGTTGTCGGGTTGCCTCTGGACTCGCCGGAGCTGGAGGAGTAGGAGGAGGAGCACGCGGAGGAGGGCGAGGGAGAGGAGCAACAATCGGCTCCGATGGAGGACGACGAGGAGGCGGAGCAGCCGGAGCAGGATCTCGCGTTGGCTCCTGGCTTCAATATGGAGCAGGCGGAGTCGCCGTCACCCAAGCGGATGAGATGACGGAGCAACGGGCCATCCCGAAGTCCATTCAAGATGAGGCCTATGTGGAGGCCAACCGACGGTTCATCCGGCAGGAACGGGTGGCGACCGATGCCCTCTTTGATGAGGTCGAAGCGGAGATGGATGCGCAAGCTGCAACGGAGGAACTGCAGGAGTCAGAGCTGCGGCTGCCGCCCATGTACCCGGCGCCGGGCACGTAGATTATGAACATCTCCGACGAGGACTAGACTAGTTGATCTACGTGGAACATAGGATTTTTTTTTAACATGCTTTTGTATGTATTTGAGATTTCTACTATGAAGTATCCGGATGCACATGAAAAAATTTGAGGCTTGACCGGTTAATGTTCGTTAACGTATCCGGACGCGTCCGCTGGCATTTGAGGGTCCAGATTTGTCTACGCGGCTATAGACGCTCTAAGGAGGTCCATTTTGCAAACCTAATATTTAGCAAATCTACAAAAGTATTGCACTGCCTGGATGTATGCGCAAATACGTCGTACTCAGCTTTACAGAATTCCGACGTTCTATATTTATATTTGAAGATATTCCCGGACACATGAAAAACGAGCATCATACTATTTGCCCTACGGAAATGGCAAGTTTCCATCACTTGTTTTTAACCATTCCGAGGAGTCGACACAAGTCCCGGCATCTACGCAACGGCCATAGTGCTTGTCAATTATCCCCCCCGATGGCGTCTGGCAAGCCGACAAACCCCGAGATAGACAATGACATGGAGTGCTCCTCCCCGGAATCGGGTGCCGAGGACGCCGTGGAGTCGTCGTCGCCGGCGCCAGCGCCATCGTCCCGGTTCAAGGGAGTCGTGCCGCAGCCCAACGGGCGCTGGGGCGCGCAGATCTACGAGAAGCACTCGCGGGTGTGGCTTGGCACGTTCGCGGACGAGGAATCCGCCGCGCGCGCCTACGACGTGGCCGCGCTCCGCTTCCGCGGCCGCGACGCCGTCACCAACTACCAGCTCCCGCTGGCAGTGGAGGGGGCCAGCTCGTCGTCCACGAGCGAGCTCGCCTTCCTCGCCGACCACTCCAAGGCCGAGATCGTCGACATGCTCCGCAAGCACACCTACGCCGACGAGCTCCGGCAGGGCCTGCGCCGCGGGCACGGGCGCGCGCAGCCCACTCCGGCGTGGGCGCGAGAGTTCCTCTTCGAGAAGGCCGTGACCCCGAGCGACGTCGGCAAGCTCAACCGCCTGGTGGTTCCGAAGCAGCACGCCGAGAAGCACTTCCCTCCGACGACGGCGGCGGCCACCGGCAGCAACGGCAAGGGCTTGCTGCTCAACTTCGAGGACGGCGAAGGGAAGGTGTGGCGGTTCCGGTACTCGTACTGGAACAGCAGCCAGAGCTACGTGCTCACCAAGGGCTGGAGCCGCTTCGTCCGGGAGAAGGGCCTCGTCGCCGGCGACACCGTGACGTTCTCCCGGTCGGCGTACGTGATGAATGACACGGAAGAGCAGCTCTTCATCGACTACAAGCAGAAGAACAAGAATGACGAGGCGGCCGACGCAGCCAAGAATGAGGCCGGCCATGCCGCCGTCAAGCTCTTCGGCGTCGACATTGGCGGAGGAGAGATGGCGGGGTCATCAGGTGGGTGAAGAGCAACAAGGTAAGTTCTTCAGCCACGGGCCACGGTGTGATTGCGATAGCCATGGTCTTTCTCACATGGTGCGAGCGATTTCCATTTCGCGACAGAAGCAACGTTTGTAAGTGAGAGACAATTCCTTGACATTTCTCGTGTCGATCTTAATTGATTTCTCTCCTTTTGTGGTTTATCGGACAGCGATGTTGCAGAGGACCTGAATATTCAGTCAGATCTTTATGCATTGGCAGATCGAGCATTTTCATGGCAATTTATGTTGACTGGATGTCAAATTTAGTTGACTAGCGTGATAAATCTGTCTCAGTACACTTTATTTTCTCTAGAAAACTATCGGGCTCACAAACTAAATTTGCCATCATTACACCAATATAAATTGCCCAAGAAAAAATTAAATTTGCCATGACTAAAAAGCTACTCCCTCTGTAATAGTGATCTAAACACTCTTATATTTCTTTACAGAGGTAGTATGTTTTAAATTAGTGTATATCTTCAATTGTGATATTATTGAATATGCGGTTACCGTGAGAGCATGATGACAGCAGCATTTTTTGGGCTAATCATGATGGGTTGTTCAAGCCATAACTAAGCTAACACAGGCAGGTGTGCAGCAGCCAGCAGGCCAGGGGGTACCTTTGTGCGGTTGCATGTTGATACGATGTTTCCCGATATAGAAAAACGTCCAGCCTAATTTTAGGCTGTTTTCTGCTACTATTATGAACTTCGCGTCTTGCCTACTCCATGTTAACCACTTTTGTCTCCTTCCTAGTACATAGTAGTACAGTACTGCAGTAGTACGTACTGTTGTACATACTGTGCATATATATACTCGACATTAGTGCAGTATCATCAGGGGACCCCTCAACCATAGCTGCTGTAGCCATGATGGTCAGGCTTTATAAATGGCCTTCTATGGCAGCTAGCTGCCTGCCTACCGGCAGCAACAGCTGAGATCTCGACTTCTTCTTGATCGACCTGACATTTGGCCCTATTTCCTTCTAAACAAACATCCTCCTGGGCCATTCCCAATTCAGTTCTTTTTGACGGGAAAATATCTAGTGCACTCGACATGTAGGCGTTATCATACTCCGTGTCTAAAAAGTCAACTTTCAATGTTACGAAAAAAACCTGAATTTTGTAGTGTGAATCTTCACAAGATATGTGTCCACAACCCCTAAAAAAATCATATCCAAACTTGAAATGCACACTGAGAAAATAAAAAGAGGATTCTTGATGTGAAAAGCAGCATTTTTTTTTTGCTTTTGACTTTGTGTGGCACTATTCAAGATAAATTTATCTTTTTTTCCTCAAAGTGTTTTTCGAGTTTGAATCTGAACGTTTTCTAGAGGTTGTAGACACATGTCTTGGGAACATTCACATTTAAAAAAATTGTGTTGAAACATTTGAAATTGATCTTTTAGAGTTTAGACATGGAAGCACGAGCACCTTAGTGTGTTGGGAGCACTGGATATTTTCCCACATCTCAAAACGATCAAAGGGTGTGAGGTGTCGCGACTTCTCGACAATTGCATTCCGTTCGACATACTTGCTGTAGGCATCTGGGCCGAGGAAGCAGAGCACGGTGGCATCCTCACTGGCGAACTTGACACGCCACACCCGCGAGCGCTTGTCGTATCGCCAGTGGCCACAATACAACGCCCTTGAAACGCCACGATAGCCAATGGCACACGCGACGACAACTACACCTCGTCATCACCTCCGATTTTGGGGACTAATACATGTCATTGTCCATCGGTTGGGATATTTTCTTCTTTGTTTGATCTAGCATTGGTAGTGGTTGGTATTGTTTTTTTTTCTTTTGCGGGGGGTAGGGGTTGGTATTGTACCAGGGCAAAAAAACAAAAAATCATATGAAAACAACAGGAAGGAAAAATGTTTGCACATTCAAAGTCTGGATGAACAGACTCATCTAAAAAGACAAATCCATCTTCGAAGTATGAGATGTAACATCATGGCGGAGTCATACCATTTGAGTTACTTTTAGATGGAAAAGTTGCTCCCTTCATTCGGAAATACACATCATTTTAGAAATGGACACGTAGCTACCCTTTTGACATGAATATTTGTCATAACAATCCTAATAATATCATGTTCACCTATGTCATCTTATTATCACATTCAATAATTGAGCTGCAACTGCGCTCAAGTTGATACTTTTACTAGTAGCCAGGCATAAACGAGGCCGTGGACTAGTTGCAAATCTCCCCTCTACCTAAATTGAAATGTAAGGTTCTGTCGTACACCGCGTCCTTCCTCCAACTTAAAGTACGCCGCATCCCCCTCTCTCTTCGTTTTGTTTCTTTCCCTCCTATCTCTTGTTATTTCACTATTTTGCTTGAAAACTGCTCTAACTGTCTTGTCAAATAAAAGTTTATTTTATTTGATAGACAGATATGTTAAGATCCTCAAATTCATTTAGGTATGTAAATCCGGGCATGATTTGATAAATATGCATTTGCGCAATCACACTAATATCAAGTAAATCACAGGTTAATGTACTACTCTCTCTGTCCCAAAATATAAAAACGTTTTTAACACTACACTAGTGTCAAAAACGTTCTTATATTATGAGACAGAGCGAGTAGAATATTAAAACCTGTTGCAATGCATAGACAATTATATACTCTGTAGTAACTAAAAGATGCTATAGCCTCAGACCGGTATTCAGGTGGTTAAAAATGATCGTGCCTAAAATATAAAAACATTTTTAACACTACATTAGTGTCGAAAACGTTATTGTATTATTAGATGAAGGGAGTAGAATATTAAAACCTGTTGCAATGCATAGACAATTATATACTCCGTAATAACTAAAACATGCTATAGCCTCATACTTACTGTTGTATGTGTCCCTTTATACCGACTGTTGCATATAGTACTATGTCAAAAATGATCCATACCGATAGCGACTCTTGTATGTGTCCCTTGTATGTCGGCACACGCGGGGTACTGTGCCCCTCTGCACCTGATTATTGCGGAAGCAAAGATGGGCAAGTGGAGGCAGATGGGTTTGTCCGTGGCCACGTGGGGGGAGGACCGGACGAGTGTGACTGTGACACCGGGCTGGAGGGAGAGAGGGGACCCCAAGAGTTGATTGCCGTACATTTGTTGACGTTGGTGGTTACTTATAGTAGTATCTAGCTAGCTACACATCTTGATGTGATTTTAGTTGAGATCGATGGACCTCCAATAATTTATCGAGGTTTCTATTTAGCTCGCTACTACCTTCGTCCTAGTTTATTGGTCCCTTTCGCATATTGTGCTAAATTTCGATCTTACTAATATAAAATGTTAATGCACGTAACAAAAGATAATAGCATTGGAAACTAAACTCAAATACCAATCCAACAATTAATATTTTTTGGTTGACATGCATTATTATTATTTTAGTTGAATATACGGTCAAATTTTGACACAAAATATTAAGGGGACCAATAAGCCAGGACGGAGGTAGTAGCTAGGAAGGTTGGAAATTTGCACGGGCGCGCACCTCTCACATGCGCTGCCGACCACTTGATTGCCTCGTAATTCATGACATAGTTGAATCCCACACGAGGGCACATTAAGTTGTAAGTTTTAGTCGTTGAAACTTATCACTTTTTATCTGAAATTTATGATTTTTTACTCGCTCTTACCAAGTTCCATAGATAACTTTTGAAGACATTTTTTGGTCGTTTGTAGACACAAAAATCATGATTTTATCGATAGCTCGTACTAAGTTCCAAGAGTTGAAAATTACTATTTAGTTTTAAAATTTGTCAAAACATATTTAAAATGAATCTTATCTGGAACCCTTGCCACGAGAAACATGAATGTGAAAAGAAAACTTAATTTGAACTGTTCTTTAAAAAATATAAAGATTTGAAAATCGAAAGCCAATTGTAAAAGTAAGCGTGAAGGACTCCATGCCTCCGCACTTGCCTGCTCCAAATCCGCTCCCATATAAAGATGGGTGTACTTTGTATTTATTTGGATTGCGCCATATAAAGATGATTCGACCTGGCTTTTGACTATAAGTCGCCAGTATATATTTGAATTGCGCCATTGGAATTATGCGCTTATAAATCATTGGGTATATTATTCAAATAGCCAACATGGCTGGATTTTAATTATGGTTATCAATAACAAGTATTATGATTAAGGTTTCCAAAGTCGCTTTTGCGCAATGGCTATCATATTATCAATAGATATAATTTATTCTACAATTGAAGGAATAGTCCCGAGTTGCTGCAGGCTTATAACCCGGCACTTGGGGGCTACATTATTTCAGTTGAAATTACATCAAATACACAAGTCTCATGTCGCTGCAAGCATGCCCCATGACACTTGGGGGCTAATGCAAAGTCATTTTTTGCTCACCTCATTGAAGACCCGACTCATCACATCATAATGAGCCGGCCCTTGGAGGCTACCAATTGCTCTTGTCAACAATTCAAGGTACACAAATTTTCATTTATCATTGAAGGGTCCACTGCTCAGTTGGTAAAGCACAAGGCTCTTAACCTTGTGGACATGGATTCAAGCCCCATGATGGGGGTTACATCATATAATGTTATTTTCATTGAAGTATATATCAAAGTCCCAGCTCAATATTATCTTACTGAGCCGGCCCTTGGGGGCTACACGTTGTTGTTCAAAGTTTACATGATTATATTTACAAAGTCCCTGCTCATTATTGCATAATGACCCGGCCCTTGGGGGCTACACTGGTTGATGTTTTTATGAGCATAAGGCAATTTCAAGTCCCAGGTTGCTGCAAGCATGACAACCCGTCACTTGGGGTCTACATATGTGGAATACTCAATTCTGACTGGTGATTGAGATGAACAACCCAGATTTCTTCAAGCTTGTGATATTCATATTAAAGCAAGTCTTAAGCTGTTGCTATGCTACCTTCTTAAGACATGGGGGCTACAAGTGATAGACATATAAGAGGTATATTTTCAAGCTTGATGTTAACTACAATTATGACCCGGTGCCATCAATATTTGTAAACCGGAAATGATAAACCGGCAAGTTCAATTCTTAAACCGGCAAGTTCAAGTCTTAAACCGGCAAAGTTCTACATTCTTAAACCGGCAAGTTCAAGTCTTAAACCAGCAAAGTTCTACATTCTTAAACCGACAAGTTCTACATTCTTAAACCGGTTGAAGATCAAATGAGTATTTTAAAGGCCAATATTTTTGTTAAGCATTGGGAGCTGAAGTCAAAGGAGTTATTCTTCACAATATTTCTCTGTGACAAACCAATATCAGCAAATTGATTATGAAGCTGGCCTATTGACCCGGATTTTCTACAAGGAAATGACAAGGATTTAAAGATGCTCGGGATCAGTTTAACATGGATAAATCCAAATTAAATTGGGGGCTAATGTCGGGGATATACCCCGCGGTATGACCCGGCTGGAGTTGTAAACCGGCTGGGACTTGGTAAACCGGCGGAGAGTTAAGATAGAGAGTCAAGACAGATGGCTAAGACAGACGGTAAACCGGCTGATGTTAAACCGGCAGACAATGTTAAACTGGCAGACAATGTTAAACCGGCAGACAATGTTAAACCGGCAGACAATGTTAAACCGGCAGACGTTAAGAAGCCCAGGAAGGGAAGTCAAAATAGTTTAAGTTAAAGTCCGAGTTGGACTACACATGTAACCCGCCCCTTCAACATATATAAGGAGGGGCAGGGCTCCTCAAAGGGGGATAAGCAAGAAACAATCTCTAGGGCTAGACACAACTAGAGGAGAGTCGGTTTACGGCGACTCCCTCGTGATGATAATGAGATCTAGCCTCAAGCAGCATGTAGGGTTGTTACCGGATGATGTTTTCCAGGGCCCGAAGTTGTCTAAATCCCTGTCTTGTGTTGCGTTTCTCGATTCCGCTCAACCCCTCTCAAGCTACCACATAGATGCATTGGCCTCACGACTAAGTCCTCACACTAAGGACATCTGACATGACGATTCCACGACATGATGCGAATGACATGTGCAAGTTTTATGCAAGTTTTAAAGAAAATGTTGACATGAGCATTGTATGAAGCATTTGTCATCGTGGCGGAAAGAAAGGGGTGTCACGGCAACGATAACGAAAACGGTGCCACGACAGCGTTCCAGTTCCGGTAACTCGATTGAGATACCGATGCAAAGGAGAAGTGTGCGGATGCGTGCAAAAGATGGTGGGGCGCTCCCGGATTCCGGGTGTCCCACGAGTTGGCGACAAGGAAACGAGTGACAATTTGGACACGGTGCAAACACGGGCATCTCAAACATCGCAAGCATTCGTTCACGGACGTCGTGTCGAGGTTATACCTTCGAAGCGTGTAAGCGGGACAGTTCTCGTTCGATGCGACGTAGTGAAAGTAGGTGTTCTCGCACGCTCTAGGGTCGACGGTAGAGGTTCTCGCGATCTCGGCGACGGTAGTCGTTCACGTTTGTTCGGAGAGGTACTTGATGACTCCAACGTCTTCGGGGCGACGGTAGTTGTACACGGTCCACGAGACATCAATCGTTCAGGGTCCGACTTGCAGGTCTTGCCGATATGAGGCGTTTTTGTGTAGACGAACTTGACGCATCCGAAGGGTCACACTTGTCGTCGTAGGAACTTGGTGAATCCGAGGTCTTCGAGGTCGACGGTAGTTGTTCTCGTATCATCGTGGTACTTGGCGATTTCGGAGACGGGGGAGGACGAATTTGGCGGTCCTCGTAGAACCAGTACTTGGCGTATCCTTGGTCCTTCGGGTTCGGTCTTGACGATTTCGTAGATGGTAGAAGGGGTACTGGATAGTTCGGGCACTTGGCAAAATCGTGTGATGGTGTAACATGATCTAGGTTCGGGATTTGGCGTCGTTCAACAGGGTACTTCTAGGGACAACCGACAAAAACAGAGAAGCACGAGGGGCACCGGTCAGGATGGAGCTCATATCCTTAGCAAAGAAGAGACGCAGGGGTTCGAACGGAGCCGAGGCTAGGCCTGTCGAAGCAGGGAATGACGAGTGAGAAACCGACAGAGGAGCTGCAAGAGTGGCGCTCATGGGAGAAGGCAAGGCGGTGCGGCGCTGGACGAACAGGAGCGTCAGGAGGGCAGGGTGGCACAGGTGCAAAGGAGGGAGGCAGCCATGGCGCACAGGGACCCGGCTTCCTGGTGATACCCCGGCGAAAACGACCGGAGCGGCGGTGGACGACGTGCACGACAGTGCTGGAGGGCGCCACGGAGCACGCGGGAACGGGGTAGCCGAGGACGCGGGTGAGGCGGAGGAAGGCGGGCGCCGGTGCTCCTGCTCTGCTGTTGCGGGCATGGAGACGAGGAGGTGGAGCTCGGGCGGTGAGGTCGCTAGGTGGAAGGAGGGGAAGGGAGATGAGAGAGAGGAGGAGGATCGAGCGCTTCCCCTGTGAGCGATGTGGGAGAAGGGATCGAGCGAGGCAGGCGCTCTGCCTCCTGGCGGCGCGAGGGGAAGACGAGAGAGAGCGTGGCGTGGCGTACGGGAGAGATAGGATCGAGGGAAGGGAGTGGCTGCAAGGGAGAGATGGGATCGAGGCCCCTGGCGGCGCGAGGGGAGAGGAACGAGGGAAGAGGGATCGGCCCAGTGGGGAGGGCACCGGCTGGGCCTTAGAAGGCTGTGGGGAAGGAAGGCCGACCTGGTGGAAGGGAGGCCCAGGTGGCCAGAGGCCTGGCTGGGAACTCCCTCTCGCTCTCTCTTACTCTTTTCCATATTAAAACAAAACAGAAAAAGAGGAAGAAAAGAAAGAGAAGGTAGGGGTGGAATCTGGGCATGGGGACAATTTTCCCGGACTCTTAAAAATATGCATGGTCTGAGAAAATTAGAAGTGGCAAGATCGGAAGATATGAATTCAAACTCATTTGAGTTTAATCAAATGGTTTAAACTAGGGCTAGGGTTTTGAAGTGCCCATAAATGTTGAGAATTTAGGTGGAGCTCCGGAAAGTGACGAAAGAAATTACAGGACAAGTTTGGGGACCAAACTTGAAGCGGAAAAGGGCATGTGATAAATTGCAAGTGTGTTATAGGTGATTCTGAAAATGGAATATTTAATATAGCTGCCTAATATCGGGAGGATATGTTATAAAGAGAATCACCATGTGAATTCCCTCGGTTTAAATGGATCGAAGATCCATACGGTTTATTTAGTTGAGTTAAGAAAAAGAAATGACATGATGGCATGATGACATGATGCAATGACGAATGCAACGAACCAAACAAAACACACGACAAAATCCGGAAACCCTGAAAGGCATCTGAAGCTCCGGTCTTGGGGCATCACAAGGCGCGCCTTGGTGGGTTGTGCTCAGCCCAACCCACCTCCGGTGCCCATCTTCTGGTATATAAGTCATTTTGACCTAGAAGAAATAAGAGGAGGAATTTAGGGACGAAGCACCACCATCTCGAGGCGGAACTTGGGCAGGAGCACTTTTGCCCTCCGGCAGAGCGATTCCGCCCGTGGAATTTCCCTCCCTGAGGGGGGAAATCATCGTCATCATCATCACCAACAACTCTCCCATCTTGGGGAGGGCAATCTCCATCAACATCTACAATAGCACCATCTCCTCTCAAACCCTAGTTCATCTCTTGTGTTCAATCTTTTGTACCGGAACAATAGATTTGTACTTGTGGGTGACTAGTAGTGTTGATTACATCTTGTAGTTGATTACTATATGGTTTATTTGGTGAAATATTATATGTTCAGATCCAATATGCTATTTAATACCCCTCTGATCTTGAGCATGATTATCATTTTTGAGTAGTTACTTTTGTTCTTGAGGTCACGGGAGAAATCTTCTTGCAAGTAATCATGTGAACTTGATATGTGTTCGATATTTTGATCGTATGTATGTTGTCATTCCCTTAGTGGTGTCATGTGAACATCGACTACATGACACTTCACCATATCTGGGCCTAAGGGAATGCATTGTGGAGTAGTTATTAGATGATGGGTTGCGAGAGTGACAGAAGCTTAAACCCTAGTTTTTGCGCTATTCCGCAAGGGACCGATTGGATCCAAAAGTTTAATGCTATGGCTAGAATTTGTTCTTAATACTTTTATCATAGTTGCGGATGCTTGCGAGGGGGTTAATCATAAGTAGGAGGTTTGTTCAAGTAAGAACAACACCTAAGCACCGATCCACCCACATATCAAATTATCATAGTAGCAAACACAAATCAAACCAACATGATGGAAGTGACTAGATGAAATTCCTGTCTACCCTCAAGAACACTTTGCTTATCATAAGAGATCATTTTGGACTGTCCTTTTCCTCAAAAGGATTGGGCTACCTTGCTGCACTTTTGTTACTATTATTGTTACTTGCTCGTTACAAATTATCTTGCTATCAAACTACTCACTACTTACAATTTCAGTGCTTGCAAACATTACCTTGCTGAAAAGCACTTGTCATTTCCTTCTACTCCTCGTTGGGTTTGACACTCTTACTTATTGGAAGGACTACGATTGATCCCCTATAGTTGTGGGTAATCAAGGCTCTTTTCTGGCGCCGTTGCCGGGGAGTGAAGCGATCTTAGTAAGTGGAAATTGGTAAGGAAAAATCATTACTACGTGCTGAAATTTATTGTTACTTGTTACGATGGATACCAATTCTTTGAGGGGTTTGTTCGGGTATCTTCACCTCGACCAGAACCACAATTAGTCACCCATCAACCCACTGCACCTACTAAAAATATTAAATATGAAATTCCTTCGGGTATGATAGAATAACTGCTAGCTAATCCTTATGCAGGAGATGGAACCGAACATCCTGATATGCACTTGATATATGTGGAAGAAATTTGTGGATTGTTTATGCTTGCTGGTTTACCCGGAGATGAAGTTAATAATAAGGTTTTCCCTTTATCTTTCAAGGTAAAAGCATTGGCATGGTATATACTATATGATGATATTGGATCTTGGAATTGGAATCGATTGAAATTGGAGTTTCACCAAAAAAATTGTTCTATGCATCTAGTTCATCGTGATCGGAATTATATATATAATTTTTGGCCTCGTGAAGGAGAAAGTATCACTCTAGCTTGGGGGAGGCTTAAGTCAATGTTATATTCATGCCCCAATCATGAGCTCTCAAAGGAAATTATCATTCAGAATTTTTATGCTCGGCTTTCTCATGATGATCGATCCATGTTTGATACTTCTTGTACTGGTTCCATTATGAAGAACACTATTGAATTCCAGTGGGATCTTTTAGAAAGAATTAAACGAAACTCTGAATATTGGGAACTCAATGAAGGTAAAGATTCAGGTATTAAGCTTAAGTATGATTGTGTTAAATCTTTTATGAATGACGATGCTTTTCAAAAGTTTAGCACCAAATATGGACTTGACCATGAGATAGTAGCCTCCCTTTGTGAATCTTTTGCTAATCATGTTGATCTCCCTAAGGAGAAGTGGTTTAAATATCACCCACCTATTAAAGAAAAAATTAAAGAACCAGTAGTTTCTAAAGATGAAACTATTATTTGTAATATTGATCCAGTTGTTCCTACTGCTTATATTGAAAAACCACCTTTCCCTGTTAGGATAAAGGAACATGCTAAAGTTTCAACTATGGTCAATAAAAGTTATATTGGAACACCTAAACAAGCTGAACAAATCAAGGTAGAACCTAGTGTTGCTATGGTTAAAGATCTCCTGGTTGAAAATATAGATAGGCATGTTATTTACTTCTTTGATGAAGCAGCTAGAATTGCCAAACCTGATGAAAAAGATAAACATAGACCTATTGTTGGCATGCATGTTGTCTCAGTTAAGATAGGAGATCACTGTTATCATGGTTTATGTGACATAGGTGATAGCGTGAGTGCTATTCCTTTTACCTTATATCAAGAAATTATGAATGATATAGCACCTGTTGAAATAGAAGACATAGATGTTACTATTAAACTTGCTAATAGAGACACCATCACACCACTTGGGATTGTTAGAGATGTTGAAGTCTTGTGTGGTAAAATAAAATACCCTACTAATTTTCTTGTTCTTGGTTCCCCACAAGATGACTTTTGTCACATTATCTTTGGTAGACCTTTCTTGAACACCGTTAATGCTAAAATAGATTGTGAGAAACAAACTGTCGGTGTTAGCTTTGGTGATGAGTCTCATGAATTTAATTTTTGCAAGTTTAGTAGAAAACCTCGTAAAGAAGAATTTCCTATTAAAGATGAAATTATTGGTCTTGCTTCTATTGTTGTGCCTCCTACTGATCCTTTAGAACAACATTTGCTAGATCATGAAAATGATATGCATATGCATGAAAGAAATTAAATAGATACGATTTTCTTTGAAAAACATCCTCTGCTTAAACACAATTTTCCTATTGAAACTCTAGGAGGTCCTCCTCCACCTAAAGATGATCCTGTGTTTGAATTAAAACAATTGCCAGACACTTTGAAATATGCTTATCTCGATGGTAAAAAGATTTATCCTGTTATTATTAGTGCTAACCTTTCAGAACATGAAGAAGAAAGATTATTGAAAGTTCTAAGGAAGCACCGAGCTGCAATTGGATATACTCTTGATGATCTTAAGGGCATTAGTCCCACTCTATGTCAGCACAAGATTAATATGGAACCTGATGTTAAACCCGTTGTTGATCACCAATGCCGGTTAAATCCGAAGATGAAAGAAGTGGTAGGAACTGAAATACTAAAGCTTCTGGAAGCAGGTATAATCTATCCTATAGCTGATAGTAGATGGGTAAGTCCTGTTCCTTGTATCCCTAAGAAAGGAGGTATTACTGTTGTTCCTAATGATAAGAATGAACTTATTCCACAAAGAATTGTTACTGGCTATAGGATGGTAATTGATTTTAGAAAATTAAACAAAGCAACTAGAAAAGATTACTACCCTCTCCCTTTTATTGATCAAATGCTAGAAAGGTTATCTAAGCACATACATTTTTGCTTCCTTGATGGTTATTCTGGTTTTTCACAAATACCTGTTTCTCAACCTGATCAAGAAAAGACCACTTTTACTTGCCCTTTTGGAACTTATGCTTATGGACGTATGCCTTTTTGTTTATGAAATGCACCCGCTACCTTTCAAAGATATATGACTGGTATATTCTCTGACTTTTGTGAAAACATTGTTGAGGTTTTCATGGATTACTTTTTTGTTTATGGGAAGTCTTTTGATGATTGTTTAAGCAATCTTGATCGAGTTTTGCAGAGATGCGAGCAAACAAAACTTGTCTTGAATTGGGAGAAGTGCCACTTTATGGTTAACAAAGGTATTGGTTTGGGCCATAAAATTTCTGAAAGAGGTATTGAGGTGGACAAAGCTAAGGTTGATGCAATTGAGAAAATGCCATGTCCTAAAGATATCAAAGGTATTCGTAGTTTCCTCGGTCATGCCAGTTTCTATAGGAGGTTTATTAAAGAATTCTCTAAAATTTCTCGGCCTCTTACAGATCTCTTGCAAAAGGATATTCCATTTGTTTTTTACGATGATTCTTTAGAAGCCTTTGAAACACTCAAGAAAGCCTTAATTTCTGCACCTATTGTTCAACCACCTGATTGGAAGTTGCCTTTTTGTAATTATGTGTGATGCTAGTGATTATGTTGTTGGTGCTGTTTTAGGACAAAGAGTTGATAAGAAACTGAATGTTATTCATTATGCTAGGAAAACTCTAGACAGTGCTCAACGGAATTATGCTACTACTGAAATGGAATTCTTGGCAGTGGTGTTTGCTTGTGATAAATTCAGATCTTACATTGTTGATTCTAAAGTTATTGTTCACACTGATCATGATGCTATAAAATATCTTGTGGAAAAGAAAGATGCTAAATCTAGACTCATTAGGTGGGTTGTCTTGCTACAAGAATTTGATTTGCATATCATTGATAGAAAAGGAGTGGAGAACCCCGTAGCTGATAACTTTTCTAGGCTAGAAAATAATCTTGGTGACCCACAACCTATTAATGATAGTTTTCCTTATGAGAAATTAACTGCAATAAATGTTTCTAATAGTACACCTTGGTATGCTGACTATGCTAATTATAGTGTTGCTAAATACATACCACCTAGCTTTACATACCAACAAAAGAAAAAATTCTTCTATGATTTAAGACATTACTTTTGGGATGACCCACATCTTTATAAAGAAGGAGTAGATGGTATTATTAGACATTGTGTACCTGAGCATGAACAGGGACAAATCCTACGGAAATGTCACTCTGAAGCTTATGGAGGACATCATGTGGGAGACAGAACTACTCACAAGGTATTGCAATCTAGATTTTATTGGCCTACTCTCTTCAAGGATGCTCGTAAGTTTGTCTCAACTTGTGATGAATGTCAAAGAATAGGTAATATTGGTAAGCGTCAAGAAGTGCCTATGAATTATTCACTTGTTGTTGAACCATTTTGTAACATCCCAAAATTCTAAATTTTGGAATGTTATATTAAATAAATAGTTTTGATTGTTTGGGTGATTGATTGATTGAAATTGAGTGGAATTTGAAACTTTTGAAAAGTTGAATGAGAGGGAATGAAATGACTTTCCCAAACTTTCATCTTGCATTTTGATCTTCATGAATTCAAATCCATTTCATCACAAAAACCCTAGAGTGAAGATGATATGACTTCTTCCATTTAATGAAATGAAAAAGGGATTTGAAAAGATTTGAATTCCATTTGAAAATCTTTCAGATTCGAAACTTTATGCAACTCAATGATTTTCATGAGAGAAGATAAAATGACTTCTTCAAATTATATGAAATATGAGTTGGAAGTGAAAAGAATCAAATTGAAAGTCATTTGGAAGTATTTTGAAACGCACTTTCAATTTAGGAGCTATTTGCCTTTTATTCAAATTATTTTTCTCCTAAAAATAAATAAATGGAAATAAGGGTAAAATGATTCCCTTCAATGAAAAATTAGGGGAAAATAAATTTGAAATCATTTTGGGTATTTTAAAAATGATCTTGTTGGGTTTTATTTCAATAGCAACACTATTTGACTTTTGTGTATTCTAGTTGCCTCTAAAAATATGTTCACATTTTAGGATTTATTTTTCTGAACATTATGATATATTATATGCTTATATTATATTTCTATATTTGTTCTATTTTATTTTTGTTTTGCTCTCTATAAAAAAATAGGCCGAAGCCCAACAACCGCCAGCGTCCTCACGCGCACCGGCTGGCCCATTTGGCCGAATCGGCGCACGGTCACCCCCACACGCGAAAACTCTTCGCACGGGTCGCCCGATCTCTCGCTCGTCTCCCGCTGCCACTGATCACTGGGGCCCGCGACCTTCTTCCTCCTCCCGCAAGCCACGCAGAGCATCGCCGCCGCCGTATCCCGGATCCCTCGGGATCCTCTTCCCCGATTCGCCCCCTTCTCCAAGTAGACTACCCCCTATATATACTCCTCTCCCTCGACCGATTCCGCCCCAAAGCCCCTTCCGAGAACCCCCGCCTCATTCTCAATTGCTCGCCGGAGCCGAGCGCCCCCGCCGCGCCATTGCCGCCCCACCAAGCTACTCCGACCCCCTCGCCGCCTCCCGAGACCATCTCTGCACTCCCCTCGCTCGTCCGCACCTCCCCGTGCGCTCGCGCGAGCCCGAAACCCATCAGAGCGCCGCCACCACCGACGCCGGAATGCCACCGCCGCCTCGACCTCGCCACCGACTTCCTCCGTCCACCTACGGCACCATCTCGACCACCGCTGGACTCGCCGTCAAACGCCGCGTCCGCCCGTACCCTCGCCGGAGCCCGTCGACGATCGGAGCGCCGCCGCCGCCGACGTCCGAGCCGCTCGCCGTCGACCTTCCCCGCGGTGAGCTCTCGACTTCCCCTTCACCATCCGATCTGTTATTGACGTGCCAGATTAGATCTAATGAACGGTTTGGTTTTTCTGTTTATAGATCGGTTTAGTTCCGGTTTTTATTCGATTTAGATCGGTTCAGGTATAGTCGGTTTAGCCGATCGGTCTTTCTCTTTTAGCCCGTACGCATTTCGGTTATTCTCCGCCCGAGCGTTGTTTAGTTTCAGCTCGCACGCCCCCGTAGCGCCCGTTAGTTTTTTTTTTGTTATTTTCGTTTCTGTTTTAAAAACAGAATAGTTCTGATTTTATATTGCTTATAACTTTTATGTTTTAGATCCAAATTGATTGATTCTTTTTGCACTGTGTCACAAATTTGTTGAAGTTTCTATTTGTGTACTTGGATTTCAATCTTGAGTAGTTGTAGTTTGAATTTGCATGAATTTGCCTCAAACACTATTTTGGCCATAACTTGAGTTTGAAAGTATATTTTAAGTTGATTCTTTTTGCTTCTGGTCACTAGGACTTTTGCCTATCCAGTAGATTATAGTGTTTTATTTTTTTTAAATTATTTAAATTATGGTTTTAGCCAAAAATAGTACTATTTCCTATGTTGTTTTGTTTTGTTTGTAACTTAGTAAGTTTTGTTTAGATTTAATTAATTCTTTTCACAAAGTTTTGTTGATTGAAATATACATATGTTAGACTTGAGTACATAATTTTAGAATTCTTTTTTATTAGTTCTGCTCCTGTTTAGGATTTCAGTTTTAGCATAGCTAGTATATAGTGTATGTAATAGCTAGTATTGCAGTTATTGTTGCTAGAAATTATTTTTAGATAATTTATTTCTGTTGTTTTAATGGAAAGAGATTTTATTTTCTGTTAAGAAATTGTTTAGATTAATTTAGTGTGGTTATGAAAGTTATTGGTTATAGTGTGTTGGTTTTCCATAGTTTTCTTTGGATATTTATTTTGGTCTTCTTTGATTTCATTATTGTTTTCTTTATTTATTTTATTTAGTTGAGTGTTCTTTTGAATGATAGTATTGATTGCTTATGTGAATACTACGTTTGATTATATAGATTCCAACTGAGTGACGAATAGTTCTACAAGTCATTATTTTCGAGAGCGTTGTTATCTTCATCAACTTACCAGGCAAGTTCACTTTGACCATGTTTTTCATACCTATGTTTTATTTTCATGTAGTAGCACCCTTTCAATAATCCCTCCAGCAGTGATATTGATTTCTTGTAGTGGAGTAGAATGCATGAGGTAGGAACCCATCACCCTGTTACCAAGCCCGGGACGTTATTTATTTTAATGCTACGCTATAGTAGACGGGGTTGGTATGAGTGCTCGGGAGTGGTGCGAGAATGGAGGAATCTACGTCAATGATGATGACTTCATGGAGGCATTGGCAAGGACTGCATCTTTATGACCTCAAGACCTCAGGATTTCGAGACTTGAGACAAGAATTCAATACACACTACTGGGTGAAGGACGGTTGACGGGCACCCTGGAGAAACCAGTGGTTGGCCGGGATGCATGGAGAAGCGCCATGACATCTTGCGGAAAGCTTCACCTAGACTCAAAGAGACGGAAGAATACTTCATGCCCGGAAGCTTACATGTGCAACCGCAAGTCACTATGGGCTCTGGCTTGGTTGACCTTAGTTGTGACTCTGGCTGGGATTGGATGAGCATCGGATAGTGGTCAGAGGAACTCTTCGGAAGATCATGTTTCGGTCATCTTGTTCTCAAACACCCTGAAGTGCGGGAACATAAAAAGAGGGATCGAATCTTGTGGGTAAAGTGTACAAACCTCTGCAGAGGGTTAAAACCTAATCGATTAGACGTGTCCCCGGTTACGGACAATTTGAGCCTCTGGACATGGATCTATCTCGGAACTCTCAACACCGGACTGATAACTTAATTGTGGGCAACTTATGATGATTTGGTGTCAGGACCCCGATTCCAAGTCACATCGATCTAGCCGGTAACACCTCATATCACTTTGCGGCCTCACGCACGGTATTCCCACGGGTGTCGCCTTACCATGGCCCGGGACCGTATGCGCCTTTTGGCTCACGTATATGATAGTGTCGCTAGCATCCATATGACAGAGAACCCGAGCCGGCATGGCTAGTCGTGAACCCAAAGCGGCACCAACCTATGGGGACAGGCATACATGAATCACATCGAGCATGTCGGTCAGCAGCGTGTGAATCCAGGCAGTAGCACTGGGCTAACAGGACTCCAGGAACCCGGGCTGTAGCAGGTTAGGCAGGACTCCGGATGTCACCGCGTGACATTTCCCCGAAGGGACAGACACAGGAACGAAGTGAAACACATGCCGGCCAGTCAAGTGTCCTGAGCAGTAGTGCTGGGCTAGCAGGACTCCGGTGAACCGGGCTGTAGCGGACTACTATGGCTCATGGAAGCACTGGACTACATTTCCCCATAAGAGAGGCTGCCAAGGATAAACAACTAGATTGTCGGATCCCACACATACCAAGCATTTCAATCATACACACAATATGGTCGATATGTGTAAATACAACATGGCATCACAACATAACTCTACGACTCAAGTATTTATTCATTAGGCTCCGAGGAGCGAGATATTACAAACATGGGTCTCATGACCCATCAATCATAGCATACAAATCAAAGCACATGCGGAAGCTTACCATGTCTGAGTACAGGCATCTACAAATGAAAAAGGCTAAGAAGCCTGACTATCTACCAGATCCTGCCGAGGGCACAAGATCGTAGCTGAGGTATCAAGCTAAACGTCGAAGTCCACGTGGAACTACTAGCGAGACTGAAGTCTCTCAGCAAAACATAAATTAAGCAAACGTGAGTACAAAAGTACTCAGGAAGACTTACGTCAGAACTAGCTACATATGCCTCGGCATCAACAAAGGAATGGTGGGGTTTAACTGCAGCAAGCCAGCTTTGACTCAGTGGCTAACCTGAACTACGACTGCAAGTAACTCTTTTGAGGTGGTGCACACGAGTCCACATATTCACCAATCAATACACCACTATGGATCCGCTCGCATCTACCTACGAGAACGCCATCCATAGCACTCACGCTTATCTTGCACATTTTAGAGTATCCACTTTCACCTGTCTATGAACTGTTATAGGCAACCCAGAAGTCCTTTACTGCGGACACGACTATTCGAATAGTTTTATACCCTGCAGGGGTGTACTTCGTCACACATGTTTCCACCACTTAGCGCCTGCACATGACATGTGCTCGGCAGACTTCAAGAGAAGGCCGACGTGGGTGTAGACCACGACCTGACTAACCGCACAAGTCTCTAGTCCAGGTATATCGCCTATTCGGGTTCCATTCGCGAGGAGATCCGGCCGGAGTTTCGCTCACAGCCCCAAACGATGTGTGCAGGGTTCCCGAGACACCAAACGGGCGCCCGGTACACCGTGCCATGGTGTATCTACCGCATCATAGCCCACCCCTAGGGTCAGCGCTACGCACGACTGCCAACACATATCCTATAAACACCAGAAACTAGTTGCAACTCCTGGACAGAGGACGAGAGGGGTCAGTAAGTCAAGCGGGGTCATATTTCAGGGCCCAATGTGTGGTAGTAGCTGTTTCATGGATCACAAACATAGAACTCAGTTCCTGAGAACGGTTTCAATGAGACAACCCACCATGTACTCCTACATGGCCCCTCACCGCTACCTTTACCAAATCGTGTTCACACACTTAGCTCACACACAGTAGGGCATGTTCACAACTTTCCAATTCATTCCCGATGAACCAGACCTGACACAACTCTAAGCAATAGCAGGCATGACAAGCAAAAATGAATGAGTAGGCACATCAGGGCTCAAACAACTCCTACTCATGCTAGTGGGTTTCATCTATTTACTGTGGCAATGCCAGGTCATGCAAAGGAAAGGGGTTCAACTACCGCAGCATGTAACAGTTGAATCGTTGTTGTCCTAATGCAGTAAAAGAGAGCATGAGCGAGAGAGTGGGTTTGTATCGGAATGAACAAGGGGGTTTTGCTTGCCTGGCACTTCTGAAGATAATATAGTTCTTCATCGGTGTCATCGATCACGTCGTCGGAAACATCATCGACTGAGAGGGGACGGTTACCGGCAAACAGAGAAGGACACAAGCAATGCAATGCAACAATATGATGCATGAATGTGACATGGCAATATGCTGTTGATTGGCCTAATGCAACTAGCAACCAGTTAAATGGAGTTGGTTTGAACACTAGGTTCAAATTCAAACTCCATATGTGCTTTCTTAAATACCATTTAATTGAATTGTCCTAAATAGAGGATATAAGTTGCTCTAACATGCATGAAAATGCCATACACAGATTCTTTGGATTTTTCTGATCATTTTTCATATATAATTTATTTCATTTGGAGTTACGGTTTAATTTCTATGAATTTTGGAAGTTTTGGGCATTTTCTGGAATTTCTGAATTATTTTAAATCCAGAAAATGATTAACTGCATTAGAATTGCGTCATGCTGGCGTTAGCAGGTCAACAAGGCTAACCCGGGTCAAACCTGATGTGTGGGGTCCACACGTCAGTGACACAGGGCTAGTTAGTGTCGCTGGCTAGTAGGCCTGGTCAACGGCCACGTGAGTAGAGTCAATGCTGATGGGTGGGTCCCACTGTTTATGAACTAAACTAAACAGAAAATAAAACTAACCTAAATAGATACAGGGGCCTACATGGCAGTGGCTCCAGGGGTTAGTTAGAGCGTCATTAGTGGCTAATGACTTGCCATGTCAGCACTGCCGGCGATTAGTCGCCGGCGACCTCAAGTCGCGGTGGTGCCCGCACGGCAGGCCATGGGGATGGCAGGCGAGGGCACCAGGAGGAAGCCCAGGCCCGTGCGTGTCTAGGGGAGGCCGCAGGGCCGTCGGGGATGGCCTGTTGCAATGGCGGCGGCGAGGTTAGCGGCGGCCGAAGCTCGGTGATGTGCACGGGTGGCGCCGCGGGGTTGAAGCGGGCAAGGGGAGGCGCTAGCGAGGCTCAGCGCGGGGCGGCAAACATGTTACGCAGCACGGGATGACCAAATAGTTGTCGGAGCGATGCCGGCGACAAGCTTGAGCGGAGGCGAGCTTTGGCCATGGTGGAACTACGGCCTAGAAGGTGCGAACGCGTGGGGTAGAAGAGGGGTTCGAAGCAGGGGCTCACGGCGAGTGCAGCGGTGGCCTCGCCGTGCTCGGGGAAGCACCGGAGCGAGCGGGGCGGCGAGAGGGATCTCCGGTGGCCTGAGGAGGAAGACGATGGCGGGACGGCGATGCAGAGCTTCCAATGAAGCGTGGCTGGACGGAGAGGACGAGGGAGGCGTGGCGATGCTCGTGGACACGTCGGAGAGGCTCGGGGATGGCTGTGGCTGCGGCTATGGCGAACGGTGGCGACGGGTGCGCTCGCGTGTGGCGCGGGAGAGAGCCGAGGAGGGGGGAGAAACACAGGAGAGAGTGAGGGAGGTCCAGGGGGTGCGTGGCATCGCAAGGGAGGTCCAGGGCGACGAGGGAGCACGCAAGCAGGGTGGAGGTGGCCGGCGTGTGGCTGCGCGCACCGGGCACGCGCCCCTGCCTACTGGCGCGAGGAGGGAGGCGACAGGAGGCCCCAGGTGGGCTGGGCCAGTGAGCTGGGCCGGCTACAGGTAGGTGGGCCAGGTTATTCTTCTCTCTCTCTATTATTTCTGTTTCAGTTTTTCTATTACTTTTATTCTGTTTTGAATTAGTAAAAATACTAATTCATTTTGAAAAATCTTGAAAATGATTGTGGCATATGTTTGGGTTATTTCCAACAACCTTAAAATACTTTCAAGATTATGTGGACATTTAAAATTATTTATAGGATTTAAATGTCCAAATGCAAATACTTATGATTTAATTCAAAAATCCATAAATGACCTAGAAAGGTGTGCACCATTTTTGTCAGAGGTTCTAGACCAATTCAAAAATGATGAACTTTTCTAAAGAGCATTCTGGGTTCTTGAAAATGTTTTTAAGTTGAACCTATTTGATTTAATTTTGGTGCTAGGGTTTGTCATCCCCATTTCAACTTTAATTGAAAAATAAACATGATGCATGGATGCTTTAAGGCAACTAATGGCAAGCAAATTCTAGGGCTGTGACAACTCACCCCTACTAAACAAGAATCTCGTCCCGAGATTCAAGTCGTGAGTTAAGAAGACAGAGAGGACACAAAGCTTGCACAATTTTCACGATCCAGGTTGCACTTCATAAGAACGTTGATTCGATCATCCTCTTTGTCTCGACGTCTTGCTCTGAGAACTCCATCCAACATGACAATGGGAAGAAAGGGAAAACTCTAGAAGAGTCGATCTTCTCAAGATCGAGCAACTCGGGATCAACTCATGGAGTGAGACATTGAAACATCTCTGGAGCTGAGAGGCAAAACATGCATCAGGAGGGACAGAAGAAACAATTTGATGAGGGTTTCAAAGTAGCAAGGAAATAATTTCCATGATCCCATAACGGGGCACCTTGGGAGAGGTGACTCGTAAAAATATTCCCTTAAGTGGAAAAAAGAATTACTTTTGATACAGAGATGATTGAAACTCTCTAAACCAGCCTAAGGTAATCACAAACGATCGTTTGGCGGAGTTCAAAAGGAATGGCATATCCGGATTCGAATGGATGATGTGGACTACCTTGTTGAAGATAACGCGATGGATGATTTTGCTTATAATCAGAAATGGATGGGACCCATGGTAGGACCACTTTTGAAGGTGATCCTGACCAGGAATTACCGAGAAGGGTAGTCCAAGGTTGAATGGCACAATGGCGGTGCAAGCTAGGAACAAAATGCAAATGCTGGGAATGATTCTAGTAACTAGGGAGAAACTCAACAGTAGAGAGTGATTCCACTGTTAGAAAGGTTATGGCATAATCGAAGAAACTGAGAGGAGATCCCAATTAATGCCGACGATAATCCTAGTGCTTGTGCGTGCTCTCAAGAACTTGAGCATTCCATAATCATCAAGTTTTACCAATATCCGTGTCAAGGATCCTGGCAACACAACATACTACCATGACGAATAGTGATGGACAGTGCAGATGTAAAGGGAGATAACACCTTCTCAGATTTCACCTTAGCGAGGCCAAGGGATCAAAATCTGGATGATCGACCGAGAGACATTTAGCACTCTGCTTCTAATGTTCTCCTTGATGTGCTAGCATAACCCATTTATTGATATGGTTTGGTATCTAGGACATCAAGTAAAATGTCAGACTTCGGGAACTCAAAAATCCATAAGGAACTACTATTGGAAAAAATTCTACGAGATCCTTATGGGGAGGTGGCCAACTCCTTCAAACAAGATACTACAATAATAGGTCTTCTGGTTGGGTGTGTTGGCCACATCATCCACTTTACCGGTTACTGAGAGACCAATATTATAGCTCTTGGGAGAACGTCCCAACCATCACAACTACCTGAGATTCAGATCTGGTTGGTGTCAGGATAATTCAGACAATGTGTCTGGAAAGAAAGTTTGCAACACAAATCAACAGGATGGCGTTGCGAGATTCTCGGGAAATGGACTATGGTAGTAAGCTCCAAAACATGAGCTGGTTTTGCTACATACCTGTGAACACACTGTCCCAGACAAGCATGATCACTCAATAGTCTTATAGTAAAACACTGCCGAAGTTCGGGTGAGGAACCATCATCGAGGATATCGAAGTCCTTGCATAAGTCTTGCTCTTAAGAAGAGACTTCTTCTCCTTGAACAAATCATTCAGTGGCTTGGTGTGCTAGGGATACGTATAGAATGAAGATGATCAGTCTATCAGACCATAGAATACTTCGCACATGCATGACTGACTTGGGATGATTCCAGAGGAAGCAAAACAAACTTTCTCGAATTCACGGCGGCAACTTACATCAAATGCACGTGAATCAAAGGAAGTCACTTCTTTCATCCAAACATATACTTCATGAACAGGGCATGAAGAAAATGCTTACACAAGTTTCCAACACTAGCTGGATGTTCAACACAAATCATGGAGGAGACAAAATGCTGCTGATGGGCTCAATAGCAACTCATCGGAATTTCCATATCACTAGACTTCCACCATTATGTGAACAATGTGATAGTATTGGTCAGACCAAAAGATGTAATGGTGTATGCTCGAGGAGTCAGCCAGGAGTAGACAACATTATGAATATCGTTGGTTCTGATTTGATTTGAGGATAGCCCACACTCAAATCAAGGTTGGACAAGACGATAGATTCAAGAACTGATCACGGGGATCAATCGATGAAGATATCATCTTTCTTCAACACACACACACCACAAGGATATCCCTTCCGAAATGAACTAAGTGGGAAAAGCTTTCATTTTCCAACTCTGCAAGTTGTTGTTTAGCTCAACCGACTAGTTCAGGGTACCCAACACAGAATCTTGGAGAATGGGTGGTTTGGAGGAAACCAATATGATCGCGGACTTAACATAGCAGTCAGGTGACAACCTGGTAATACTTCCGTGAAGATATCCGGAAATCACGAACCACCGATATGACTTTAAGCTCGAGAACAATCTTGCTTTTCAAGGCAAGACGACATGATCAGAAGAGTAAGGGATTCAATTCTAATTCAAAGATCGAAGAGTGCACCAGAAATAAGGACAAGATAACACGAGCGATCCTAGAATAGTGATTTGATAACCAACACAGTAAGAATGATATTAATGTCCATTAACTACCAAGCAACACGGTTGCTAGGAGTATTGATTTCACACATCACAATTCACTTGTCGGCATTCTAGTTACAACAACATGAGGACCGAGAAATGAATGATGATGGTGCGAAGTATCACTGCATCAAGAGTTCATAAGAGATGGTGCAATTCTCACAATATTCTTGACATAAAGTGGGTAATACTTCAGGGTAGAACAGAGCAAAAGCTGGATCAGCATTTGATCTGCAGAACACAACTACTTTGACCCAATCCTGGATATGGATGAGGTACTAGAGTTTGTTTCTCCTAGTCATTCTGAAATAGAATGGCTTAACAGACCACAAGAATGATAGCATCGATAACACGCATGCACAATTACTCCTGACTATCAATTGATAGACGATGGTCGGAATACAAATGAAGAGGGACAACTCAAGAGGACATATATCTTTCTGAGTTGTGGATGCATAGATTAATATGTCGAACCAAGTTCAACAAGTTTCTTCCAGATAACCCATGCAGAAAGGTAGAACTGGCAGAATCACAATTATGAATGGAGAACTCCTCAAGAGTACTCTGATTGTGATATTTTGGTTCAAAGAACTTCTGACTTAATGGTTCATGGTATTTGGAAGAAGGAAATACCACAGACCTCGAGGACTGTCGCAAGGTTACTAATATCCTAAAGGAACGAGCAAACACTATCAACAGGAGGTGACTGGAGTGAATCTCGGGTTCAAACCCAGGAATAGAATACCTACTAACTAAATGGCATCACGGGATGCTTTCGAGAATGATGGCCAGAATCGTCACACTGGGAACACAAGACATGGCTAGATTACTAGGTGATCCTCTAAAACACCTAGGGTCATCATACTAGCTCCAACCTATATGTCGAGGCAACAGAGTGCCTCAACTCACCGATTAGTGTGGTTAATCTGGCCCAAAAGGATATCAGAAACGGGAAGAAAGGATTTGCAAATGCACCAGACTATTTAGAAACCTGGGATGACTCGGACAGCATAACGGCTGTAAATGCTCAAAAGATTTGAGACATCCTACAAAATGGTGGCATAACCACTCAACATCATCATATCAAGGTTCTGGTTCAGCTGACAACATACTAAAAGTAGTAGAAACTGAATTGAGGCCTGGAACCAACAATCCTATAAGTCTCTAACATAGTAACTCGTCATCCTAATAGATAGATGAGAAGGCCTAGTTCTTAATCCCCGTAGAGAAGAAGAGGTTGACTCAGATCAGAAGGGCATAAGGTAAAGGAGTAAAAAGAGCCTTACGTTCCCTTCCACAATCAATTCCTTTATATAACTAAAGCATTTCTAGACTCAACTTCGACCAGCTTGGCTTGATAATCCTACAAGCAGTCAGGCTCTGATACCAAAGCTGTCAGGACCCCGATTCCAAGTCACATCGATCTAGCCGGTAACACCTCATATCACTTTGCAGCCTCACGCACGGTATTCCCATGGGTGTCGCCTTACCATGGCCCGGGACCGTATGTGCCTTTTGGCTCACGTATATGATAGTGTCGCTAACATCCATATGACAAAGAACCCGAGCCGACATGGCCAGTCGTGAACCCAAAGCGGCACCAACCTATGGGGACAGGCATACATGAATCACATCGAGCATGTCAGTCAGGAGCTTGTGAATCCGGGCTGTAGCACTGGGCTAACAGGACTCCGGGAACCCGGGCTGTAGCAGGCTAGGCAGGACTCTGGATGTCACCGCGTGACATTTCCCCGAAGGGACAGACACAGGAACGAAGTGAAACACATGCCGGCCAGTCAAGTGTCCTGAGCAGTAGTGCTGGGCTAGCAGGACTCCGGTGAACCGGGCTGTAGCGGACTACTATGGCTCATGGAAGCACTAGACTACATTTCCCCATAAGAGAGGCTGCCAAGGATAAACAACTAGATTGTCGGATCCCATACATACCAAGCATTTCAATCATACACACAATATGGTCGATATGTGTAAATACAACATGGCATCACAACATAACTCTACGACTCAAGTATTTATTCATTAGGCTCCGAGGAGCGAGATATTACAAACATGGGTCTCATGACCCATCAATCATAGCATACAAATCAAAGCACATGCGGAAGCTTACCATGTCTGAGTACAGGCATCTACAAATGAAAAAGGCTAAGAAGCCTGACTATCTACCAGATCCTGCCGAGGGCACAAGATCGTAGCTGAGGTATCAAGCTAAACGTCGAAGTCCACGTGGAACTACTAGCGAGACTGAAGTCTCTCAGCAAAACATAAATTAAGCAAACGTGAGTACAAAAGTACTCAGCAAGACTTACGTCAGAACTAGCTACATATGCCTCGGCATCAACAAAGGAATGGTGGGGTTTAACTGCAGCAAGCCAGCTTTGACTCAGTGGCTAACCTGAACTACGACTGCAAGTAACTCTTTTGAGGTGGCGCACACGAGTCCACATATTCACCAATCAATACACCACTATGGATCCGCTCGCATCTACCTACGAGAACGCCATCCATAGCACTCACGCTTATCTTGCACATTTTAGAGTATCCACTTTCACCTGTCTATGAACTGTTATAGGCAACCCAGAAGTCCTTTACCGCGGACGCGACTATTCGAATAGTTTTATACCCTGCAGGGGTGTACTTCGTCACACATGTTTCCACCACTTAGCGCTTGCACACGACATGTGCTCGGCAAACTTCAAGAGAAGGCCGACGTGGGTGTAGACCACGACCTGACTAACCGCACAAGTCTCTAGTCCAGGTATATCGCCTATTCGGGTTCCATTCGCGAGGAGATCCAGCCGGAGTTTCGCTCACAGCGCCAAACGATGTGTGCAGGGTTCCCGAGACACCAAACGGGCTCCCGGTACACCGTGCCATGGTGTATCTACCGCATCATAGCCTACCCCTAGGGTTAGCGCTACGCACGACCGCCAACACATATCCTATAAACACCAGAAACTAGTTGCAACTCCTAGACAGAGGACGAGAGGGGTCAGTAAGTCGAGTGGGGTCATATTTCAGGGCCCAATGTGTGGTAGTAGCTGTTTCATGGATCACAAACATAGAACTCAGTTCCTGAGAATGGTTTCAATGAGACAACCCACCATGTACTCCTACATGGCCCCTCACCGCTACCTTTACCAAATCGTGTTCACACACTTAGCTCACACACAGTAGGGCATGTTCACAACTTTCCAATTCATTCCCGATGAATCAGACCTGACACAACTCTAAGCAATAGCAGGCATGACAAGCAAACATGAATGAGTAGGCACATCTGGGCTCAAACAACTCCTACTCATGCTAGTGGGTTTCATCTATTTACTGTGGCAATGACAGGTCATGCAAAGGAAAGGGGTTCAACTACCGCGGCATGTAACAGTTGAATCGTTGTTGTCCTAATGCAGTAAAAGAGAGCATGAGCGAGAGAGTGGGTTTGTGTCGGAATGAACAAGGGGGTTTTGCTTGCCTGGCACTTCTGAAGATAATATAGTTCTTCATCGGTGTCATCGATCACGTCGTCGGAAACATCATCGACTGAGAGGGGACGGTTACCGGCAAACAGAGAAGGACACAAGCAATGCAATGCAACAATATGATTCATGAATGTGACATGGCAATATGCTGTTGATTGGCCTAATGCAACTAGCAACCCGTTAAATGGAGTTGGTTTGAACACTAGGTTCAAATTCAAACTCCATATGTGCTTTCTTAAATACCATTTAATTGAATTGTCCTAAACAGAGGATATAAGTTGCTCTAACATGCATGAAAATGCCATAAACAGATTCTTTGGATTTTTCTGATCATTTTTCATATATAATTTATTTCATTTGGAGTTACGGTTTAATTTCTATGAATTTTGGAAGTTTTGGGCATTTTCTGGAATTTCTGAATTATTTTAAATCTAGAAAATGATTAACTGCGTTAGCATTGCGTCATGCTGGCGTCAGCAGGTCAACAGGGCTACCCCGGGTCAAACCTGATGTGTGGGGTCCACACGTCAGTGACACAGGGCTGGTTAGTGTCGCTGGCTGGTGGGCCTGGTCAACGGCCACGTGAGTAGAGTCAATGCTGACGGGTGGGTCCCACTGTTTATGAACTAAACTAAACAGAAAATAAAAGTAACCTAAATAGATACAGGGCCCACATGGCAGTGGCTCCAGTGGTTAGTTAGAGCGTAATTAGTGGCTAATGACTTGCCATGTCAACACTGCCGGCAATTAGTCGCCGGCGACCTCAAGTCGTGGCGGAGCCCGCATGGCAGGCCACGGGGATGGCAGGCGAGGGCACCAGGAGGAACCCCATGCCCGTGCGCGTCTAGGGGAGGCCACAGGGTCATCGGGGATGGTCTGTTGCAACAGCGGTGGCGAGGTTAGCGGCGGCCGGAGCTCGGTGATGTGCGCGGGTGGCGCTGCAGGGTGCAAGCGGGCAAGGGGAGGCGCTAGCGAGGCTCAGCACGGGGCGGCAAACATGTTACGCAGCACGGGATGACCAAATGGTCGCCAGAGCGATGCCGGCGACAAGCTCGAGCGGAGGCGAGCTTCGGCCATGGTGGAACTACGGCCTAGAGGGTGCGAACGCGTGGGGTAGAAGAGGGGTTCGAAGCAGGGGCTCAGGGCGAGTGTAGCGGTGGCCTCGGCGTGCTCGGGGAAGCACCGGAGCGAGCGGGGCGGTGAGAGGGATCTCCGGTGGCCCGAGGAGGAAGACGATGGAGGGACGGCGATGCAGAGCTTCCGGTGAAGCATGGCTGGACGGAGAGGACGAGGGAGGCGTGGCGATGCTCGTGGACACGTCGAAGAGGCTCAGGGATGGCTGTGGCTGCGGCGAACGGCGGCGACGGGCGCGCTCGGGTGTGGCGCGGGAGAGAGCCGAGGAGGGGGGAGAAACACGGGAGAGGGTGAGGGAGGTCCAGGGGGTGTGTGGCATCGCGAGGGAGGTCCAGGGCGACGAGGGAGCACGCAGGCAGGGTGGAGGTGGCCTGCGTGTGGCTGCGCGCGCCGGGCACACGCCCCTGGCTACTGGCGCGAGGAGGGAGGCGACAGGAGGCGCCAGGTGGGCTAGGCCAGTGAGCCGGGCTGGATACAGGTAGGTGGGCCAGGTTATTCTTCTCTCTCTCTTATTTCTGTTTCAGTTTTTCTATTACTTTTATTCTGTTTTGAATTAGTAAAAATACTAATTCATTTTGAAAAATCTTGAAAATGATTGTGGCATATGTTTGGGTTATTTCCAACAACCTTAAAATACTTTCAAGATTATCTGGACATTTAAAATTATTTATAGGATTTAAATGTCCAAATGCAAATACTTATGATTTAATTCAAAAATCCATAAATGACCTAGAAAGGTGTGCACCATTTTTGTCAGGGGTTCTAGACCAATTCAAAAATGATGAACTTTTCTAAAGAGCATTCTGGGTTCTTGAAAATGTTTTTAAGTTGAACCTATTTGATTTAATTTTGGTGCTAGGGTTTGTCATCCCCATTTCAACTTTAATTGAAAAATAAACATGATGCATGGATGCTTTAAGGCAACTAATGGCAAGCAAATTCTAGGGCTGTGACATTTGGGCTATGAGACATCGGTTGGCGGAACCATGTCATGATAGATAACTCCGTAGAACAGACTCCGGTTAATTCCTTTGATGTAGGGAAAATAAAACCAACTTTTATGCAAACAAAACTCAGATACAGAGCCACAAAGCCATATTGCATATAGTATAGTTTATCATTTGTTTTGTCTTATTGTGATCTTGCCGGTACATTCAATGTACTGACCTACATGGCTACAACGTATCATGTTGTAGATATTTCTTCGACGAGTAAGAGTTACGATACAGGGTTACCGTCTACACTCAACTTGCCAATGGCATTGATGGGACACCACACCCGATTGTTTGTTTCCGCTGAGACTTATGAGGTATATATCAGTTTTACGATATTTATACATGTGATTGCACTTTGATATATACATTGATGTATTGATGTACTATGTATACATTGATATACATTGAGGTCGGGTCGCTACACATTTGATGTTTGGGTTTTGATTACATGGGACCTTTTCCTTCCTCTAATGGGTATACTCATATTTTGGTTGCTATTGATTATGTTACTAAGTGGGTAGAAGCTATTCCAACTAGTAGTGCTGATCACAACACCTCTATTAAAATGCTTAAGGAAGTTATTTTCTCAAGGTTTGAAGTCCCTAGATATTTAATGACTGATGATGGTTCACACTTTATTCATGGTGTGTTCCGTAAAATGCTTGCCAAGTATGATGTTAACCATAGAATTGCATCACCCTACCATCCTCAGTCTAGTGGTCAAGTTGAACTTAGCAATAGAGAAATAAAATTAATTTTACAAAAGACTGTCAATAGGTCCCAGAAGAATTGGTCTAAGAAATTAGATGTTGCACTTTGGCTTATAGAATAGCATATAAATATCCTACGGGTATGTCTCCTTATAAAATGGTTTATGGAAATCTTGTCATTTGCCTCTTGAGTTAGAACATAAAGCATATTGGGCAATTAAAGAACTCAATTATGATTTCAAACTTGCCGGTGAAAAGATGTTATTTGTTATTAGCTCACTAGATGAATGGAGAATCCAAGCTTATGAAAATGCCAAGTTATTTAAAGAAAAAGTTAAAAGATGGCATGATAAAAGAATCCAAAAGCGTGAGTTCAAAGTTGGAGAATATGTTCTTTTGTACAACTCTTGTTTCAGATTCTTTGCAGGAGAACTCCTCTCCAAATGGGAAGGACCCTACGTTATCGAGGAGGTTTATTGATCTAGAGCTATCAAAATAAATACTGCCGAAGGTACTAACCCAAAGGTTGTTAATGGGCAACGAATAAAACATTATATCTCAGGTACGCCCATTAATGTTGAAAGCAATATTATCCATACTATGACACCGGAAGAACACATATATAAAAGAAACCTTCTGAACACTCTAGAATCGTTAAAAAGAGGAGGTACGTGATACGGTAAGTAAACGGAATCCGAAAAATGCGCAAAAATATGTTTTGTCAGATTTGGAATATTTGAAAAAATAGGAAAATAAGAAACTACTAGGAAGGTGACCCTGGTAGGCACAAGACAGCAGGGCGCGCCTAGCAGCCAGGCGCGCCCAGGTGGGTTGTGCCCACCTCGGGTACCTTCCAGACTCCGTTTTTCTTCCGTTTGCTTGTTTCCGAAGATAAAAAATCTTTATATACCCCCCGAACCTATTGACCACCATATCATGGAGAAATCTTTTGTTTTCTTTTCCTTGTTGTTTTCTGTCGGATCTAATCCACCATGGCCTCTTCAAGCTCCTCCAAGGACAAGTTCTTCGAGAACGTCATCAACCCATATCTGCGGGGGGTGATGCAGCACCCTCAAGCTATCTAGATGCATGAGGGGGTGCTGCACATCCGCGATGTGCAAGGCCCCAAGGGGACTGGATCCATGGAGGCTAGGATTGCAGCAATGGAGCAGGAAGTTTTCCGGTGCAAGGGGATGGTGGAATGTGGACTCAATGCCAATCACCTCATGATCACGGACTACACCCGTGATCTCAAGGTAGATGGCAAGTCCATGAAGGACATCGTCTTCTCCTTCAACGAGCAAATCAACTTCCTCCAGAGCTAGATCTATGACCTTCAAAACCAAGTCTTTAAATATGAGGCAAGGTTTAAAGGTATGAGTTTGGCTGCCAGTTGCAGGACCCATGAGACTCACTCCTCTTCTTATGATGGTGAGCCTCTGCCATGGAAACCCAAGGATAAGATCACCACTTCATCATCGCCACCTCCTTCTTCATCACCAAAAGAAAATTGAGTATCGGGTATGGGCACTCCCCTTGGCTTTCGCCAAGCTTGGGGGAGGTGCCCCGGTATCGTATCACCCCACTATCTTCTGCCTTTACTTATCTTAGTTCGATCCATAGTTATATTTTGCTTTAGATGAATAAAATTTTAGTTCGATCCTTTCTTTTTGAGGGTTTGCTTAGTGATCTATCTTTGTAACGTGTGCGAGATATATAATAAAGTTTAGTTTGAGTTTTGCTTTCTTTACTTTCATGTTTCAAAAAAATAAAAGAACTAAATGAAAAAGATTGTATGCTAATCTTATGGTAAGTAATGACACCACATAAGAAAAAATATAAGTAGAAAATTTTATTGGATATTGACAAACATAGCATTGGTCAATGATGCAATTCATGAAAGAATTAATAAGGGAAGAGAAGATTCACATGCAAATATACTATCTTGGAAATATTTTGTGATTGTGAGCCCCCATCAAAATATTATATGCCAAAATTGTTGACGTTGGACAAGGAAGACAACTTAATTATTTATGTTTGTTCATATTCACATAGAAGGTATATTGTCATATATCCTTCAACATGTGGTGCTTGCCCCCCATCTTTGCTAGCCAAAAATTCCGCACCAAGTAGAGATACTACTTGTGCATCCAAAACCCTTAAACGCAAATCTTATTTTCAAGAGTCCACCATACCTACCTAAGGATTGAGTAAGGTTCTTCAAGTAAGTTGTCATAGGTGCAATAAGGCAATAAAAATTGCTTCTAAAAGTAGTAGATCATTTAGTGTAAGAGAAAATTGAGCGTTGTACGAACTTGTGATGGCAAAGAATAAAAGCGACAGACTGCATAATAAAGGTTGCTCTCACAAGGGGCAATATAACGTGACATTATTTTGCACTAAGGGATTGAGCATATAAAAAAAGTGCATGGCAACCTCTGCTTCCCTCTGCGAAGGGCCTATCTTTTACTTTTATGAATTTACTTTTATGCAAGAGTCAAAGTTCTTCTTTCTATTCTTTTTTATTTTGTCTTTTGGCAAGCATCATGTGGTGAGGAAAGATATAGGCACATATGTCTAGTTGGATATGGGTAGCATGAGTTATTATTGTTGACATCATCCTTAAGATGAATGTGTTGGGAGGCAGAGCTATAAGCCCCTATCTTTCTATGTGTCCGATTGAAACGTTTTGCTCATGTGTATGCGGTGAGTGTTAGCAATCATAGAAGACTATATGATGGTTGAGTATGTGGACTTGCCTGAATGCTGTGATAGTGACCCTTCCTGAAAAGATGATGAATTGTATTTGCAAAGTTGACTAAGAACATAGTTTGTTGGTTTCCAATAGAGTTTATGCTTTATACTTCGATGTTGTGATGAATTGTTACTCATTCATGAGAATTCTATGATAAAAGTTCTATGATAAAAGTTTTATGCTAAAGTTTGTTGCTACTATAATAACTCACATGATGCTTCTATGTGTGTATTTTGTTTTTATCGACACCTCTCTCTCTCTCTCTAAGCATGTGGACATGTTTTTCAATTTTGGTTTTCGCTTGAGGACAAGCGAGGTCTAAGCTTGGGGGAGTTGATACGTTCATTTTGCATAATGTTTACCTACTGTTATTTATAATGTTTTTATGCATAATAATACTTTATGGAGTAATTCTAATGCCTTTTCTCTCATAATTTGCAAGGTACACACAAGGAGGGAGAATTCTGGCAACTGGAAATCTGGACCTGAAAAAGCTACGTCAGGCTACCTATTCTGCACAACTCAAAATGGGCTGAAACTTCACGAGGAATTTTGATCGAATAAATAAGAAATACTGGAGCAAATAACTACTAGAGGGGGTCCACCTGGTGAGCACAAGACACCAGGGCGCGCCTGCCCCCCCCCCCCAAGCATGCCCTAGTGGGTTGTGCTCAGCCCATCCCACCTCCGGTGCCCATCTTCTGGTATATATATGTCATTTTGACCTAGAAAAAATAAGAAGAGTACTTTCGGGAAGAAGCACCGCCGTCTCGAGGCAAAACTTGGGCAGGAGTACTTTTGCCCTCCGGCGAAGCAATTCCGCCGGGGGAACTTCCCTCCCGGAGGGGGAAATCATCGTCATCATCATCACCAACAACTCTCCCATCTTGGGGAGGGCAATCTCCATCAACAACTTCAATAGCACCATCTCCTCTCAAACCCTAGTTCATCTCTTGTGTTCAATCTTTGTACCGGAACTATAGATTGGTACTTGTGAGTGACGAGTAGTGTTGATTACATCTTGTAGTTGATTACTATATGGTTTATTTGGTGGAATATTATATATTCAGATGCAATATGCTATTTAATACCCCTATGATCTTGAGCATGGTTATCATTTGTGAGTAGTTACTTTTGTTCATGAGGTCACGGGAGAAATCTTCTTGCAAGTAATCATGTGAACTTGATATGTGTTCGATATTTTGATGGTATGTATGTTGTGATTCCCTTAGTGGTGTCATGTGAACGTCGACTACATGACACTTCGCCACTTGGGCCTAAGAGAACGCATTGTGCAGTAGTTATTAGATGATGGGTTGCAAGAGTGACAGAAGCTTAAACCCTAGTTTATGCGCTATTCTGCAAGGGACCGATTGGATCCAAAAGTTTAATGTTATAGTTAGAATTTATTCTTAATACTTTTCTCATAGTTGCGGATGCTTGCGAGGGGGTTAATGATAGGTAGGAGGTTTGTTCAAGTATGAACAGCACATAAGCACTGATCCACCCACATATGAAATTAGGTCAACAACATCCCTTAGTTATAGATTATATATTCTCAAGGGAGTGAGCCACTCAACCTCAGCCTAGCGGATTCTCCCTGTTACCTGGACCTACCTCTCCTGCAGTCAAAACTCTCCTCTACAGCCCGTCTGGCTGGGCCAGAAGCCCCATCTCCTTTAACTGATTCAAGTGATTCAATAAAAATGGAACTAATCTCACATAAAATTGGATTATCTAAAAACTCGTGAAAATGACAACGCTAAATCGAAAGTCCTAACCAACATGATGAAAGTGACTAGATGAAATTCCCGTGTACCCTCAAGAACACTTTGCTTATCATAAGAGAATGTTTTGGTCTGTCCTTTGCCTCAAAAGGATTGGGCTACCTTGCTTCACTTTTGTTACTATTATCGTTACTTGCTCGTTACAAATTATCTTGCTATCAAACTACTCGCTACTTAAAATTTCAGTGCTTGCAGACATTACCTTGCTAAAAAGCAGTTGTCATTTCCTTCTGCTCCTCATTGGGTTCGACACTCTTACTTATCGAAAGGACTACGATTGATCCCCTATACTTGTGGGTCATCGAAAACAAAATCTTCTGGAACATAATCTGAATCCTTTGACTCAGACTCACTGGTTAGTTTGTCATCTTGATCTGTTGCTTGGCCTAGCACTATTTCTTGGTGTATCTGCACATGCATACAAAATGGGTGTGCTATCATTAACACGTATGATACTCATGCACTGATCTAAATTACTATGCTTCCCATTGGACTGAAAACAAGAGCCAGACTTATATTTGCGTTGTAAACCACATCAATCACCACCACACATATTGTTCTCATGATCAAGAAAGAACATAAGATATATGTGCCCTCTCTAGCAAGTTCCTAGATGTAGGTGGTGTGATTGTATTCTGCAGCAAATTTAATCCCTTGATCATTGATTTGCCTACCAAGCAGCAACAATATGCATTTTTAGTTCTTCCAGCCATCTCATACTACCTCAGATCCTATACCAAGCAACAAATATGTAATTATTCTTCTTGCCATCTCATGCCCCAGATCCTCTACCAACTCATCCAACATTGGCATGCAAGTTTCCCTAGCATAAAAAAATTCATAAAAAGCCTTCTTTCCATTCACATATGACCTATTTCCTCTAGTACCAAAGAAAAATCCACCATGCAGTAATTCTATGGTGTACAAGTCACTCCTTCATCTATCAATCGATGATTTTTTTAAGCACGTGAATAAATCCAAGGAGAACGAGCTCAAATCAGTCATGATTTATGATAAAAAAATTACTAAAAGCAGTGTAAATGCTCGCAATTAAGTTGCAAGTGTACCAAATCAACGGACTTTGAGTGGCAATGGTGCTTACCGTACTACGAGAGGGGGCCATTTTTCGACCGTTGTATGCCCATCGCACGACTTGAGACCAAGCGGCAAGAATGTGTCGCCAGCCGTGATAGATCACCCACGGGAGAACCTCTCTGGCCGATGCCACAATGACGATTATGTCGCACCACTGTGCGATGTGCTGTTCCTGGAGCATGATTCGTCTCAAACATATCTACTTTTCCAAACCTATTGTTCTTGTTTTGGATTCTAATTTGCATGATTTGAATGAAACTAACCCGAACCGACGCTATTTTCAGTAGAACTACCATGGCATTGTTTTTGTGTAGAAAAAAATCTCAGAATTGGTGATTTTTTATTGAATATATAAAAAATATTGGTGCAAAGATCTACCAGAGGTGGCCACCAGCTGCCCACAAGGCAGGGGGCACGCCTACCCCCTGGGCACGTCGTGCCCCCTTGTGGGGCCCACGTGGCTCCGTTTTCCCTACCTCCGGTCCAATAAGTTCCGTTTCATGGAGAGAAAGATAAGAGAAGAATTTTCATCATGTTTTATGATACGAAGCCGCTGCCACCTCATCATGTTCTTCATCGAGAGGGCTGATTTTGAGTTTGTTCATGGCTCCGGAGAGGGGGATTCATGTCTATTGTCATCATAAACCCTTCTTCATCGCCAATTACATGATGCTCACCACCGAGAGCGAGTAATTCCTTCGTTGGCTTGCTGGACAGTGATGGGGATGGATGAGATTTGTCATGTCATTTAGTCAATTTGTTAGGGCTTGATCCCTAGTATCCACTATGTTCTGAGATTGATGTTGTTGTGACTTTGCTATGCTTAATGCTTGTCACTAGGGCCTGAGTCCCATGATTTCTGATCTGAACCCTTTTATATCTTCATGAATATACTTGAGTTCTGGATCCTATCTGCTAGTTATATACACTTCTTATTGTTCTGAACCGTAGACCCCATGGTGACAATAATTCGAATAATCCCCGAGGACGCCTGGAATTTGAGGAGTCCATGTATTCACCCTGTGTTAATGCCTTGATCCAGTTCTCTATTAAAAGGAGGCCTTAATTACCCTTCAATTTACTTATGGACCCCACTGCCATGGGAGGGTAGGACAAAAGATGCCATGCAAGTTCTTATTATAAGCACATATGACTATATACGGAATACATGCCTATATTGAATTGATGAATTGGAGCTATTGTGCATCGCTCTAAGTTGTGACTGTTACATGATGAATAGCATCGATACAAATATCCATCACTGATCCAATGCCTACACTTTTCTCATATTGTATTTGCCAAGTTACTACTACTATTGCTACTATTCCAACTACTACAAAATTGCTACCATTACTGTTACTATTACTATCAAAACTATCATATGTAACGACCCGACCCAAAATCGGTCAAGTCTCTGTGTAGCTGTACCATCCCAAGATCATGCTGGCACACACAGTACATTGATGAAAAGATTCAAAGTTCAATCACACCTGAATTTATTACACGATTCTCATATCGAGTCTTTATTACATCATCATAAATTCGGCCGAAGGCCAACTCATGAGAAATAAACTAAATAAAGTTGCAGAAGCGTAGACGGATAGCGAGTCCATCCGACTCCATAGGGAAATCGCCAAGAGTAGATCGTAGCCTCACTCCTGGTCGGAAAACTCCTCTGCAACATGAGACGTTGCGGCCATGTAGGTCAGCATTTTGAATATACCGGCAAGTCATAGAGAAAACAACAAATAATAATACTAACACTATATGCAATTTGGCTATGGGGCTCTAAGTTTTATATTTTTGCGAAAAGGCAGTTTTTCCCTACAACAAAGGTCTTGCATGCAATTACTACAAAATGTTGGTAGTTATTGAGATGGTTCCGCCAACCAATGTCTCATTCCCAAATATTAATTAACCCCTCAATTAATTAATTTGTTCGGTGTTGAGATTTCCGAAATACTCCAATTCCAGAGGCTCAAATGTCCATAACCGGGGACACGGCTAATCGATTAGGTTGTTACTCTATAGAGTCTTGTGCACTTTACCCGCAAGATTCGTTCCCTCCTTCATGTCCTCGCACTGCCTGGTGTTTGATGACGGGACAAACGAAAGAGGGTCTTCCATAGAGTTTCTCTGGGCACTGGCGGTGCCCATCCATGTCCTACCGTTCTTCTACATCTGCTGGCACCGCCCGTACAGAGTCACGCCCAAGGTCAACCCAGCCAGAGACCATAATGGCTTGCGGCTGCACAAGTAAGCTTCCGGTCAAGGGGTATCCATCCGTCTCTTCGTGGCTGGGTGAAGCTTTCCGCAAGATGTCATGGCGCTTCTCCATGCATCCCGGCCATCCGCTGGTTCCTCCAGGGTGCCCATCAATCGTCCTCTACCCAGTAGTGAATTTGAAGTCCATCTTGAGCTTGAAGTCATGGGGTTGTCATCATCTTGACTCTCACATCTCCCTTATGAATCTCTCAACCAACCCCGTCTAAGAGCATAGCAAAATAAACTACATCGTCTCGGGCAATAGTAACAAGGGGAATTGGGTTCATCCTACCTCATGATACTACTCAAGACATAATTTAAAATTCTCCTACTGCATACATGGTGGGGAGGAATAATTCTAATGCGAAAAAATCATAGGATCGCACAAATAAATATTCCACTAAATATCATAACAGCAAGCTAAAGGAAATCACACAAGCACTCAAACCAAAACCAAAGAAAACTCGAAGAACTCCAAACCAACAACTAGCAAGAAAGAAAATAAACATTTTATTTTTTTCTGTAAATAAAAGTTCACCCTCTGTAACTACAGAAACTAATCTAAAATAAACTATAACAGAGGTGAAATAAAATCCTAAATTAATTAGAACAACAGAAAACAGCAGCCAGCTAAAAAAACTAGAAAAGCTTGATTTCGAGTAAAACTATTTTTAATAAAGACTAAAAATGCCCAAATAAATTCCTACTGTTAGGCAAGGTCAAAACAAAGTAGTGACAAAAATAATCACTAAAAAAGAATAATCCTAACTCAAATTATAGCATAAATACTAATCTGACTAAAACTAATATAGAACTATTTTTATAAACTTAAATATGGCCGAATCTATTTTCTACAAAAACTATAGGAAATTTGTAAACTAACAAAAAAGAATCAACTAAAAATAATAAATAACCTAAAAGATATAGATTTTACAAAAACATAACTATTCTGCTAAAAACAGAAACTGAAATAAAACTAAAATAAACTAAATGCGCTAACGGGCGGAAACAGTGAGCGCTCTAAAACTATCTAACGCGCAAGCGACCTTTAACTGAAGCGTATACGGGCTAAGTAAAAAACCGATCGGGCTGGTCTAACTAAACCAGGAACTAAACCGGAAATATACCGTAAACTAAATCGATCTATTAAAAATAACCTAACCCTTCGCGGATCTAATCTAAGCCGTACTTGTGAGATCTAATGGTGGAGGGGAGCTCGGGCTTACAGTGGACGGTGGCGACGGATGGAGACGACAGTGGCGACTCGGGGGTCGGTGGCAGAGGGGCTCCGGTGACCGGGGTGACGGCGGTGATGTCGGGGAGATGCGGCGGAGCGAGGCGGAGGTGGTGTGGAGTTGTTGGATCTCGGGGACGACCGTGGCGGTCGGGGCGACGGCAACTGCTGCCTGGTGAGCTGCAGCTCCGGCGAGCGGCGGTCGAGCTCGGGGTGACGGCTTCAACGGTTCCTGAGCAACGATAGGATGTCAAAGAGGTGCGGAACGAGAAGGGGTTCGGGTGGTGTAGCTTGGAAGCAAGGGGGATGCTCACCGGTGGCAGAAACGGCGGCGAACCGAGGCGGCAGCTGCGAGACGCGTTTGGAGATGGCGCGAGCTATGCTGGGTGTTGGGGTAGGGTTTTTAGTGGGTTCAGAAGAGAAGGGGCAGGGCTTTATATAGGGCATGATCGTGGGCGAGGGGCAACCCGGGATCGCGATCCCGAGAAGATCGCGACGACGGGCGGCGGCGGTCGCACTCTGGTGCGGCATGACGTGGGCGAGGGGTTAGGGATAGGGTGGACCCCGCGGGTTAGTGGGAGAGAGACGGGAGGAGGCGAGCGGGCGACCGAAACAGAGGCGGCTCAGGCGTGCGGCGCGCTGCGCTGGGCTGGCGGCTCGGCGCTGGTGGGCTGCGGCCTTGGTGACTGGGCCTGCTGGCCTGGCACCTGGCGCGCCTGGGTTTTTTTTCCTATTTGTTTTTTTGAATAACCACAGAGAGGGAAAACTATAGTATTTTTATAGATGACATATATATATCAAAATTCTCAGGGGAAATAATCCTACAACGTGGACATTTTTCTAGAGGCAAAACACAAACTAATTTTTTTTGGAAATCCCAAATAAAATTCAAATTTGAATTCAAACTTTTTGTCCATATTTTTCTTATGACATTTTTGGAGTGCCATGTTAGCTCCACTCATACTTTTGATCAAGTATTTGTCAGGGATATTTGAAGTAAAATTTCAAATGCCAAGTTGAATCCAATACAAAAAAAACTCAAATGCCTCTGAAAATTCCAAATGCCACACAATTTCAAACAATATGCATAGATGCTTAACTAATAATTGTAAAACATTCCAAATTGAAAATTTTGGGATGTTACCAACCTACCCACCTTAAGATCAATCTCGCCCTCGAGATTCGGGTTGGCTAGCAAATAGGTGCGGGTGGTCTCGGCGGAGATCTTCTTCTCGCTCCCAAGTGGCTTCCTCCTCGGAGTGGTGGCTCCATAGAACCTTGCAAAACTTGATGATCTTGCTGCGGGTAACTCTGTTCACAGTCTCGAGAATTCGGATGGGTTTCTCCTCATAAGTTAGATCACTGTCAAGCTGTATGGCCTCTAGGGGCATTGTGTCTCTCAAAGGAATATCATCCATCTCGGCATGGCATTTCTTCAGCTGGGATACGTGAAAGACATCGTGAACTCCTGACAATCCTTCTAGCAATTCCAGCTTATATGCAACTTCTCCTCTGCGTTCGAGGATTTTGTAGGGGCCAATGAACCTGGGTGCTAATTTTCCTTTAAAACCAAACCTCTTGATTCCTCGAAGTGGGGACACACGGAGATATGCTCGGTCTCCAACTTCATATGTTATCTCCTTGTGTTTACTGTCGGCATAACCTTTCTGTTTCGACTGGGCTATCTTAAGTCGGTCTCGAATCAGCTTGACCACAAAGTTTTCGGTCTCCAACACCATCCCACAACAATGGTGTTCTGCACCTCCTTCCGTATAGAGCTTCGAAAGGGGCCATCTTCAGACTGGTCTGATAGTTGTTGTACGAGAACTCTGTGTATGGCAAATTGTCATCCCAGCTAGACCCGTAGTCTAGCGCACAGGCTCTCAACATGTCCTCCAGAATCTGGTTGACTCTCTCGGTCTGTCCATCTGTCTGCGGATGAAAAGCTGTACTGAACTCCAGCCTCGTACCCAAAGTTTCATGCAACTGATTCCAAAACTTTGAGGTAAATTGTGTTCCTCTATCTGACACTATACTCCTCGGAACTCCATGCAGACATAAGATCATGGTCATGTATATCTTGGCTAACTTAGCGCTGATATATGTAGTTTTCACGGGAATGAAATGAGCTACCTTGGTCAAGCGATCAACTACTACCCAGATGGAGTCATAACCCGAACAGGTCCTGGGTAATCCTGTGATAAAGTCCATTCCAAGTTTTTTCCCATTTCCACTCGGGAATCGGTAGTGGTTGAAGTAACCCTGTCGGCTTCTGATGTTCCGCCTTTACTCGCTGACAAACATCGCATACTGCTACGTACTCGGCAATATCCTTCTTCATACCAGTCCACCAGAAACTTTCTTTCAAATCCATATACATCTTGGTATTGCCTAGGTGAATCGAGTACGGTGAATCATGGGCCTCCAGAAGAATTAACTTCCTGACCTCTGGGTCACTGGGCACATAGATACGATCCTCAAACCATAAAGTTTCGCGTTCATCCTCACGAAAACCTTTAGCCTTTCCGTTACTCATCTTTTCCTTTATCTCTGCAATTTCCTTGTCCGTCTTCTGTGCTTCACGGATTCTTTCGGTCAGAGTAGACTGCATATCCAAGGTGGTGACAAATCCTCTTGGTACTATCTCCAGTCGGAGCTCTCTGAGATCGTCGGCTAATTCCTGAGGTAATCCTCCAGCTATGAGGGTGTTCACATAGCTTTTACGGCTCAAGGCATCTGCTACAACATTTGCCTTCCCTGGGTGATAATGCAATCTCATGTCATAGTCCTTGATCAATTCAAGCCATCTCCTCTGTCTGAGGTTCAACTCCTTCTGCGTGAAAATGTACTTCAAGCTCTTATGATCCATGTAAACATCACAACTATTTCCGACAAGGAAATGTCTCCATGTCTTGAGTGCGTGCACTATGGCTGCTAACTCCAAATCGTGTGTGGCATAATTCATCTCGTGAGGTCGTAGCTGTCTGGAGGTATAAGCTACAACTTTTCCTTCCTGCATGAGCACTCCTCCGAGTCCTTGACGAGAAGCATCACAATATACCTGGTAATCCTTGTGTATGTCCGGCAAAATGAGCACTGGGGCTGTAACCAGACGTTTCTTCAACTCCTGAAAACTGGCTTCACAATCCTCGGTCCAAACGTACTTAGTTTCCTTCTTCAACAGCTCCGTCATGGGCTTAGCAATCTTGGAGAAATTCTCAATAAATCTCCGATAATATCCTGCAAGTCCGAGAAAACTGCCGATCTCCTTGACTGAGGTGGGGGACTGCCAGTTGGTGACCGATTCAACCTTGGTGGGGTTGAATGCTATTCCTTCTCCTGAAATAACATATGATAGCCTAGCTTATTAGGGATGGTAGACTACTCATATCAATAAGGAATTCCTTCTTTTCCAGGAGCCCATTCGGAAAGAACTCCAAAGTTAAGCGTGCTTAGCTTGGAGTGGTTTCAGGCTGGGTGACCGACCGGGAAGTTGCTCCCGGGTGCGCACGAGTGAGGACAAAGTGCGCAGAATAGACTAGTATTGATCCATGGGGCCAGTCTAGATCTCGCCAGGAGTAATGACCACCGGCGAGTGTGTCCGGGGCGTTACAAGTTGGTATCAGAGCCGACCCTCATGGTTACACGGATGTTTGCGGACAGGTGCGTGGTCATGTTGTGCATGATGTTTGTGACCCGTCGTGGCACACGGCATGGCACATGTGCCGGACTGGAAGCACAGATGTTTGTGCCAAGAGGGAACGTTCCTATGGCCCGACGAGGACATCGATTCCTTTGAGTGGGGGTGTATGTGATAGCCTGGCTTATTAGGGATGGTAGACTACTCATATCAATAAGGAATTCCTTCTTTTCCAGGAGCCCATTCGGAAAGAACTTCAAACTTAAACGTGCTCAGCTTGGAGTTGTTTCAGGATGGGTGACCGATCGGGAAGTTGCTCCCGGGTGCGCACGAGTGAGGACAAAGTGCGCAGAAAAGACTAGTATTGATCTATGGGGCCAGTCTAGATCCCGCCAGGAGTAACGACCACCGGCGGGTGTGTCCGGGGCGTTACGTAACATGTCCGAGGAATCGGACTTCCTTCAACCAGAATTCACATTTGCTAAACTTGGCATATAACTGATGTTCTCGGAGTTTCTCCAGAACTAGACGCAGATGTTCCTTATGCTCTTCCTTGCTCTTGCAGAAAACCAATATGTCATCGATGAACACCACGACAAACTTGTCCAGATATTCCATAAATACCTTGTTCATCATGCTCATGAAATACGCAGGGGCATTAGTCAATCTGAATGACATGACGGTATACTCATATATACCGTACCTGGTGGTGAAAGCTGTTTTGGGTATATCCTGTTCACGAATCTTCAGCTGATGATACCCTGATCGAAGATCAATCTTGGAAAATACTTTGGCTCCGACTAGCTGATCAAATATCTCATTAATCATCGGTAGAGGGTACTTATTCTTGATGGTCACGTCATTTAATGAACGATAATCTACAACCATTCTCAGGGTTACATCCTTCTTCTCTACCAAAAGAACTGGGGCTCCCCAAGGTGACGAACTTGGGCGAATATATCCTTTCTCCAGTAATTCCTTGATCTGCTGCTTGATCTCTTCCAAATCATTCGGGGGCATCCGATAAGGTCTCTTGGATATTGGGGTTGTGCCAGGTAATAACTCGATCAAAAATTCTATTTCTTTGTCCGGTGGCATTCCTGGTAATTCCTCCGGAAATACATCCAAAAAATCTTTTACTATAGGCACTTCCTCCTGAACAACTCCCGTGAGGGAATTCACCTGATTCTCCATCAGTGTGCGTCTGGATACATACTTGATCCTCTTCTGCTCCGAGGTGGTGAGCAAAATCGTCTTGCGGGCACAGTTGATGTTCCTTTCAAACTTCGTCAACCAGTCCATGCCTAGGATCACGTCCAATCCCTGGGATTCTGAGAATATGAGGTCTATGGGAAAATCATGATTTCTGATGCTGAGGGTTGAATGACAGCCTAAGCCTGCCATCATCTCTCCTCCTGGGGAAGTGACCTGGAGCGGGGTTCTAAGGGTCCTAGTGGACAACCCGTACTTTTCCACAACTACCCTTGATATGAATGAATGCGTTGCACCGGAATCAAAGAGTACCAATACTGGACGTGAATTTAATAAAAACTTACCAACCACAGTGTCTGGCTAATTATAGACGTCCGCCATGTCAATGTGATTCACCTGAGCACGGGGAAAGGGGTTGGGCTTCTTTGCTGAGCTTCCATTGCCGTTGCCATTTCCATTCCTCTGCTTGGCCTTCGGGCAATTGCTGGCATAGTGTTCATTCTTCTGGCACTTGAAACAGGTGATATGACTCAGATCCTTCTGAGCTGGAGCAGGACGGTGCTGGTTGCCATTGCCTCCATTGCCTAACTTGGAGTTGTTGTCGTGGTTGCAATTGTTCCCATTCCCTCCATGGTTATGTCCTCCATGATTATGTCCTCCATGGGTGTGATGGGCATGTCCTCCCAAGTATGGGGCATAGCGGGGCTTCTGCTAAGCTCCGGAGTTGTACTTCCCCTGGCTATACTTCCTCTTGCGGCTATCAATCTGCTGCTGCTTGCCTTCAAGTATGGTGGCCTTGTCTACCAGCTCCTGGTAGTTGTTGAAGGTAGCCACCATTAGCTGCATTCCCAGCTCATCATTGAGTCCCTCGAGAAACTTCTCCTGTTTAGCGGCATCTGTGGCCACATCATCTGGGGCATAGCGAGATAATTTGCTAAACTCATCCACATACTACCCCACAGTACGGTTCCCTTGGCGTAAGTTGCGGAACTCACGCTTCTTCAGACTCATGGCTCCAGCTGAGACATGAGCGGTGCAGAAAGCCTGTTGGAACTGATCCCATGTCATAGTGGCGACCGGATAATTGACGGTGTAGTTATCCCACCAAGAGGCTGCAGGTCCATTCAGTTGATGTGCGGAAAAACGCACCTTCTCAACATCTGTGCATCCAACAGTTGCTAGATCCCTTCCGATCTTGCGAAGCCAATCATCAGCTACAATCGGCTCGGTGGTACTAGAGAACACCGGCGGATTCAGCCTTAGGAACTGGTTCGGGTTATCGACAGGGGGTGGTGGCGATGGATTGTTGTTGTTGTTGCCTTGGTTTTGGATGAGCATTTGCATTAAGGCATTCTGTTGTTGAATCAGCTGGGTGAGCTCCGGCGGGAAAGTGAAACCGGGGTCACGTCTCGGAGGCATCTGGTGTTTTGGAGTGGATGAGAAATTAGAATAGAACAAGGGTCTAATGAGAAAATAGCACTACCCAAATGAATGCACAAACATAATCACACCAATCATTTACTCATTCATCTCAAACAGGGTTCAATCTCGGATTACAAAATCTCACGACTAATCGAAAATAACGACCTAACTGATCGATGAAAAATAAAATAACATGGCGGTCGAATAAATGTCTTCATCAATTATCCTTGCGTCCTCTGGTGCGGCGCCTCCTCTTGAGGCTTCCTTCGGTGGAGCTCTCCTCATAATCCTGGTCATTGCTCACGAGGGGTCCATCATCTCCACTCGAAAAAAGGTCTTCTCCCAGATCCATCTTCTCCTCCAGTGTGGAAATATATTTCTCACGGTCCTCGAGTCTATCCATAAAATCCTTGACTTCTTCTTCATGCTCATAGTGGGCTTCACGTGCTGCATCCTCCAGTTCCATTTCATGAAGATGCAACTTTTGGACCGTCTTCAAGCTCCTGCGCATCTAAATATCTAGAGCCCTGATGTGAGCCTCCAAGTCTTGGACATATGAGTGAACGGAGTCGTCATCAATGGTGCGGATGAGCTCTCCATCTGCAGTCCTGCGAGAAATCATGGTGTGGTCTGATCCAACGAGCTCGGCCCTGTATTCCTCATGGATGCGTCCAAGTGCAGTATGAGCTGCTATATCTCTCCCGAGGATCCAAGTGGGAGCAGTGAACCAGAAGTCAACGGGCGCCGAGAGACTTCCGAAAGTCCTCCCTGGTATGTGTACCTTAATCCTATAGCGAGGGTCTTCTGGAAATGCCATAATAGGGGTCCCAGTGATAGACGGCAGAGCAATCTTCAAGTCATTGATGATCTGGACCAGCCTCCTGCCAAAAAGATTGTCTCATCTGGCTGGCAAAACTCCGGGAGCAGAACTGGGATGAACTTGACGGCCATCTAGAATGTTGAAATCGTGGAGAAGTCAGAAATGAACAGGGGAGAATTACAGAATGATAAGGGCATAAAATAAAATAGTTTCTTCCTATGGCTTTCCGATCCTAGGGGTTGTTGGAAATATGCCCTATAGGCAATAATAAAATGGTTATTATTATATTTCCTTGTTCATGATAATTGTCTATTGTTCATGCTATAATTGTGTTATCCAGAAATCGTAATACATGTGTGAATACATAGACCACAACACGTCCCTAGTGAGCCTCTAGTTGACTAGCTCGTTGATCAAAAGATAGTCATGGTTTCCTGACTATGGACATTGGATGTCATTGATAACGAGATCACATCATTAGGAGAATGATGTGATGGACAAGACCCAATCCTAAGCATAGCTCAAAGATCGTGTAGTTCGTTTGCTATAGCTTTTCCGAATGTCAAGTATCATTTCCTTAGACCATGAGATTGTGCAACTCCCGGATACCGTAGGAGTGCTTTGGGTGTACCAAACGTCACAACGTAACTGGGTGACTATAAAGGTGCACTACGGGTATCTCCAAAAGTGTTTGTTGGGTTGGCACGAATCGATACTGGGATTTGTCGCTCCGTATGACGGAGAGGTATCTCTGGGCCCACTCGGTAATGCATCATCATAATGAGCTCAATGTGACCAAGTGGTTGATCACGGGATCATGCATTACGGTACGAGTAAAGTGACTTGCCGGCAATGAGATTGAACGAGGTATTGGGATACCGACGATCGAGTCTCGGGCAAGTAACGTACCGATTGACAAAGGGAATTGTATACAGGATTGATTGAATCCTCGACATCGTGGTTCATCTGATGAGATCATCGAGGAGCATGTGGGAGCCAACATGGGTATCCAGATCCCGCTGTTGGTTATTGACCGGAGAGTCGTCTCGGTCATGTCTGCGTGTCTCCCGAACCTGTAGGGTCTACACACTTAAGGTTCGGTGACGCTAGGGTTGTTGAGATATTAGTATACGGTAACCCAAAAGTTGTTTGGAGTCCCGGATGAGATCCCAGACATCACGAGGAGTTCCGGAATGGTCCAGAGGTGAAGATTTATATATAGGAAGTCAAGTTTCGGCCATCGGGAAAGTTTCGGGGGTAATCGGTATTGTACCGGGACCACCGGAAGGGTCCCGGGGGTCCACCGGGTGGGGCCACCTATCCCGGAGGGCCCCATGGGATGAAGTGGGAGGGGAACCAGCCCCTACTGGGCTGGTGCGCCCCCCATGGCCCCCCTGCGCCTAGGGTTGGAAACCCTAGGGGTGGGGGGCGCCCCACTTGTCTTGGGGGGCACTCCATCCCCCTTGGCCGCCGCCCCCCTTGGAGATTGCATCTCCTAGAGCCGGCGCCCCCTAGGGGTCCTATATATAGTGGGGGGAGGGAGGGCAGCCGCACCCTAGCCCCTGGCGCCTCCCTCTCCCTGAGCTTGGCGAAGCCCTGGCGAGATCACCGTTGCTTCCATCGCCACGTCGTCGTGCTGCTGGATATCCATCAACCTCTCCTTCCCCCTTGCTGGATCAAGTTGGAGGACACGTCTTCCCAACCATACATGTGTTGAACATGGAGGTGCCGTCCGTTCGGCACTGGGTCATCGGTGATTTGGATCACGACGAGTACGACTGCATAAACCCCGTTCACTTGAACGCTTCCGCTCGCGATCTACAAAGGTATGTAGATGCACTCCCCTCTCCATAAACCCCGTTCACATGAACGCTTACATGTACGCTTACATGAGACTGGTTCCACCGATTGACATGCACTAGTTGCATAAGGTGGCTGGCGGGTTTCTGTCTCTCCCACTTTAGTCGGATCGGATTCGATGAAAAGGGTCCTTATGAAGGGTAAATAGAAATTGGCATATCACGTTGTGGTTTTGGCGTAGGTAAGAAACGTTCTTGCTAGAAACCTATAGCAGCCACGTAAAAACTTGCAACAGCAATTAGAGGACGTCTAACTTGTTTTTGCAGCATGTGTCGTGTGATGTGATATGGCCAAAAGGATGTGATGAATGATATATGTGATGTATGAGATTGATCATGTCCTTGTAATAGGAATCACGACTTGCATGTCAATGAGTATGACAACCAGCAGGAGCCATCGGAGTTGTCCTTATTTATTTATGACCTGCGTGTCGACATAAACGTCATGTAATTACTTTACTTTATTGCTAAAGCGTTAGCCATAGTAGAAGAAGTAATAGATGATGAGACAACTTCAAGAAGACATGATGATGGAGATCATGGTGTCATGCCGGTGACAATGATGATCATGGAGCCCCGAAGATGGAGATCAAAAGGAGCAAATGATATTGGCCATATCGTGCCACTATTTGATTGCATGTGATGTTTATCATGTTTTACATCTTATTTGCTTAGAACGACGGTAACTTAAATAAGATGATCCCTCGTAATAATTTCAAGAAAGTGTTCCCCCTAACTGTGCACCGTTGCGAAGGTTCGTTGTTTTGAAGCACCACCCGATGATCGGGTGTCATAGATTCTAACGTTCGAATACAACGGGTGTAAGCCAGATTTACACACGCAATACACTTAGGTTGACTTGACGAGCCTAGCATGTACAGACATGGCCTCGGAACACGGAAGACCGAAAGTTCGAGCATGAGTCGTATAGAAGATACAATCAACATGAAGATGTTCACCGATGTTGACTAGTCCGTCTCACGTGATGATCGGGCACGGCCTAGTTGACTCGGATCATGTTGCACTTAGATGACTAGAGGGATGTCTATCTGAGTGGGAGTTCATTGAATAATTTGATTAGATGAACATAATTATCCTGAACTTAGTCTAAAATCTTTAAAATATGTCTTGTAGATCAAATGGCCCACGTTGTCCTCAACTTCAATGCATTCCTAGAGAAAACCAAGATTAAAGATGATGGCAGCAACTATACGGACTGGGTCCGGAACCTGAGGATCATCCTCATAGCTGCCAAGAAAGATTATGTCCTAGAAGCACCACTAGGTGACGCACCCATCCCAGAGAACCAAGACGTTATGAACGCTTGGCAGTCACGTGCTGATGATTACTCCCTCGTTCAGTGCGGCATGCTTTACAGCTTAGAACCGGGGCTCCAAAAGCGTTTTGAGAGACACGGAGCATATGAGATGTTTGAAGAGCTGAAAATGGTTTTTCAAGCTCATGCCCGGGTCGAGAGATATGAAGTCTCCGACAAGTTCTTCAGTTGTAAGATGGAGGAAAATAGTTATGTCAGTGAGCACATACTCAAAATGTCTGGGTTGCATAACCGCTTGACTTAGCTGGGAGTTAATCTCCCGGATGACGCGGTCATTGACAGAATCCTTCAGTCGCTTCCACCGAGCTACAAGAGCTTTGTGATGAACATCAATATGCAGGGGATGGAAAAGACCATTCCTGAGGTATATTCTATGCTGAAATCAGCGGAGGTGGAAATCAAAAAGGAACATCAAGTGTTGATGGTGAATAAAACCACTAAGTTCAAGAAAGGCAAGGGTAAAAAGAACTTCAAGAAGGACGGCAAGGGAGTTGCCGTGCCCGGTAAGCAAGCTGCCGGGAAGAAGTCAAAGAATGGACTCAAGCCTGAGACTGAGTGCTTTTATTGCAAGGGAAGTGGTCACTGGAAGCGGAACTGCCCCAAATACTTAGCGGACAAGAAGGCCGGCAACACTAAAGGTATATGTGATATACATGTAATTGATGTGTACCTTACCAGTACTCGTAGTAGCTCCTGGGTATTTGATACCGGTGCGGTTGCTCACATTTGTAACTCAAAGCAGGAGCTGCGGAATAAGCGGAGACTGGCGAAGGACGAGGTGACGATGCGCGTCGGGAATGGTTCCAAGGTCGATGTGATCGCCGTCGGCACGCTACCTCTACATTTACCTACATGATTAGTTTTAACCCTCAATAATTGTTATTTAGTGCCAGCTTTGAGCATGAACATTGTATCAGGATCTCGTTTAATTCGAGATGGCTACTCATTTAAATCCGAGCATAATGGTTGTTCTATTTATATGAGAGATATGTTTTATGGTCATGCTCCGCTGGTGAATGGTTTATTCTTAATGAATCTCGAGCGTAATGTTACACATATTCATAGTGTGAATACCAAAAGATGTAAGGTTGATAATGATAGTCCCACATACTTGTGGCACTGCCGCCTTGGTCACATAGGTGTCAAACGCATGAAGAAGCTCCATGCAAATGGACTTTTGGAGTCTCTTGATTACGAATCATTTGACACGTGCGAACCATGCCTCATAGGTAAAATGACCAAGACTCCGTTCTCCGGAACAATGGAGCGAGCAACCAACTTATTGGAAATCATACATACTAATGTGTGCGATCCAATGAGTGTTGAGGCTCGCGGTGGCTATCGTTATGTTCTCACCCTCACTGATGACTTAAGTAGATATGTGTATGTCTACTTAATGAAACACAAGCCTGAGACCTTTGAAAAGTTCAAGGAATTTCAGAGTGAGGTTGAGAATCAACGTGACAGAAAAATCAAGTTCTTGTGATCAGATCGTGGGGGAGAATACTTGAGTCACGAATTTGGCACGCACTTAAGGAAATGTGGAATAGTTTCACAACTCACGCTGCCTGGAACACCTTAGCGTAATGGTGTGTCCGAACGTCGTAATCGCACTCTATTGGATATGGTGCGATCTATGATGTCTCTTACCGATCTACCGCTGTCATTTTGGGGCTATGCTTTAGAGACTGCCGCATTCACTTTAAATAGGGCTCCGTCGAAATCCATTGAGACGACACCGTATGAATTATGGTTTGGGAAGAAACCTAAGCTGTCGTTTCTATAAGTTTGGGGATGCGATGCTTGTGTCAAGAAACTTCAACCTGAAAAGCTCGAACCCAAGTCGGAAAAATGCGTCTTCATAGGATATCCTATAGAAACTATTGGGTATACCTTCTACCTCAGATCCGAAGGTAAGATCTTTGTTGCCAAGAATGGATCCTTTCTAGAGAAAGAGTTTCTCTCGAAAGAAGTAAGTGGGAGGAAAGTAGAACTTGATGAAGTATTACCTCTTGAACCGGTAAGTGGCGCAGCTTAGGAAATTGTTCCTGAGGTGCCTGCACCGACTAGAGAGGAAGTTAATGATGATGATCATGAAACTTCAGATCAAGTTGCTACTGAACTTCGTAGGTCCACAAGGACACGTTCCACACCAGAGTGGTACGGCAACCCTGTCCGGGAAATCATGTTGTTAGACAATGGTGAACCTTCGAACTATGAAGAAGTGATGGCGGGCCCAGATTCCGACAAATGGCTGGAAGCCATGAAATCCGAGATAGGATCCATGTATGAAAACGAAGTATGGATTTCGACTGACTTGCCCGATGATCGGCGAGCCATAGAAAATAAATGGATCTTTAAGAAGAAGACAGACGCGGATGGTAATGTGACCATCTATAAAGCTCGGCTTGTCGCTAAGGGTTATCGACAAGTTCAAGGGGTTGACTACGATGAGACTTTCTCACCCGTAGCGAAGATGAAGTCCATCAGAATCATGTTAGCAATTGCCGCATTCAATGATTATGAGATATGGCAAATGGACGTTGAGGGAGTCCTGGATTAGGGGGTGTCCGGATGGCCGGACTATACCTTCAGCCGGACTCCTGGACTGTGAAGATACAAGATTGAAGACTCCGTCCCGTGTCCGGAAGGGACTTTCCTTGGTGTGGAAGGCAAGCTTGGCGATACGGATATGAAGATCTCCTACCATTGTAACCAACTTTGTGTAACCCTAACCCTCTTTGGTGTCTATATAAACCGGAGGGTTTTAGTCCGTAGGACAATATACACATCAACAATCATACCATAGGCTAGCTTCTAGGGTTTAGCCTCTCCAATCTCGTGGTAGATCTACTCTTGTACTACCCATATCATCAATATTAATCAAGCAGGACGTAGGATTTTACCTCCATCGAGAGGGCCCGAACCTGGGTAAAACTTCGTGTCCCTTGCCTCCTGTTACCATCCGGCCTAGACGCACAGTTCGGGACCCCCTACTCGAGATCCGCCGGTTTTGACACCGACATTGGTGCTTCCATTGAGAGTTCCTCTGTGTCGTCGCCGTCAGGCTCGATGGCTCCTACGATCATCAATAGTGATGCAGTCCAGGGTGAGACCTTCCTCCCCGGACAGATCTTCGTCTTCGGCGGCTTCGCACTGTGGGCCGATTCGCTCGGCCGTCTAGAGCAGATCGAAAGCTACGCCCCTGGCCATTAGGTCAGATTTGGAAGTTTAAACTACACGGCTGACATCCACGGGGACTTGATCTTCGACGGATTTGAGCCACTGCCGAGCGCGCCGCACTGTCACGATGAGCATGATCTAGCTCTGCCACCGAACAGTGCCCTGGAGGCCGCACCCGCATTGGCTCCGACCCTCAATTCGGAGCCAACTGCGCCGATCGAGGATGGGCGGTTGGACGCCACCGCGGGGGCTGCAACCCCAACGGCGATTGAGCCGAACACCAGCCCCGTACTCTGCGAGACTTGTGACTCCAAGGATCCGGACTCCTCTCCGAACTCCAAACCTTCTGCGCCCCTGCCGATCGAATCCGATTGGGCACCGATCATGGAATTCACTGCCGCGGACATCTTTCAGCACTCGCCTTTCGACGATATCCTGAAGTCACTGAAGTCTCTCTCTTTATCAGGAGAGCCCTGGCGGGACTACGGTCAGCAAGGTTGGGGTACGGACGATGAAGAAATTCAAAGCCCACCCACCACCCAGTTTGTAGCCACTGTCGACGACTTAACCGACATGCTCGACTTCAAATCTGAAGACATCGACGGTATGGACGCCGATGAAGGAGATGATGAAGAACCAGTGCCTACTAGGCCCTGGAAAGCCACCTCGTCATATGACATATACATGGTGGACACCCCAAAAGAGGGAGATGGCGATGGAACAGCGGAGGATGACCCCTCCAAGAAACAGCCTAAGCGCCAGCGTCAGCAGCGCCACTCAAAATCCCGCCAAAACAAATACGGTGATTCTAGCACGGGAGATAATAATACTCCATAAAGCGCCGAAGAAAACCCCCTGCAGCAAGATTTAGCACAGGAGGATGGAGAAACCAGCCCTCATGAGAGAGCGGCAGACAGAGAGGTCGAGGACGATAATTATATGCCTCCCTCCAAAGATGAGGCAAGCCTCGACGATGACGAATTCGTCGTGCCAGAGGATCCCGTCGAGCAAGAGCGTTTTCAACGCAGGCTTATGGCCACAACAAGAAGCCTTGAGAAAAAACAGCAACAGCTTAGAGCTGATCAAGATTTGCTAGTCGACAGATGGACTGAAGTCCTTGCGGCCGAAGAGCATAAACTCGAACGCCCCTCCAAGAGCTACCCAAAGCGCAGGTTGCTACCCTGATTAGAGGAGGAAGCATTTGATGCGACCGACCGGCCACCTCGTGGCCACGACAGAGAGGCCTCTCGGCCCTCCACTCAAGCCACACCCCGTACCAAGGCACGGGAACATGTGACGGACTTACGGGACATGTTGGAGGACAAGGCAAGGCAAACAAGATCGATCTACGGATCACGTGGGCGCCCCACGGCTTGAGACGGTAACCGTCACGCCGGCCACTAATTCGGCAGGGCCGAACACAGTAGACAAGGCTCATTGGAGCTACTTCATGATATAGCCCAGTACAGAGGCGCCGCACACCCACTGTGCTTTACAGACGAAATAATGGATCATCAAATCCCTGAGGGTTTCAAACCCGTAAACATTGAATCATATGATGGCACAACAGATCCTGCGGTATGGATCGAGGATTATCTCCTTCATATCCACATGGCCCGCAGCGATGATTTCCACGCCATCAAATACCTCCCACTCAAGCTTAAAGGACCAGCTCGGCATTGGCTTAACAGCTTGCCAACAGGATCAATCAGTTGTTGGGAGGACCTGGAAGCCGCATTCCTCGACAATTTCTAGGGCACTTATGTGCGACCCCGAGACGCCGATGACCTAAGTCACGTAATTTAGCAGCCAGAGGAATCGGCCAAGCAATTCTGGACACGGTTCCTAACAAAGAAAAATCAAATAGTTGACTGTCCGGATGCTGAGGCCCTAGCACAGTTCAAGCATAATATCCGTGACGAGTGGCTGGCCCGGCACCTTGGACAGGAAAAGCCGAAATCTACGACAGCACTCACGACACTCATGTCCCGCTTTTGCGCGGGAGAAGACAGCTGGCTTGCTCGTAGCAACAATATGACCAAGAACCCTGGTAATTTGGACACCAGATACAGTAGTGGCAGGTCGCGTCGCAACAAGCAGAAGCGCCGCGTTAACAGCGGCAACGCTGAGGATACGGCAGTTAATGCCAGATTCAGAGGCTCTAAATCCGGTCAGTGGAAAATGCCATTTAAAAGGAATCCTAGGGGCCCGTCCAGTTTGGACCGAATACTCGACCGCTTGTGCCAGATACATGGCACCCTTGAAAAGACGACCAATCACACCAACAGGGATTGTTGGGTGTTCAAGCAGGCAGGCAAGTTAAAACGCCGAAAATGAAGACAAGGGGCTGCATAGCGATGACGACGACGAGCCCTGGCCGCCGAACAACAGTGGACAGAAGGGTTTTCCCCCACAAGTGCGGACGGTGAACATGATATACGCAACCCACGTCCCCAAAAGGGAGCGGAAGCGCGCGTTAAGGGACGTATACGCGGTAGAGCCAGTCGCCCCAAAGTTCAACCCATGGTCCTCCTGCCCGATCACCTTTGATCGAAGGGACCATCCCACTAGCATCCGTCATGGTGGATTCGCCGCATTGGTTTTAGACCCAATTATTGACGGATTTCATCTCACTAGAGTCCTTATGGACGGCGGCAGCAGCCTGAACCTGCTTTACCAGGATACAGTGCGGAAAATGGGCATAGATCCCTTGAGGATTAAGCCCACCAAAACGACCTTTAAGAGCGTAATACCAGGTGTAGAGGCCAACTGTACAGGTTCAGTCACACTTGAAGTGGTCTTCAGATCTCCGGATAATTTCCAAAGCGAGGAGCTAATCTTCGACATAGTCCCGTTTCACAGTGGCTATCACGCACTGCTCGGGCGAACCGCATTCGCTAAGTTCAATGCGGTACCACACTATGCATACCTTAAGCTCAAGATGCCAGGCCCTCGAGGAGTAATTATGGTCAATGGAAACACCGAACTCTCCCTCCGAACGGAGGAGCACACGGCGGCCCTTGCAGCAGAAGGACAAAGCAGCCTCTCCAGGCAGTTCTCCAGTCCGGCCACTAAACGACCAGACACCGTCAAGCGCGCCCGGAGTAACCTACAACAAGACCGCCTGGCACGATCCGAGCAGGCGTAGAAATGCGGCCCCAACCCCAACCCTCGCAAAAAGGCGACGCCAGTAGTTCGCGTACATAACTATGCTCTACAGATACCATGGGTACAGGGGGAGGGGCACCATCACGGCACGCCCAAAACACGGCTTAAACCGTACCAGGGGCTGCCGATTTTTTAATTTTCTCTTACTTTCAGGACTCCATCCTTTGGAAGGCCTGTTCGGCAGTTCAATTGCCGCACAAACGATGCAAGAACCAGGGAAGCAGACAAGCCACGCTGCATTACGGAACTCCCAAGTGGTCTCTATCACGAACAGTATACCCGCTCCGCATACTATTCCGCGGCTTGCCCCTGGAACGGACATGTTAACTAGTCCAACCTTCCACTTATCGCATTATTTGTATCATTCTGCTTTGAACACAGCCCTTTTTAATAAACAATGCATAGCTTTTGTCTATTTTTGCATTACCTTTTTTCTTTATATATGTTCCTTAACGACATGTTGCACCCGTACACGTTGGTACAGCCAAAATACGCCAGGGGCTTTAGTACCCCTCAATATGGTGTGAGAAGTCCGAACACTTTAACAAGTGCGGCACCCCAAACTTATAGCATTATATGCATCGGCTCCGAATCATGTCTTGGGTCAATAGTTGGGTTTGCCCGGCTCCTATGTTTTGGTGCCTTACGTTCAGCTATATCGGCTAAGGTAGCACTAGGAGAACCACTGCGATTGTGCCCCAGTTGAGCTGGGTCGAGCACCTCAGTGGAGAAAGCTAAAACTGACTGTCATGATGAAGCGAGAGCTGGTCGCTGTTTGAGAGGTTTTTCGAGTCCCTAAAGACTTATGCCGCTTAGGGCGAGGAGCCGGCTCTGTCCGGCCAAGGCGTGGATAGCGCCCCAAACTCGATCTTCCGAATACCAGGGGCTTTGCCGAAATTTAAAATTATAGAATTCTATGGCTAAGTCAGAGTGTTCACGCATTATAGTCTGATTGCCTTGTTCGTTGGGCTAAGCGCCTCCCTCGAAGAACCCAAACATGGGAAAAAGAGCGCTCAGGTTTATCCCCGAACACCCCAGCACTAGCGGCACGGGGGCAGAAGCCGACGACTCGCCATCTCTCAGAATTGATAAACAGCCGCACAGAAGGTAATATTTTAAATTCCAATAGAATTGCTTAGCGCATATGAACAAGTTTTCAGCGCACAGGACAAAACGAGCAAGTTTCACTCAAAAATTACATCCCTAGAACATTCATCCACCACAAGGCAGGCACCCTTCAGAACATCCTTATAGTAATTCTCGGGCTTGCGATGCTCTTTCCCCGGCGGTGGCCCGTCCTTCACAAGCTTCTCAGCATCCAGCTTGCCCCAGTGCACCTTAGCACGGGCAAGGGCCCTAGGGGCACCTTCAATGCAGACAGAGCGCTTGCTGACTTCGAGCCTTGGATAGGCCTCCACCAGCCGCTGCACCAGCCCGAAATAGCTCCCAGGCAGAGCCCCTCCAGGCCACAGCCGAACAATGAGGCCCTTCATGGCGTGTTCGGCTGCCTTGTGGAGCTCGACCAGTTGCTTCAGCTGGTTGCTCAGGGGCACAGGGTGTCCGGCCTCAGCATACTGAGACCAGAACACCTTCTCTGTCGAGCTGCCCTCCTCGGCTCGATAGAATGCGGCGGCATCGGACACACTCCGGGGAAGATCTGCGAACGCTCCTGGAGAGCTCCAGATTCGGGTAAGTAACAAGTAACTCACGTTTATGTGTTTGCTTTGCATAAAGAATGCCTTACCCGCCGCTATCTTCTTCACCTCATCCAACTCCTGGAGGGTCTTCTGGGATTCGGCCTTGGCAGACTTAGCATTTTCAATAGCCACTGCGAGCTCGGACGCTCGCATCTTTGAGTCAAGCTCCAAACTCTCATGTTTCTCCATGAGAGCCTGGAGCTCTTGCCGCACCTTGCCAAACTCGGCCTCATACTTCTCCCGCTCGGTGCGCTCCGAGGCCGCCCTCTTCTCGGCCTCGACCAGCGCTTGCTTAAGGGTCGCCACTTCAGATGTGGCCCCTACAATAGCCACAATAATCCTATCATTCTTTGCAATTGCACCTTTTTATATATATTTAAAAAACAAGGTATTTCTTACCTTCATTGTCCTCGAGCTGCTTCTTGGCACGCCCGAGATCTTGCTCGGACCGCTCGAGGTTCTGCTTCAGCGTGTCCACTTCCGCAGTCAGTGCGGCGGACACAAGCAGAGAAGCCTGCATATGCATATTGACTCATTTTTGTTAGACTCCTGCGAATTTTATTTGATCCTCTATTCGGCTTTTCTTCCCGAACGCCAAACAGAGCATCAGGGGCTACTGTCTATGCGGTAATATTATTTACACATTCTTTACTTACCTCAAAGCCTGTTAAAAGGCTAGTACAAGCTTCAGTCAGTCCGCTCTTGGCGGACTGAACCTTCTAGACCACCGCACTCATAATAGTGCGGTGCTCCTCGTCGATGGAGGCGCCTTGGAGCGCCTCCAACATATTGTCCGGTGCCTCCGGTTGGACGGGGGCCACCGGCACGGTGGACTTACTCCTCTTGGAAGGAGGTCCCCCGCCGGACTCTGGAACCTTTGAAGGTTCCGGAGTAGTGTCCGGCCTAGAGATGGACTTGGAGCCCTGGGGGGTTTCATCCCCTTTACTCCTGGAGTCCGGGAGGTCGCCTTGCGGTGCCTCCAGGACCACCTCCTCCCGGCTTGGAACCTGTTGGGACAACACTTTGGTGTCGTCCGTAGGGCGGGGGGAGGAAGCCGTCGGAAGCGAGTTCACATCTGACGAGTCCAGTGAGCCGCTCGACGACACGTCGAGCCGGTCCTTGGGTGGGCTGCATAAACATATTCAACGTAAGGGAAAGTTGTGCAATAAACGAATACTATGAATTACTCTGGTATCCGGATACTTACGATTTTGCCAGGGGCTTGGCCCTGGGCTGCCACTCCTCTCCGCCGTCGTCGGCGTCGGTGGAGTAGTCGGGAGGAAGGGTTTTCCCCTTCTTGGACCCTCCGGCCTCCCTAGAGAGGGCGGCCTTCCTTTTCTTCTCTCCTCCCGCTGGAGAGGGAGAGGTTTCTTCTTCCTCCTCCTCGTCTTCACGGGAGGAGTGCACCTCGGAACCATCGGATGATGGATCCGACACCTCCTGGCGCCGGGCACTCTTTCGAGTCCCCACGGGCTTTTTTGCGGCCTTCTTCTCCGGCACCACATAGGGTGCCGGAACCAGCAGCTTCGCCAAGCGAGCGTCCGCTGGGCCTTCGGGCAAAGGAGCCAGACAGTTGATCTGTCCGGAGGTCACCTGCCAATCCTGTCAAAGGTAAGGGAGCTTAGATCCCGCATGGAGTCAAATTATGAAAAACTGATACCCTGTAAAAGGAAAAAACAGCTTACCGCGAGAGTGTGATGCTGCGCACTGAATCCGCGATCCTCGGTAGCGGATGCGGGAGCGTCGGCGCCCTTGAAAAGCACCTTCCAGGCATCTTCGTACGTCATGTCGAAGAGCCTGCTCGGAGTTAGGTGCCGCGCCGGGTCGAACTCCCACAGGTTGAAAGCCGTTGTTGACACGGGAGGATCAAGCGGATGAGCATAAACTGGACTACGTTGACAAGTTTGAGCTTCTTGTCCACCAGGGTTTGGACGCATGTTTGGAGTCCGGTCAGCTCTCCCTTCTTGCCCCATGACAGGCCCGTCTCCTTCCAGGAGGTGAGCCGCGTAGGGGGTCCGGATTGAAACACAGGGGGTGCGACCCATTCGGGGTCACGTGGCTCGGTGATGTAAAACCACCCTAATTGCCACCCCTTTAGGGTCTCCACAAACGAGCCCTTGAGCCATAGGACGTTGGCCATCTTGCCCACCATGGCGCCTCCGCACTCCGCCTGGTTGCCGCGCACCACCTTCGGCTTGACGTTGAAAGTCTTGAGCCATAGGCCGAAATGGGGGCGGATGCGGAGGAAGGCCTCACACACGATGATAAACGCCGAGATGTTGAGGATGAAGTTCGGGGCCAGATCGTGGAAATCCAGGTTGTAGTAGAACATGAGCCCCCGGAAAAATGGGTGGAGAGGGAAGCCCAGTCCGCGGAGGAAATGGGGGAGGATCACCACCCTCTCATGGGGCCTAGGGGTGGGGATGAGCTGCCCCTTTTCGGGAAGCCGGTACGCGATGTCGTTAGATAGGTATCCGGCCTTCCTCAGCTTTTTGATGTGTCCCTCCATGACGGAGGAGACCATCCACTTGCCTCCCGCTCCGGACATGGCTGGAGGAGGTTGAGGTGGGGAGTGCGGACTTGGGCGTTGGAGCTCGAGTGCGCAAGAATGGATAGGCGAAGGAGGAAGAAGGCGTAGGTGAAAGGGTGGATCCTTATCCCCTTATATGGGTGAACGCAACTACATGTCCCCACCAGCCTAGTAAAACTCACTTATCTCCAAGCGCCATAATCAATGGCGCGGTTGGGGTACCCACGCCCGTATTCATGAGAATCCCGGAATAAGGGGAAACGATCTCTGCTTTAACAAGACGTGCCAAGGAAACCGCCTCGCATGACGCGCTGAGGTGGGATAATGAAACGACTCGGATAAAGGCTTGGTCGTGGTGTATCACGCTACGGAATACGTCAGCAGATTAGATTTGTGTAAATATTATTCTCTCTATGGCAATATGTGGAAACTTATTTTGCAGAGCCGGACACTATCTTTGTGTTCAAAATCTTCTATGAAGTACTTGGAGGAGGAACCCGCCTTGCAATGCCGAAGACAATCTGCGCGCCGGACTCGTCGTCATTGAAGCCTGGTTCAGGGGCTACTGAGGGAGTCCTGGATTAGGGGGTGTCCGGATGGCGGGACTATACCTTCAGCCGGACTCCTGGACTGTGAAGATACAAGATGGAAGACTCCGTCCCGTGTCCTGAAGGGACTTTCCTTGGCGTGGAAGGCAAGCTTGGCGATACGGATATGAAGATCTCCTACCATTGTAACCGACTTTGTGTAACCCTAACCCTCTCCGGTGTCTATATAAACCGGAGGGTTTTAGTCCGTAGGACAACATACACATCAACAATCATACCATAGGCTAGCTTCTAGGGTTTAGCCTCTCCGATCTCGTGGTAGATCTACTCTTGTATTACCATATCATCAATATTAATCAAGCAGGATGTACGGTTTTACCTCCATCGAGAGGGCCCGAACCTGGGTAAAACTTCGTGTCCCTTGCCTCCTGTTACCATCTGGCCTAGACGCACAGTTCGGGACCCCTACCCGAGATCCGCCGGTTTTGACACCGACAGACTTCAAAACGGCATTCCTTAATGGTTTCCTTAAGGAAGAATTGTATATGATGCAGCCGGAAGGTTTTGTCGATCCTAAGAATGCTGACAAGGTGTGCAAGCTCCAACGCTCGATCTATGGGCTGGTGCAAGCATCTCGGAGTTGGAACATTCGTTTTGATGAGATGATCAAAGCGTTTGGGTTTACGTAGACTTATGGAGAAGCCTGCATTTACAAGAAAGTGAGTGGGAGCTCTGTAGCATTTCTCATATTGTATGTGGATGACATACTGTTGATGGGAAATGATATAGAATTCTTGGAAAGCATAAAGGCCTACTTGAACAAGTGTTTTTCAATGAAGGATCTTGTAGAAGCTGCTTACATATTAGGCATCAAGATCTATAGAGATAGATCGAGACGCCTCATTGGTCTTTCACAGAGTACGTACCTTGACAAGATATTGAAGAAGTTCAATATGGATCAGTCAAAGAAGGGGTTCTTGCCTGTGTTGCATGGTACGAGATTGACCACGGCTCAATGCCCAACCACGGCAGAAGATAGAGAAAAGATGAGTGTCGTCCCCTATGCCTCGGCCATAGGGTCTATCATGTATGCTATGCTGTGTACCAGACCTGATGTAAACCTTGCCGTAAGTTTGGTAGGAAGGTACCAAAGTAATCCCGGCATGGAACACTGGACAGCGGTCAAGAATATCCTGAAGTACCTGAAGAGGACTAAGGATATGTTTCTCGTTTATGGAGGTGACGAAGAGCTCGTCGTAAAGGGTTACGTCGATGCTAGCTTCGACACAGATCTGGATGACTCTAAGTCACAAACCGGATATGTATATATTTTGAATGGTGGGGTAGTAAGCTGGTGCAGTTGCAAGCAAAGCGTTGTGGTGGGATCTACATGTGAAGCAGAGTACATGGCAGCCTCGGAGGCAGCACAAGAAGCAATCTGGGTGAATGAGTTCATTACCGACCTAGGAGTCATACCCAATGCGTCGGGCCCGATGACTCTCTTCTGTGACAACACTGGAGCTATTGCCCTTGCCAAGGAGCCTAGGTTTCACAGGAAGACTAGGCATATCAAGCGTCGCTTCAACTCCATTCGTGAAAGTGTTCAAAATGGAGACATAGATATTTGTAAAGTACATACGGACCTGAATGTGGCAGATCCGTTGACTAAACCTCTCCTAGAGCAAAACATGATCAACACCAGAACTCTATGGGTGTTCGATTCATCACAATGTAACTAGATTATTGACTCTAGTGCAAGTGGGAGACTGTTGGAAGTATGCCCTAGAGGCAATAATAAAATGGTTATTATTATATTTCCTTGTTCATGATAATTGTCTATTGTTCATGCTATAATTGTGTTATCCGGAAATCGTAATACATGTGTGAATACATAGACCACAACACGTCCCTAGTGAGCCTCTAGTTGACTAGCTCGGTGATCAAAAGATAGTCATGGTTTCCTGACTATGGACATTGGGTGTCATTGATAACGGGATCACATCATTAGGAGAATGATGTGATGGACAAGACCCAATCCTAAGCATAGCTCAAAGATCGTGTAGTTCGTTTGCTATAGCTTTTCCGAATGTCAAGTATCATTTCCTTAGACCATGAGATTGTGCAACTCCCGAATACAGTAGGAGTGCTTTGGGTGTACCAAATGTCACAACGTAACTAGGTGACTATAAAGGTGCACTACGGGTATCTCGGAAAGTGTTGTTGGGTTGGCACGAATCGAGACTGGGATTTGTCACTCCGTATGATGGAGAGGTATCTCTGGGCCCACTCGGTAATGCATCATCATAATGAGCTCAGTGTGACCAAGTGGTTGATCATGGGATCATGCATTACGGTACGAGTAAAGTGACTTGCCGGCAACAAGATTGAACGAGGTATTGGGATACCGACGATCGAGTCTCAGGCAAGTAACGTACTGATTGACAAAGGGAATTGTATACGGGATTGATTGAATCCTCGACATCGTGGTTCATCCGATGAGATCATCGAGGAGCATGTGGGAGCCAACATGGGTATCCAGATCCCGCTGTTGGTTATTGACCGGAGAGTCGTCTCGGTCATGTCTGCGTGTCTCCCGAACCCGTAGGGTCTACACACTTAAGGTTCGGTGACGCTAGGGTTGTTGAGATATTAGTATACAGTAACCCGAAAGTTGTTCGGAGTCCTGAATGAGATCCCGGACGTCACGAGGAGTTCCGTAATGGTCCAGAGGTGAAGATTTATATATAGGAAGTCAAGTTTCGGCCATCGAGAAAGTTTCGGGGGTAATCGGTATTGTACCGGGACCACCGGAAGGGTCCCGAGGGTCCACCGGGTGGTGCCACCTATCCCGGGGGGCCCATGGGCTGAAGTGGGAGGGAAACCAGCCCCTAGTGGGCTGGTGCGCCCCCCATGGGCCTCCCCCTGCACCTAGGGCGCCCCACTTGGCTTGGGGGGCACTCCACCCACCTTGGCCGCCGCCCTCCTTGGAGATTGCATCTCCTAGGGCCGGCACCACCCCCCTAGGGGTCCTATATATAGTGGGGGGAGGGAGGGCAGCCGTACCCTAGCCCCTGGCGCCTCCCTCTCCCTCCCGTGACACTTCTCCCTCTCCCTGAGCTTGGCGAATCCCTGCCAAGATCACCATTGCTTCCACCACCACGCAGTCGTGCTGCTGGATCTCCATCAACCTCTACTTGCCCCTTGCTGGATCAAGTTGGAGGAGACATCTTCCCAACCGTACGTGTGTTGAACGCGGAGGTGTCGTCCGTTCGGCACTGGGTCATCGGTGATTTGGATCACGACGAGTACGACTCCATCAACCCCGTTCACTTGAACGCTTCCGCTCGCGATATACAAAGGTATGTAGATGCATTCCCTCTCCCTCGTTGCTAGATGACTCCATAGATTGATCTTGGTGATCCGTAGAAAATTTTAAAATTCTGCTACGTTCCCCAACAGGGGTTACGTCCTACGGTCAGCGTGTGCTCTGAATACCATTTCTGTAACGACCCGACCCAAAATCGGTCAAGTCTCTGTGTAGCTGTACCATCCCAAGATCATGCTGGCACACACAGTACATTGATGAAAAGATTCAAAGTTCAATCACACCTGAATTTATTACACGATTCTCATATCGAGTCTTTATTACATCATAATAAATTCGGCCGAAGGCCAACTCATGAGAAATAAACTAAATAAAGTTGTGGAAGCCTAGACGAATAGCGAGTCCATCCGACTCCATAGGGCAATCGCCAAGCGTAGATCAGAGCCTCACTCCTGGTCGGAAAACTCCTCTGCAACATGAGACGTTGCAGCCGGGTAGGTCAGTATTTTGAATATGCCGGCAAGTCACAGAGAAAATAACAAATAATAATACTAACACTATATGCAATCTGGATGTGGGGCTCTGAGTTTTATATTTTTGCGAAAAGACATTTTTCCCTACAACAAAGGTCTTGCGTGCAATTACTACAAAATGTTGGTAGTTATTGAGATGGTTCCGCCAACCAATGTCTCATTCCCAATTATTAATTAACCCCTCAATTAATTAATTTGTTCGGAGTTGAGATTTCTGAAATACTCCAATTCCAGAGGCTCAAATGTCCATAACCGGGGACACGGCTAATCGATTAGGTTGTTACTCTACAGAGTCTAGTGCACTTTACCCGCAAGATTCGTTCCCTCCTTTATGTCCTCGCACTTCCTGGTGTTTGAAGACGGGATGAACGAAACAGGGTCTTCCATAGAGTTTCTCTGGGCACTGCCAGTGCCCATCCATGTCCTACCGTTCTTCTACATCTGTTGGCACCGTCCGTCCAGAGTCACGCCTAAGGTCAACCCAGCCAGAGCCCATAATGGCTTGCGGCTGCACAGGTAAGCTTTCGGTCAAGGGGTATCCATCCGTCTCTTCATGGCTGGGTGAAGCTTTCGGCAAGATGTCATGGCGCTTCTCCATGCATCCCGGCCATCCGCTGGTTCCTCCAGGGTGCCCGTCAACCGTCCTCCACCCTGTAGTGAATTTGAAGTCCATCTTGAGCTTGAAGTCATGGGGTTGTCATCATCTTGACTCTCACATCTCCCTTATGAATCTCTCAACCAACCCCGTCTAACAGCATAGCAAAATAAACTACATCGTCTCGGGCAATAGTAACAAGGGGAATTGGGTTCATCCTACCTCATGATACTACTCAAGACATAACTTAAAATTCTCCTACTGCATGCATGGTGGGGAGGAATAATTCTAATGCAACAAAATCATAGGTATTGTAAAACATGATCAAATGACTTGCCTGGCTGACGGTCTTCAAACGCTAGTGACTCGAGATAGCAAGCTTCGCACTCCAGAAATTCTATCGAGTCAAACAATAGCACAAATAAATATTCCACTAAATATCATAACAGCAAGCTAAAGAAAATCACACAAGCACTCAAACCAAAACCAAAGAGAACTCGAAGAACTCCAAACCAACAACTAGCAAGAAAAAACATTTTATTTTTTCTGTAAATAAAAGTTCACCCTCTGTAACTACAGAAACTAATCTAAAATAAACTATAACAGAGGTGAAATAAAATCCTAATTAATTAGAACAACAGAAAATAGCAGCCAGCTAAAAATTAGAAAAGCTTGATTTTGAGTAAAACTATTTTTAATAAAGACTAAAAATACTCAACTAAATTCCTACTGTTAGGCAAGGTCAAAACAAAGCAGTGACAAAAAGAATCACTAAAAAAGAATAATCCTAACTCAAATTACAGCAGAAATACTAATCTGACTAAAACTAATATAAAACTATTTTTATAAACTTAAACATGGCCGAATCTATTTTCTGCAGAAACTATAGGAAATTTGTAAACTAACAAAAAAATAATCAACTAAAAATAATAAATAACCTAAAAGATATAGATTTTACAAAAATAGAACTATTCTGCTAAAAACAGAAACTAAAATAAAACTAAAATAAGCTAATGCACTAACGGGCCGAAACAGTGAGCGCTCTAAAACTATCTAACGCGCGAGCGACCTTTAACTGAAGCGTATACGGGCTAACTAAAAAACCGATCGGGTTGGTCTAACTAAACCAGGAACTTAACCAGAAAATAAACCATAAACTAAATCGATCTATTGAAAATAACCTAACCCTTCGCGGATCTAATCTAAGCCGTACATGCGAGATCTAACGGTGGAGGGGAGCTCGGGCTTACAGTGGACGGCGGCGACAGACGGAGACGACAACGATGACTCGGGCGTCGGCGGCGGAGGGGCTCCGGTGGTCTGGGGCGACGGTGGTGATGTCGGGGAGATGCGGCGGAGCGAGGCGGAGGTGGTGGAGGAGTTGTTGGAGCTCTGGGACGATGGTGGCGGTCGGGGCGACTCTTCCCTAGTGAGCTGCAGCTCCGGCGAGTGGCGGTCGAGCTCGGGGCGATGGCTTCAACGGTTCCTGAGCGACGATAGGATGTCAAAGAGGTGCGGAACGAGAAGGGGTTCGGGTGGTGTAGCTTGGAAGCAAGGGGGATGCTCACCGGTGGCAGAAACGGCGGCGAACCGAGGCGGAGGCGGCGAGATTCGTTTGGAGATGGTCCGAGCTATGGTGGGTGTTGGGGTAGGGTTTTTGGGGGTTCGAAAGAGAAGGGGCAGGGCTTCATATAGGGCATGATCGTGGGCGAGGGGGCAACGCGGGACCGCGATCCCGAGAAGATCGTGGCGACGGGCGGCGACGGTCGCGCTCTGGCGCGGCATGACGTGGGCGAGGGGTTAGGGATAGGGTGGACCCCACGGGTCAGTGGGAGAGAGAGGGGAGGAGGCGAGCGAGCGACCGAAACGAAGGCGGCTCGGGCGTGCGGCGCGCTGCGCTGGGCTGGCGGCTCGGCGCTGGTGGGCTGCGGCCTTGGCGACTGGGCCTGCTGGCCTGGCGCCTGGCGCACCTGGGCTTTTTTTCCTTTTTTTGAATAACCACATAGAGAGAAAACTAAATATAGAGAAAACTATAGTATTTTTATATATGACATATATATATATATATCAAAATTCTCAGGGGAAATAATCCTACAACGTGGACATTTTTCCAGAGGCAAAACACAAACTAAAAAACATTTTCTAGAAATCCCAAATAAAATTCAAATTTGAATTCAAACATTTTGGCCATATTTTTCTTCTGACATTTTTGGAGTGTCATGTTAGCTCCTCTCATACTTTTGATCAAGTATTTGTCAGGGATATTTGAAGTAAGTTTTCAAATGCCAATTTGAATCCAATACAAACAAAACTCAAATGCCTCTGAAAATTCCAAATGCCGCACAATTTCAAACAATATTCATAGATGCTTAACTAATAATTGTAAAACATTCCAAATTGAAAATTTTGGATGTTACATCATACTACTGTGCTACTAAATATTTTACTACGGAGAATTAACTTCTCATGTGTCGTTGAATTGACAACTCAACTGCTAAAGCTCATAAATATCTTTAGACCATGATACTTGTGGGTGCAATACTACCCTCGAAGACTATTGCGATCCCCTATACTTGTGGGTCATCAAGACTATTGTCTGGCGCCGTTGCCGGGGATCACTATGAAGAATCTGAAAGACTATAAGACTAATATTTTACCCTCTAGGACGAATGGAGGTAATTAAGGAATTGTCATCTAGCTCTACACTTGATTCACCTTCTGTTTTAAGTTGACATGCAACACCACCACCTGCTATTCGATCTGATATGTCGCAAGTAATTGATGACACCGCTTCTACTTTAGATGGTACCTATGATGATGCTACTGCTTTGCTTGATGAACCTGTGCCACTAGGTGAATTTCTTGATGCTCAAATTGCTAAAGCTAAAGAATTTGAAAATGATGGAACTAATGAATACTATGATTCACCTGCTATACCTAGCACTCCTACTATAACTAAGCTACTTAATATACCTGGGGGTTATGTTATGGATGGGGAGATTGCTAAGGAATTTATTGCTTGTAATGTAGGGAGGATCTTAAAAAATTACAAAGTATGCAAAAAGAAAAGGCTATGAATTAAATGATGAAATATGATCCTATGTTTGTAACCTCTCCTATCTTTGTTATTGATAAGGATTATGAATTCTGCGTTGATCCTGATCTTATTACTTTGGTAGAATCCAATCCTTTTCATGGTTATGAATCTGGAACTGTTATAGCACACCCTACTAAACTAAACGATATTGCCACCCTGTTTGCTCAAGAGGAAAAGATTCGCTATTACTATATTCTTAAGTTGTTTACCTTCTCGTTAACTGGTGATGCTAAAGAATGGTTTAATACCCTCACTCCTGGTTGTGTGTGTAGTCCCCAGGATATGATATACTACTTCAGTGAGAATTTTTTTATTACTCATAAGAAACAAGCTACTTTACAAGAAATATATAACTTTGCGCAACTTGAGGAAGAGCATCTCCCTCAAGCTTTAGGGGGGGGGCTCCTCCAATTATTAAATGCTTTGCATTATCATCCTCTTAAAAGTAATGAAATACTTGAGATCTTTTATAATGGACTAACCGGTGCTTCTAGGGACTACCTAGATAGTTTTGTTGGATGTGTTTCCACGGAACGAACTGTTGAACAGGCTCAGGAATTATTAAATAATATATTGAGAAATGTCAATGATTGGACACTTCTCAAACCACTATCTAAACCAACTCCGAAGAAAAGAGGTATTCTATTCCTCAGTCCAGAATATATGCAAGAAGCAAAGAAATCTATGAAAGAAAAGGGTATTAAATATGAAGATATTAAGAATTTACCACCCATTGAATAAATACATGGACTTGATATCCTAACACGGGTAGTAGATGTAAATTCTCTTTATAGATTTTGTGAGGATGATATTCCTTATAATAAGTCTCCTAGTAAGTTCTTGGATGAATTTGATAATTTCATTATTAAGGGAGAAAACTTCAATAGGAAAATAAGCGATCAATTGAAGCATAACGCCATTATGATTGAGCGCTTGAGTGATATGATGTTTAGAATTTCTATTGATGTTAAAGGCGTATGTAAACATTCCTCTATGTTCATACTCAGCTGTAACAAGTTTCAAAAACACAAAATGATTTGCTAATGAAATGAACAATAAAATTAATGATCATGATGTTAGAGTAATGACCAGAGGTGGTAAAATGACTCGGGATCCTCTATTCCCGAGGGTCGCCCTAAAAGAATTGAACAAGATTCTCAGAGAATTAATGATGATATATCTAATTCACCTAAGAAGAAGAAAAAGAAAAAGAATAAAGATAAAACTTTGCATGCTTCTAGTGAACCTAATATAGAAAAACCTTCTGAGAACCCGAATGATGTTTCTATTTCTGATGCTGAGACATAGTCTGGTAATGAGCATATCCCTAGTGATGATGATAATGATGCTAATGATGATCATATTGGTACTCAACCAGATAATGATATAGAAATACAACCTGAAGTTGAGATTATGACCCACCTCCTAAAAGTAAAAGATATGATAAAAGAGACTTTTTTGCTACCAAACATGGTAAAGAAATAGAACCGTGGGTTCAGAAACCAATGTCATTTCCTTGTAAGGCTTTAAAATATAAGGATGGAGATAATTTCAATCGCTTTGTTGAATTACTTAGACCTTTACTTCTGCAAGTTCCTTTGACAAAACTATGAAAATGCCTCTTTATGCTAAATATATGAAATACATTATTACTAATAAAAGACAAATACCTGAGGCTGAAATTTCTACCATGCTTGCAAATTACTCCTTCAAAGGAAAAAATACCTTAAAGGTTAGGAGATCCAGGAATACCTACTATACCATGCTCCATTAAGAACTATTATGTTAGAACCGCTTTATGTGATTTAGGAGCTGGTGTTAGTATTTTGCCTTTCTCTTTATATAAAAGACTTGATTTGAGTAAGTTGACTCCTATTGAAATTTATTTGCAAATAGATGACAAATTAACCACTATACGTGTCAGTATTTGTGAGGACGTTCCCATGGTTGTTGCTAACATTACTATTTTAATGGACTTGGTTATTCTCGATATGCCTGAGGACGACAACATGTTAGTTTTCCTTAGTAGGCCTTTTCTGAATACTATAGGGGTTGTTATTGATTGCAACAAAAGCAAGGTCACTTCCATGTCAACAACAATGAGCATACAGCATATTTTTTGAAGAAGCAAAGCAAAGTGAATAGTATCAACACTATTGAAAAATTATGACAATTGCTATTGGAGGTTTCAAGTTTCCTCTTTCGGTTCCCGAAAAGAAAATTCAAACTCTTATTGTTGGGCAATGCATATCCCAGTTGAGGTAACATAGTGTTTTACAAAAATTCTTCGGTTATATGTCACTCGGAATAGTTTGTTACGAAGACCTGATCAACCTTATTAATGGATTCTTCTCGAGGGGCATATAGTCGATGAATTCCGTAAGCACAACCTTTTGTATCTCTAGTTCATTTTTGTTATTTCTAGTTTAATAAATTAAATTGCCATGTTTATCATGTTTTCTGAATCACCGGTGCAATAAAAATGACCCAAAAATAAAAGTGCTCAGAATTGCATGAAATTTAATAGAATTTTTGTTGAATAAATGAGAATTTTTGGCACTGAACACACCCCAGGGAGGTACACCTGCTGCTCACAAGGCAGCATGGCGCCTACCCCCTAGGCACCCCATGCCCCCTTGTGGGGCCCATAGGGACCCCATCACTTAGTCCACCTACCCGTCGCTTCTTCTACCTCGAGAAAAAATCATTTTAGCTCTTGTTCTTGTGTTCTTGCCCTGAAACCTTAGATTTTCGATCTCTTTGCTCAGAGCTCCATTTTCGAAGTTGTTTTGAGGGATTGTTCCTTGGTATGTGACTCCTCCAATGGTCCAATTAGTTTTTGTTCTAGTGCATTATATTTTGCTATTGTTGGTGCCATTTAAAATGAGCTTGCATGTTGAATATACTTGGTTACAAATAGTTTTGATGCTTGATATGATCTCTAGACACTTGTAGGAGTTGTTGCTATCAATTTTGTTATGTTTTGTTAACCTCTTATTTGTAGCCAAAAAATTTCAGAAAATTTGGAGGGAGATGAGCATGTTTAGGAGGAGATCCTCGGGGAGTTCCTCAAGCTAAAGCTCGGCACAATAGGCATACCATGATCCGTGGGCCAGTTCGGTGCAAGGTGCCAAAATGAAATCATGTCAGTGGCCTTGTGACACCTTCATGACCTGCGCTGGTATTAAGCATGAATTCGATTAACACATTGTGAATGTCGAGCTGACCGCCTTCCTTGCAGATAAGTGCTCACAACATTACCACCTTACTAATTCATTTACAAACAGATTTGAGTATCTACCTGCCACTTCTAGAGTCCTATTTTGCCTCTATGAGAAATCCTATAATATGTCGCTAGAAGAATTTTGTGGTATTTGCAAAATTCTGTATTGGGTTTCACTTGACAAACCGTGGAAGATTGATTATGATACATTTCTCAGTAGTCTCTGTATTGGGGAAGATATAGGTGCAGCACAAGCTAGAATTAGAAGCATTCAGCTTCACTCTATTCGCTACTTTGCAATAGTTAGTGGTTGGTGTTTAGTTGGCAAACATGATTGTAGTGCCCTTTGTGCTCCTTATTTGAGCATCCTTCATGCTGTTGTGCATGACAGTAGAGATTATAACTTTAGGGCCATAATTGCATGTCGCTTAAGTAGGAATGCAAATTAGGGTGACCTCTATGGTGGAGTTTATGCCTCTCGCTTAGCTGCGCATCTTGGACTCTCCATTAGGGCCAACAATCCCGTACTCCATGTTAAGTATTTGGATTTTGAGGCAATGCAACGCCACAAGTTTATTGCATATGAGACTAACGGGTATGAATACAAACAACCCTTAATAAATGCCATGATGTCTCTACTATTTTTCTTGCGCCTTCTCCCTTTTATTTTCCGAACAAGCGAAGGCACTTTATCTATGAGGAGGCTAGGGAGCACAACGTGGCAATATAGGCTGCTCGCCTCGCTCAAGAGGCGGCACAGAACACCACCCCAAGCTACCATTACGACTATTATCCTGCTTATGAGTGGCAATAGACCAAGTTAGGCTAAAAGCCTAAGCTTAGGGGAGTACGTATTCTCCTCGCCCACATTACATTCATTTCACTTGTCGGTGTTCATAATTTTCATTGTATATCCATGTTTCGCATTTATTTGTTTTCTTTCGCGTGTTTGAAAAAAACTTCTAAATACAAAAAAATCGCGGTTCTTTCTTTTTCATTTTCTTTTAGTTAAGTAGTAAAAAAGAAAACACAAAAAGATTGCTTGTTTCTTCTTTTGTTGTTTTTTGGGAGTTCTTTAGTGTAAATAGTTTTTCTCGTTTTTTGTTTTCTCTTCTTTAGTTTGCCTTCCTGAAAAAGAACTAAAAATACAAAAAATATTTAGTGTGTTTTTTCTGAAGTTCTTTTCATTTCTTGAGTCGTCATAAAAGGAAGACTTCGTAAGAATTGTCAAGTGACTCTTATGTGCTTTATTGTTGATCAAACGAAAGAGCCAAATATTTCGTTATCTTCTCCTTGGAATAGCATGTTTTGAAGGTTCCCGTTTAGTCCACGACACACTTGCACTATTATTATTTTCACATCATTCGGTCATGCAAGTGAAAGGCAATAATGATGATGATTTGATGAAGTTATTGCGATAAAGGAAAGCTGGTATGAATTCTTCTTGTTTTATTTTCGTAAATATATTTAGCTCGGTAGTCATGATTTAACATGTTATGAGTAAACATGTTTGTGATGAAAATTAGATATTATAGTTTCTCATGCTATTCATAAGTAGCTAGGAGTGGATAATGATTTATCTTGCATGTCAACATGCTTTAAAATGGTTGTGATGTAGTATGTTAGGATGGTATCCTCCTCTGAAAAATTCAAGTGGCTTGACTGGACACATGTTCATGCATGTAGATGATTCAAAACCAATGCAACCTTTATGATATTTATGTTCATAGTGTTTATATCTTACTCATGCTCATGTTCAATGTTAATTATTCAAAATGCATGACTATGACCGTTGTCACTCTCTAGTTGGTCACTTCTTAGTCTATTTGCTACTACTAAGTGGGAATACTGCTTGTGCATCAAATTCATGAAACCTAATGTGGTTCCAAAAGAGTTCGGCATACCTACCTATATACGGTATTGCCCTGCCGTTCCAAGTAAATTTGCATGTGTCATCTCTAATCATTCAAATAAACATCTGTTTTGTGTGCCTGTACCGCTCATGAAGTGACGGGGCGGTCAATACCTTCCATGCTAAGTGTGCTTAACTCGTTAAGAGAGTTTATTCACTCATTAGATTTTAGGGAGGCTGGTAAAAAGGATGCCCGGTTCCGCATGTTTTATAAAAATAAAAACCCCTGGGAATTTGATTGTTCCGCTGGTAAAAAGGATTCGGTTAGCCATGGATTGTGTTTGTATGGTTGTGCGGGAGTAAAACAAAATTACTTTTCATTTTGGGAACCTCCATTAACGTGTTTAGCATGGAAGATATTGAAATCATTTGTCGTGACATTGACAGGAAAAGCACACCACTCAAAATGTATGCATCTCTGTTTTAAAGCTCTGAGCTCTAACACTGCTACAAATCTCGGCTTCCCTCTGCAAAGGACCATTCTATTTACTTTTATGTTATTTACTTTTATTATTGAGTGATCACCTTCTCATTCAAGCACCAACATAGAGAACTATATTGTCATTCTTAGTTTAACATGTATTGAGCCTAGTTAATGTTGGATGTGAGCATGACTGGATCTCTTCTACCCTGAATTACAATATTTACTCGTTGCTTGAACTTCGGAGGTGCTCTGCATTTATGTTTTGTGGTCTCAGAAAGGGCCAATGAGATACCATACTACCATATTATATCATTATTATTTTGACAAAGTGTTGGCATGTGAGATATGTTATTTATAAGTACATCTAGTGCCCCTTAGTGATTTTGGTGTATTGAAGACTTATAGGTTAAGGGACTAATGCGTTTGTGAGTGTACACATGTCTATAAGTCTATGAGGAGTTTGATATTTACAGACAAAGTCGACCCCTAAAAATGAAGTTCTTGGACTGAAGACTTTGGATTTCTGAAGACTTTGAAAGTGAAGAAATTGGTGTGACCTTGAAGACTTGGTATTCATTTGAGGAACATGAAGCGTGAAGACTTTTGTTTTCGTAGTTTCATTTTCTCTTTATTGAGTCATAGGAAACACCGTACTATTAAAGGGGGTCGAGGAAATACTAAGGAAAAATTTCCATGTGATGCTCAACTCAAAATCCTACACCTACCAATCCCTTTGAGTGAAGCCATTGGAAATCTCATACAGTTCAGTCATATTCTTCAGTGACAGAGACAAAGTTCTTCTGGTCTCTGAGGAATCTGTTCTGACTGAGGAGTTAGGAATTCGCCAGTGTGGATTGCCTACATAGTGAGGAACATGATAGCCCTGAGGAATTTGATACTCAAAATTCTGACCGTTGTTGTGCTATGCGCCAACTGTCCCAAAATATCTACCCACCTAATGGTCATATCATTGAAGGGCATTTATGTCTTATCATGTCGGGCTGCTCCCTAGGCTATAAATAGCCGCCCCCTACAACCACTAGCTGGTTGGCTGCTCCGAGAGAAACTGACACTTGTCATTTGAGAGCATCCCATCCTCCAAGGACTTTGAGTGAAAATCATCAAGTGAGGAAAACCCAAACCCAAACACCTACAAACCCCAAGTGATTGAGCATCACTGAAGAGATTGATCCTGCGTGGATCCGACGCTTGTTACCTTTGAAGAATGTGCATCTTACAGACGGTTAGGCGTCATGGTCTAGAGCATCCAAGAGGAATTGTGGATTGCTGAGTGACTGAGTATGTGAAGGTTCGGAAGTCACCTTAAGACTTATCACGAGTGATTGAGTGAGGTCTGTGTGACCTTAGCTCAAGGGGAATATGGTGAGGGATGAGTGTTCTGAACTGCGTGTTCAGGACTGGGTGTCCGAGACTGTGTGTCCTCAGGTTTAAATACCTAGCCGCCCTAACCAAACGTACAACTGTCACAACAGTTAGAACTGGTCTACCAAATCTTTGTCTTCATCAAGCTACCTGGTTCCATTTCCTCAACCCTTCCATTTCCTTAGTTTATGTGTTGAGTGCTTGTTCATATCTGTTTGAAGACTTTGACTGAAGACTTTCTCAACTTCCTCAGTTCAATTTCTTCAGTTTGTTTGTCTTCATCCTGTGTCATCATGTGTTTACGCTTTCGGTACTCTGTGCTTGTCTTCATTTCATCATGATGACCATGCTTGTGTTCTGTTATGTTTACTTCTGAGTACTTATTCCGCTGCTAGTAGTTCTCCGCTAAGGAATTTCCTCACCCTGAAATTCCTCAGTGAAGAATTCATAAAAATCACCTATTCACCCCCCCTTTAGTCGATATAACGCACTTTCAATTGGTATCAGAGCAAGGTACTCCCTTGTTCTATGTGATTTTGGTTTAACCACCTAGAGTTCTAGTTATGTCGACCGCAGGTATGATCAAGGTTTCTGTTGGGTGTCCTACCTTCTATGGGACGGACTACCCCTACTGTAAGAATAAGATGCGCATGCGTCTTGAGGCAATTGATAACGATCTCTGGTACGTTGTGGAGAATGTTGTTCCCTCTGTCACTCCCACCATCAATGCTGCTGATGTGAAGAGATTCAAGCAACTCGATTCTCAAGCGAAGAATATCATATGTGGCCATCTGAGCAAAGGACAGTATGGGAGAGTGAGTGCTTTGGAGACAGCCAAGCTTATCTGGGACAGGCTGTCCAAGGTCAATGAGGGAGTCTCAACACAGTGTGACTCTCGAGTTGACGTTCTTCGAAATCTCTTCGACCGCTTCAAAAGACTCGACAATGAAAATGTTTAGCAAACCTTCGATCTCCTTACTGACATTTCAAATGAGCTTCAAGCACTTGGTGCCGCCGATATCACCGACCATGAGGTGGTGAAGAAATTTCTGAGATCGCTTGATTCCTCATTTGATACCTTGGCATTGATGATACAAGAACGTGGAGACTATAAGTCACTTGATCCCGCTGATATCCTCGAGAGACTAAACACTCATGAGTTTTAGCTTGCTGAGAAGAGAGATCTCTTTGGACCAAGCTATGGTAGATCACGGGCTCTGAAGGCCAAGGCGGTATCCGAATCTGATGGTGAAGATTCTGACGACAGCGTTGGTGACCCTGAAGAACTAAGCCAGGAGCTAGCAATGCTCGTGAGGAAGTTCCAAAAGTTCTCAAAACGTGGCCGTTTTGGTAAATCCTCAAGAGGTGGTGACTTGAGATCAGATTCCTCATCCCATGATTACAATAAGAGACTCTGCCATTAGTGCAAAAAAAACCTGGACACTACATTCAAGATTGTCCTCAATGGGAAAAGGAATCAAAGAAGAAGAAGAAGAAGAAGTACAAGGATTATAGTTTTGATGATTCAAAGAAGAAGAACAAATCTTCAAAGTCTTCATCATCAAGACCCTCAAAGTCCTCATCTCACAAGAAGAGCAGCTCCAAGAAGGCTCGAGCATTCATTGGCAAGGAAATGGACTCTGAGGGCTGAATCTGGAGAAAATGAGGAGGAGGAGGAATCTGAGGAGTCAGACTCTGGTGTGGCGAGGCTAGCCCTCGCAACTGCTTTCATCAGCAAGTCTATCTTCAACTCTGAAGAAATGGACCTCCCCAACACTACTTATGATGACGACGAGGACTACGCTCCCACCTATTGCTTCATGGTAAAAGGCTCAAAGGTACTCAAATATCCCTCCTCTAAATCTAGTGAGGATGAATCTGATGAAAACCTCAAACCCAGCTACTCTAAACTTGCTAAGATTGCTGTGAAACTGCAAAAGGCTCTTGAAAAGGTTCAAAATATGCTAGATAAAAGCGATGATATGTTGGGTGAGGAAATGGATCGCACTAAAATCTTGACTGAAAATCTTCAAAGACTCTAGTCCATGTTTGACAATCTTCAAGGTCATCATAACACTCTCCTATCTGATCATGAGAAGCTTTCTTATGAATTTCTTCAAAGAAAGCAAGACCTTGAGCAGTTAAGAGTGAGTTATGATGATCTTCAGAGGGAGCGTGATTCATTACTCGCTCAACAGATCAGCGCTACTCAGGATGAATTTGTTCCTCCATGTTTGAAGTGCATTAAACGTGAAACTACTAATTCTTCACCTGAATGCTCAAATACTTCCATTGCTGCAAATTCTTCAACTGCCTCTGCTATCACTAATTCCTCATCTGAGGACATTGCTAGTATCACTGATGATGCAGGGCTGAAGGAATTGTATATGACAGGCATGTACAAAAGCCTCAAAGGGCATCAAGCTCTTTGTGACGTCCTTAAAAAACAGATCCTCAACAGGAACCCTAGGAAAGAGGGTATTGCCTTTGAAAGGAAAATCAATGCTGATGGGACCTACTAGAAACCTGAGCAGTATCCCAAAACCTCATGGGTTGCTGCAAAGGGACCTTCAGTGGATCCATCTACCTTATCTATCTTTACATGTGAATCTTCATATTCTTCTGATGAGTCAATTGACTCCAACTATAAACTGTTCAAAAATCATAATGGTGAAGTATTTCCTAGATATGTTGGCACTAACTACAGGAACGGTTCTCCTATGAAGAAAATCTGGGTTTCCAAAAGGTGCCTTGAAAATCTTCAGGTGAATGTCATCATGACACCACCTGTGAAGAATAGGAACCCCAGACCAAATTCTTCATATGGATCCAAGTCCTCAAAAGGACCAAAGTCCTCATATGAACATCATTGTGCTAACCCGTCTGTTTCGCAGGGAAGATCTAAGGATTATGGATATGTGCATTATTATTCAAATCATTATGTTCATAAGTCCTCAAAGAATTTCTCTGCTTACTCTTATGCTTACCCTAACTTCTCTTATGTGAAACGAAGTGGATTGGCATCTATGCCACCTTTCCCTTGTGGAGCTCGCAGAATGATGAACTCTTTGCCACCCCTTCAGATGCTGGTGGTGAAGAAAAAGAACTAACCTCTTATGAAGGGTCAGGTCTCCAGACGAACTTAAACGTCTGATGAATTTGTTGGAGACCTGAATATGCTTGAAAGGATGCAAGCTATTCATGAAGAAATAAATTTTCATTTCTCACGTCCTCATACTGTTCTATCTGTTCTATTGTCTGATGAAATTGATGTCATATTCTTCACTGATGAAGTATATGAGTTCGTAAGTTGCACTAATTCATCTGCAGGATGATCAACCCAAAGCCACTAAGTGGGTCCTCGATAGTGGATGTACAAATCACATGACTGGTGACATGAGCTTATTGATGGACACTGCTTTATCTCCATCACATCTGAAGCACATCACCTACGCTGATAAAGGCAAAAGCAAGGTATTGGGTCTAGGTAAGGTTGCAATCTCAAAGGATCGACACATGGACAAAGTCATGCTTGTTGAGTCCTTAGGGTTCAACCTCATGTCTGTCTCAATGCTTTGTGATCTTGATATGGTGGTTGTCTTTGGCAAGTATCATTGTGTTGTGATCATGGAAGCTGACAATTCCAAAGTCTTTGAAGGCTTTAGGAGAGGAGATTTGTATCTTGTTAATTTCTCTACAGGACCACAACCTGCTACATGTCTACTTGTAAAAGCTTCAGAAGGCTGGCTATGGCATCGACGACTTGGTCATGCTGGCATGAGGAATCTGCACACTCTCGTGAAGAAGAAGCATGTCATTGGCATTGAAAATGTCAAATTCCTCAAGGATCACTTATGCGGAGCTTGTGAAGCTGGAAAGATGACCAAGGCCAAGCATCCAGCGAAGACTATCATGACTACTACTCGACCATTTGAATTGCTTCACATGGATCTCTTTGGCCCTACCCACTATGCCACATTTACTAATGCTGCATCCTTATATGGCTTTGTCATTGTTGATGATTATTCTCAATATACATGGTTCCATATTATCACTTACAAAACTGAAGTGCAGGAAGTCTTCAAACGATTTTCCTCGAGGGCTTCAACCAACTTTGGTGTGAATATCAAGCACATCAGAAGTGATAATGGAACTGAGTTCAAGAACACTGGCCTTGATGACTATCTTGATGAACTTGGTATCACTCATGAGCTATCTTCTCCCTATACTCCTCAGCAAAATGGCGTCGTGGAGCGCAAGAACGGGACTCTTGTTGAGATGGCCTGCACTATGAACTCCAACACTTCAAAGTCTTCGGTGCCTATCTTCACAAATGCTTCTGATATGTTGGCACTAACTGCATATCTTCACAAATTCTTCAAGAAGACTGCCTATGAACTCCTCACTGACAAGAAACCCAATGTGAGTTATTTCAAAGTCTTCGGTGCTAAATGTTGGATTAGAGATCCTCATCACAGTTCTAAATTTGCACCGAAAGCACATGAAGGTTTTATGCTCGGTTATGGTAAGGACTCGCACACCTACAGAGTCTTCAACACCTGTCATCACAAGGTTGTTGAAACTGTAGATGTGCGGTTCGATGAGACTAGTGGCTCGCAAAGAGAGCACCTACCTCCTGTGATAGATGAAATACCTCCTAAGGAATCTATTAAGCTCAAGGCTACAGAGGATGTCATTCCTACTAAAGAATCTGCTGAAGAAGTTATCCCAGAACATGAAGAACGTCATGCTGGTGCACCTGGGGAAAATGGTGCTGAAGAAAATGTTGATCAAATTCCTCAACGTCAACTTGCTCATCCTCGCGTCGCAAATGAAGTGCAAATTAAGAAAATCATCAGTGACATCAACATTCCAGGTCCTCTCACACGCTCAAGAGCTTCACATTTATATAACTTTTGTTGGCATTTTGCTTTTGTCTCTATCACAGAGCCCACTAAGGTAGATGAAGCATTTCTGGAGCCTGAGTGGATTCAGGCCATGCAAGAAGAATTACATCAGTTCGAGCTCAACAACGTCAGGGAACTGGTTAAACGTTCAGATCCTCGCCAGCACAATATCATCGGCACAAGGTGGATCTACCGGAACAAGCAAGATAAAAATGGCCTTGTGGTGAGGAATAAAGCACGGCTTGTAGCTCAAGGCTACACACAGGTTGAAGGAATTGACTTTGATCAAACTTTTTCACCTGTTGCTAGACTTGAGGCTATTCGCATATTACTTGCTTATGCTAACCATCATGATATCACTTTATGACAAATGGATGTGAAAAGTGCATTCCTCAATGGTAAGCTTGAGGAAGAAGTATATGTTGCTCAACCCCCAAGTTTTGAAGATCCAAAGCATCCTGAAAAAGTCTTCAGACACAATAAGGCCCTCTATGGCCTCAAGCAGGCCCCTCGGGCGTGGTATGATACTTTGAAGGATCCTTCCTCATGAAGAAAGGCTTCAAACCCGGTTCACTCAACCCTACTCTTTTCACTAAATCTTATGATGATTAACTATTTGTGTGCCAAATATATGTTGATGATATTATCTTTGGTTGTACTGACCAACGTTATAGTGATGAATTTGCCTATATGATGAGTGAAGAATATCACAATGTCTATGATGGGAGAATTGAAATTCTTCTTAGGTCTTCAAATTTGTCAACAACGCAATGGCATATTCATATCTTAGGAGAAATACCTCAAGGATGTATTGAGGAAATTCGGCATGCAAGATTGCCAAGGCGTCAAAATTCCTATGCCCACAAATGGCCATCTGTGCACTGATGAAAATGGTATTGACATCGATCATAAGGTATACCGCTCCATGATTGGTTCTTTATTGTACTTATGTGCATCTAGCTAGATATAATTCTTAGTGTTTGCATGTGTGCCCGATTTCAAGCTGCACCGAAGGAATCACACCATAAGGCTGTGAAACATATTCTTCGATATCTAGCTCACACACCAACACTTGGATTATGGTACCCCAAGGGCTCGGCTTTTGATCTCATTGGATATTCTGACTCTGACTATGCTCGTGACCGTTTGGATCGCAAGTCAACATCTGGTACATGTCATTTCCTCGGACGATCCTTGGTTTGTTGGTCCTCGAAGAAACAGAACTGTGTATCACTATCTACTGCTGAAGGTGAGTACATTGCTGCTGGTTCTTGCTGTGCTCAATTGCTGTAGATGAAGCAAACTCTCAAGGACTATGGCGTCAACATGAAGAAAGTGCCTCTCTTCTGTGACAATGAGAGTGCCATCAAGATTGCTCACAACCCAGTTCAGCACTCGAAGACAAAGCACATTCAGATTCGTCATCATTTTCTTCGTGATCATGTGTTGAAGGGCGACATTTCTATTGAGCATGTGAAGACTGAAGAATAGCTAGCCGATATCTTCACAAAGCCCTTGGATGAGAAGAGATTTAGCAAGTTGCGGTGTGAGCTAAATATCTTAGAATCTTCGAATGTTCTTTGAAAAGGACACTCATCCTAACACTTATGCAAAACTGATGACTTAGATGTGCAACACATGAAGAAACGTTTTTCTTCAATCAATGAAGACTAACACTCTAAGTGTGAAGAAATTAACGAAGAATTTGATTCTCAGAATCCTACGACAATTGTACGCGGTGTTTGAAATCATCATTCTTATACGGTGGGTCACGCCACCACCAAAAGTTGAAAATCTTAAATTGAGCTTTTCCTCAGTTCTTTGAAATTCCTCATTTGTTTTTCAAATTTGCATTGTCTTCACTGTTTCCAACGTTTTTCTTCATTGGCTAATTCTTATGGCTAATTCTTCATTTGTATATATATATATATATATGAGTTTATGTCCTCTACAGCATTCACTTATGGCTAATTCTTCAAGTTGTTCTTTCTGCTAAGTGAATGTGATCGGACCCTACCCCCTCTATGCTAAACTCAAACCATTCTATTCACAAATTCTTCATGTGAGTCCTATTTGAAACTCGTTCAAAATCTTCACTGTGTCCTTGTCAGCTGAAGGAATTGCGAACGGAACTTTAAAACCTATCTTATCTAAATTTTCGGCTTTGCCGCTCAAACCGTTCCACATCCCACGACAACACTTATCCATTCACCCACGATCTCACACAATCTCCACTTCTCAGTACGTGGGTGGGACATGTCAAGCGAATGAGAAGGGTCAGGGGCACGTTTGTCCAAATTCTTCGAGCGAACGGTTTTTCACCGTGGCTATAAATACCCGCCTCCCCTTCCTCACTTCTCTTTTACTCCGCTCGACCTAAATCCAGCTCGAGCTTCTCAAACCCTAGCACCGCCGCTATTTCATCATCGCCGGTGAGAAAGAGCTTCACTGCCTCGACCTCGTCATCACCGTACTCGCGCCGACCATGGATTTCTTCACTCCGCCGCTGTCGTAGCTGTCTTCCTCTGCCGAGTTAGGGCGTGGAAGATCTGCATTGACGAACTTCACATCTCCACTTTCCAGTTTGTCGTGTTCTATGTACAGGGTAATTAAAAGTTACTTTTACTGACCTCTTTGATTCAAATGATTTTTACAAAATCCTCAAAGGTGTTTTTCTTCATATCTTCACAAAATAAAACACCTCACATGTCATATGTTCTTGATTCATTTCTCTAAGCTATGTTTTTCTTCAAGATTCATCAAATGTGTGGATTTTCGATCTATACATCTCTGGAACCTAAGACAAAGAACGCTTAGTGAAATTCTTCAAGACTCATCTGGTCAAATTCATCAAACTTGTTCTTTTTGAAAAACCTCTGAGAACGCATATGACCTCTCCAAATTCCTCGCAACTATACTCTGTTCACAGGTACTCATGTCAGGTGCTGAATCACTAGGTTCTCATCAACTTAACTCATTTGCAGCGTTCCTCGAAGACAAGTTGCATACATCTTCAGAGAATTCCATTGTTCAAATTCCTCAACTGAAGAAAATGGCTGACGGTAAGAAGCCACAGAAAGGGAGGAAAGAGGCCTAAGGTCAATACTGCTTTTGAGATCCCTGATGACATATATAAGGACTATTGCACTCCTGATGAGGCCACTCATGGCAAGGAAACCAGTAATGGGCGCAAAGTGCGCATCCAAAGAATAGAGAGGAGATGGGCAAGAGAGTGGAGGGAGTACAGATATGTTACTCCAAAATACATGAAGAAATTCACTCTAAATCCTCCATGCCCAAGACCTCCGTTGGCACCTGGCCAAGAAGCAGATCCCACCAGCCTCAAGCGCGGTGAGGATTATCCTGATGAATGGGCCAAGCGCAAGGCCAAGTTGGCCAGACAAGCAAGAGAAGCAGTGAGGAAATTCAATGAAGACTCTGCTGCTGCTGCCACTGCTAAGGCCTCTGCAAGCAAGCCAAAGAAGGCCATGCCAAAGAAGCCTGCTCACAAGCCAAGTGCTTCTCCATCAATGCCCTCAGGGCCAAATTCCTCAGCAATGCCCTCACGGCCAAACTCTTCAAAGCCCTCACGGCTGACTCCTCATGCTGCTCCTAAGTCCTCAGCTCCTCCGCCAAAGTCCTCAGCTGCTCCGACAAAATCCTCAGCACCTGCGCATCTCGCCACGTGCCAAAGGATGAAGGGCATTTCTATTGCCTCAGGAGCATCTGCTAGTTCCTCGGCACCACTGCATTCCTCAACTGGTCCCACTCTGTTGAAGACCAAGGCAACTGCTGGACGAGGCTCTCGACCAAGTCCTTAGAAGAAGCAGGTTGCCTTCCAAGTGCCGTCGGATGAAGACGAAGCTAATGATGAGGAACTTTCCAAAATCATCAGAGACAGGCAAGTCAGGGCCGCTAGAGCAAAGGGCACAAGTGTGCCTCTGCTTTTGGATCCAAAGTTGATCCTTGAGTATATTGACCTATGGCACAAGGACCCAAATACTCCTATGCCTGATTTCAAGCTGACTCCTGGCCAAAGTCATATGTTGACTCACTTCATACAAGAAGAGAAATGGAAGTATGAGAAGGCCAGGCAGATCAAGAAGATGCAATACAAAAAGGAGCGCTTCCTGAAGAAGAACGTTGTCTCTATGACAACTGAAGAACTTGTCACAATTCAATCTGAGATCAAGAAACTCAATGATGAATTTGACGCGTACCACGCCGACTGGCTGGGAGCCAAGGTTCGTTTTGTGAGACTCGCTGACAACTTCACTTCAAATGTTGCAGTCCTAACACAACCGGAAATTCCTCAGGCTGAAGCATCTGCTCAGCCGACTGAAGAAAATGCCAGCACCGCTGATGACAATCAGGCTGCTGAAGAAAATGTGAGTTCTAGGGCTGATGACTGCATTCCAGTCGCTGATAAAATTGTCAGGGCATCCACTAGTGGTGCGCCTAAAGAAAGTGAAGACGTCAGGGCAACTGCATCAGTTGTTCCTGAAGAAACTCAACCAAATTCCTCTGCTCCTCCTGCGCCTACCCCAACTCCGATCCTTCCATCTGCATCAGTTGTGAAGAAGACAAAGGCTGCAGAGCGTGCAGCAGTGAAGAAAAGGAAGGCATCAACTGCATCAGATTCTTCAGCTCAGAAGAAGATGAAGCCACTGACAAGCTCGTTTGCAAACCCAATTGATGTTGTTCCTATCTCAACCATGCCATCAAAGGACCTTGTTCCTTTTGATGAAGAATACGTGATTCCAAGTGAATCCGATGAAGAGAATCCCTTTGCTGCTTCGTCAGAGCAGATGGATGAAGAAATTTAAGTGGATACAATCCCTTCAACACCAGTTGTCTCTTCGCCTATGCCTCGGTTTACTGCTGGAGAGGCCGGCGTTGAAGAAATGGAAGATGTGGACATTGCCTGTACCACACCCGTGCTAAGTGATGAGTTTTGGGAAAGTTAGCACCCCAACTCTCCACTCTTCACACCATTGCAACAAATTCCTCAGTCCCTAGTAACTATTGTACACATGGCATCTGATGAACCACATGCCACACCGTCTGTCCATGAAGAAATTCCAGCCACTAGTGTTGAAGATCAAGTAAATGAAGAGTTGAAGTTCCAGGCTGCCACTGAAGAAGCACCTGAAATTCCTCAGCCTGTGGAACCTGAGATCGAGATCCCGGAGGTTGTGATGCAATTGACTGACACTCCTCACCCTAAGCCAAAGGATCCATTCTCAAAGAAGCAGAAATTCAAGGCTGATGATTTCTTCGGCGAGCACGTGTTCTTCACTGACTACAATCCCTATGATTCTACTCGTCTTAGAAGGAAGCGCTTCTGGACTGCCAGCCAGGCCAACTTATATTCTTCACTAATTTTCAACAAGGACAAAATCTTCTACCATGAGCATATTCCTCATGTGGACATGGAATCATTGCCTTGTTTCACTCCTGTGCTTAGTGTCCTTCATGACGCAGGCCTCCTCAACTTTTGCACTGACATCGTTGATTGGAATGAAGAGCTCATTCTTCAGTTCTACGCTACACTGCATATCACAGGTGAACCTGAAGATATCAACACCTGGGTCTTGGACTGGATGACCGATAATACTCACTATAAGGCACCGGCCTCTGAATTGCTTCACGCCATACCCATCAGTCCACCCAGTGAAGGAGCTCGCTGCCTGTACCATGAACCTAAACTCACTGCTCATTACATGCAAGTGATCATGAAGCCTCTGAAGCCTGGTCAAGCCCCAAGGACCAAATTCCTCATAAAGGATTTACTCTATGTGCCCAGAACCGTCTATCGCATTCTGATGAGGACAATGAGTCCCATCAAAGGCCACGACTCATCTGATGAGGAAATAGTTGGCATCAGGAAGAATCTGCTATTCAACACCATTCATAGCATTCCTATCACCTATCACGATTTCTTCATGAGGACTCTGGCAAATGCTGCACTTTCTCTGTTTGAGCTGAAGCCTTATGCACCTTGGATTATGAGATTCCTTAGGACAAGGTCTTCACTCAACTTCAAGGCTGATTTTCAGAATCACCTCAACTACTTGCCCCCGATTGAAGTCCTCAAGAAGACTTTTACTTCAACTGATGAAAAAGGCAAGGCTCCTGCTGTCATTGATGAAGGTATTCGTCCATTGGATGGTCAGTTTTGCAAAGCTGCATCTTATTCCACCAATGATGACTCTGCCACTCATGATTCTGCTGCCCATGCCTCCAAGCCAAATCCTCAAGCCACTGCTCCTCGTGTGATGACTGACCGTGAGCTTCTGCTTAGTCTTCACCAGAAGGTGGATCGAAACCATAAATGGGTTAAGCGTCAGTTTGGTTCATTTCTTCACAACATGACCGCTACACACAATGCACTGAAGAAAAACCACTACTACCTCCATGAGGTTTTCGGTCACACCTGGGCTATTCTGTCCCATGTCTATAGTGAAGAAGATCTGAAGAAAATGGGTCTCAAGGAAGATTTTGACTGGTCTGCACCTCCACCGAAGAAATTCAAGAAGGTCAAGGTCCCTTCCTTGGTGGCCAGCTCTTATTCTTCATCGCACGACACCGATGAGCATGAAGACTTGGACGACACTGCGGCAGGCCCTACATCAACACACGACCCCAACAACGCTGGCGCTCCTTCATAAACTTGATATTCTTCAGGGGCGTTAGTCCTCATTTTCGATCCTTTTGGTCATTTGATGGCAAAGGGGGAGAAATTTGAGTTAGTCTTCAAGCGGGTCTATCTTATATGGGCGTTCTTTTGATAAGTTACAACTCTCGTTCTTCTAACACTTTATGGATCGAGTTGTAAACTTAAACCCGATGGTGCTCTGATACTTTTGATGCGTTTTTCTACATGCTTATTCCTCATATATGTTAATGCACGCATGCTGAATAACTCGGTCACCATATTTCATCATGCATTTCAAATTATTCATATTACGTCAAATGTGTGTATGAATTACAAGATATAGGGGGAGATCTCCATGATTCTATTCTTCACAGTGTGTAATGCCTCAAAAGCAAATTCCTCACTATGCACTTCTTCAAGGGGAGTTCTTCTATATCTTGCAATCAAATTCCTCAATATCAGTATTTACACTTCATATGTTTATCCCCGTTGAAAACTTAACCTATATTGTCATCAATCATGAAAAGGGGGGAGATTGTAAGTGCATCTAGTGCCCCTTAGTGATTTTGGTGTATTGAAGACTTATATGTTAAGGGACTAATGTGTTTGTGAGTGTACACAGGTCTATAAGTCTATGAGCAGTTTGATATTTACAGAGAAATTCGACCCCTAAAAATGAAGTTCTTGGACTGAAGACTTTGGATTTCTGAAGACTTTAAAAGTGAAGAAATTGGTGTGACCTTGAAGACTTGGTATTCATTTGAGGAACATGAAGCGTGAAGACTTTTGTTTTCATAGTTTCATTTTATCTTTCTTGAGTCATAGGAAACACCGTACTGTTAAAGGGGGTCGAGGAAATACTAAGGAAAAATTTCCGTGTGACGCTCAACTCAAAATCCTACACCTACCAATCCCTTCGAGTGAAGACATTGGAAATCTCATACAGTTCAGTCATATTCTTCAGTGACAGAGACAAAGTTCTTCTGGTCTCTGAGGAATCTGTTCTGACTGAGGAGTTAGGAATTCGCCAGTGTGGATTGCCTACACAGTGAGGAACATGATAGCCCTGAGGAATTTGATACTCAAAATTCCGACCGTTGTTGTGCTATGCGCCAGCTGTCCCAAAATATCTACCCACCTAACGGTCATATCATTGAAGGGCATTTATGTCTTATCATGTCGGGCTGCTCCCAAGGCTATAAATAGCCGCCCCCTACAACCACTAGCTGGTTGGCTGCTCCGAGAGAAACTGACACTTGTCATTTGAGAGCATCCCATCCTATGAGGACTTTGAGTGAAAATCATCAAGTGAGGAAAACCCAAACCCAAACACCTACAAACCCCAAGTGATTGAGCATCACTGAAGAGATTGATCCTGCGTGGATCCGACGCTTGTTACCTATGAAGACTGTGCATCTTCTAGACGGTTAGGCGTCATGGTCTAGAGCATCCAAGAGGAATTGTGGATCGCTGAGTGACCGAGTCTATGAAGGTTCGGAAGTCACCTGAAGACTTACCACGAGTGATTGGGTGAGGTCTGTGTGACCTTAGCTCAAGGGGAATACGGTGAGGGCTGAGTGTTCTGAACTGCGTGTTCAGGACTGGGTGTCCGAGACTGTGTGTCCTCAGGTTTAAATACCTAGCCTCCCTAACCAGACGTACAACTGTCACAGCAGTTGGAACTGGTCTACCAAATCTTCGTCTTCATCAAGCTACCTGGATCCATTTCCTCAACCCTTCAATTTCCTCGGTTATGTGTTGAGTGCTTGTTCATATCTGTTTGAAGACTTTGACTGAAGACTTTCTCAACTTCCTCAGTTCAATTTCTTCAGTCTATTTGTCTTCATCCTGTGTCATCATGTGTTTACGCTTTCCGTACTTTGTGCTTGTCTTCATTTCATCATGATGACCATGCTTGTGTTCTGTTATGTTTACTTCTGAGTACTTATTCCGCTGCTAGTAGTTCTCCGCTAAGGAATTTCCTCACCCTAAAATTCCTCAGTGAAGAATTCATAAAAATCGCCTATTCACCCCCCCTCTAGTCGATATAACGCACTTTCATTATTATTGTTCACTTGTTGATTATGCCATTGATATGAATAAATGTGAGTTATAAGTGTTATCATTCATATGGTTAGTTCATGATCTTTTTTCAAAACTTGGTTACTAGTAAAGCTTATATATGATAATAGAAACAAAAAGAGTTTGTAAAAGTTTTTCAACTGAATTCGAGTTTATCAACTGAATTGCTTGAGAAAAAGCAATGAGTTAAGGTTGGGGGAGTTAATATGTCTCAAACTTATCTACTTTTCCAAACATTTCTGCACTTTTTTGCACTCTAATTTGCATGAGTTGAATGAAACTAACCCAGGCTGACGTTGTTTTCAGCAGAATTACCATGGTGTTGTTTTTGTGCGGAAATAAAAGTTTTTGGAATTGGACGAAATTTGGCGGAGATTTTTATTGAATATATAAAAACTAATGCAGAGATGTGCTAGAGGGGGCCACCATCTTCCCACAAGGCAGGGGGCATGTTGTGCCCCTTGTGGGGCCAATGTGTCTCCGTTTTCCCTAGCTCCAGTCCTATAAGTTTCGTTTCATGAAGAAAAAATAAAAGAAGAAGTTTGATTGTGTTTTATGATACGGAGCCACCGGCACCTCCTCTTCTTCATCGAAAGGGTTGATGTGGAGTCCTTTCAGGGCTCCAGAGATGGCGACTCGTCGCTATCGTCATCATTAACCCTTCTTCATCGCCAATTCCACGATGCTCACCACCAGAGAGGGGGCTTGATCCCTAATATCTGTTATGTTCTGAGATTGATGTTGCTATGACTTTGTTGTGCTTAATGCTTGTCACTAGGGCTCGGGTGCCATGATTTCTGATCTAAACCCTTTATATCTTCATGAATATACTTGAGTTCTTAATTCTGTCTGCTAGTTATATACACTTGTTATTGTTCTGAAATAGTAGACCCCATGGTGACAATAATTGGGACACTCTCGGAGACGACTGTAATTGATGAGTTCATGAATTCACCATGTGTTAATGCTTTGATCCGGTTCTCTATTAAAAGGAAGCCTTAATTACCCTTAGATTTCCTTATGGACTCCACTGTCACAGGAGGGTAGGACAAAAGATGTTATGCACGGTCTTATTGTAAGCGCGTATGACTCTATACGGAATGCATGCCTACATTGAATTGATGAATTGGAGCTATTGTGTATCGCTCTAAGTTGTGACGGTTACATGATGAATGCTCACTCCATTGTTCCTGAGAACGGAGTCTTGGTCATTTTACCCATGAGGCATGGTTCGCACGTGTCAAATGATTCGTAATCAAGAGACTCCAAAAGTCCATCTGCATGGAGCTTCTTCATGCGTTTGACACCTATGTGACCAAGGCGGCAGTGCCACAAGTATGTGGGACTATCATTATCAACCTTACATCTTTTGGTATTCACACTATGAATATGTGTAACATTACGCTCGAGATTCATTAAGAATAAACCATTCACCAGCGGAGCATGACCATAAAACATATCTCTCATATAAATAGAACAACCATTATTCTCGGATTTAAATGAGTAGCCATCTCGAATTAAATGAGATCCTGATACAATGTTCATGCTCAAAGCTGGCACTAAATAACAATTATTAAGGTTTAAAACTAATCTCGTAGGTAAATGTAGAGGTAGCGTGCCGACGGCGATCACATCGACCTTGGAACCATTCCCGACGTGCATCGTCACCTCGTCCTTCGCCAGTCTCCGCTTATTCTGCAGCTCCTGCTTTGAGTTACAAATGTGAGCAACCGCACCGGTATCAAATACCCAGGAGCTACTACGAGTACTGGTAAGGTACACATTAATTACATGTATATCACATATACCTTTAGTGTTGCCGGCCTTCTTGTCCGCCAAATATTTTGGGCAGTTCCGCTTCCAGTGACCACTTCCCTTGCAATAAAAGCACTCAGTCTCAGGCTTGGGTCCATTCTTTGACTTCTTCCCGGCAGCTTGCTTACCGGGCGCGGCAACTCCCTTGCCGTCCTTCTTGAAGTTCTTTTTACCCTTGCCTTTCTTGAACTTAGTGGTTTTATTCACCATCAACACTTGATGTTCCTTTTTGATTTCCACCTCCGCTGATTTCAGCATAGAATATACCTCAGGAATGGTCTTTTCCATCCCCTGCATATTGAAGTTCATCACAAAGCTCTTGTAGCTCGGTGGAAGCGACTGAGGGATTCTGTCAATGACCGCGTCATCCGGGAGATTAACTCCTAGCTGAGTCAAGCGGTTATGTAACCCAGACATTTTGAGTATGTGCTCACTGACAGAACTATTTTCCTCCATCTTACAACTGAAGAACTTGTCGGAGACTTCATATCTCTCGACCCGGGCATGAGCTTGGAAAACCATTTTCAGCTCTTCGAACATCTCATATGCTCCGTGTCTCTCAAAACGCTTTTGGAGCCCCGGTTCTAAGTTGTAAAGCATGCCGCACTGAACGAGGGAGTAATCATCAGCATGTGACTGCCAAGCGTTCATAACGTCTTGGTTCTCTCGGATGGGTGCGTCACCTAGCGGTGCTTCTAGGGCATAATCTTTCTTGGCAGCTATGAGGATGATCCTCAGGTTCTGGACCCAGTCCGTATAGTTGCTGCCATCATCTTTCAGCTTGGTTTTCTCTAGGAATGCATTGAAGTTGAGGACAACGTGGGCCATTTGATCTACAAGACATATTGTAAAGATTTTAGACTAAGTTCATGATAATTAAGTTCATCTAATCAAATTATTCAATGAACTCCCACTCAGATAGACATCCCTCTAGTCATCTAAGTGAAACATGATCCGAGTCAACTAGGCCGTGTCCGATCATCACGTGAGACGGACTAGTCAACATCGGTGAACATCTTCATGTTGATCGTATCTTCTATACGACTCATGCTCGACCTTTCAGTCTTCCGTATTCCGAGGCCATGTCTGTACATGCTAGGCTCGTCAAGTCAACCTAAGTGTATTGCGTGTGTAAATCTGGCTTACACCCGTTGTATTCGAACGTTAGAATCTATCACACCCGATCATCACGTGGTTCTTCGAAACAACGAACCTTCGCAACGGTGCACAGTTAGGGGGAACACTTCCTTGAAATTATTACGAGGGATCATCGTATTTAAGCTACCATCGTTCTAAGCAAATAAGATGTAAAGCATGATAAACATCACATGCAATCAAATAGTGACATGATATGGCCAAATATCATTTGCTCCTTTTGATCTCCATCTTCGGGGCTCCATGATCATTGTTGTCACCGGCATGACACCATGATCTCCATCATCATGATCTCCATCATCGTGTCTTCTTGAAGTTGTCTCGTCATCTATTACTTCTACTACTATGGCTAACGCTTTAGCAATAAAGTAAAGTAATTACATGACGTTTATGTTGACACACAGGTCATAAATAAATAAGGACAACTCCTATGGCTCCTGCCGGTTGTCATACTTATCGACATGCAAGTCATGATTCCTATTACAAGAACATGATCAATCTCATACATCACATATATCATTCATCACATCCTTTTGGCCATATCACATCACACGGCACATGCTGCAAAAACAAGTTAGACGTCCTCTAATTGTTGTTGCAAGTTTTTACGTGGACGCTATAGGTTTCTAGCAAGAACGTTTCTTACCTACGCCAAAACCACAACGTGATATGCCAATTTCTATTTACCCTTCATAAGGACCCTTTTCATCGAATCCGATCCGACTAAAGTGGGAGAGACAGACACCGGCCAGCCACCTTATGCAACTAGTGCATGTCAATCGGTGGAACCAGTCTCATGTAAGCGTACGTGTAAGGTCGGTCTGGGACGCTTCATCCCATGATGCCGCCGAATCAAGATAAGACTAGTAACGGCAAGTAAATTGACAATATCGACGCCCACGGCTGCTTTGTGTTCTACTCGTGCATAGAAACTACGCATAGACCTAGCTCTGATACCACTGTTGGGGAACGTAGCAGAATTTTAAAATTTTCTGCGCATCACCAAGATCAACCTATGGAGTCATCTAGCAACGAGGGAGAGGGGGTGCATCTACATACCCTTGTAGATCGCGAGCGGAAGCGTTCAAGGGAACGGGGTTGATGGAGTCGTACTCGTCGTGATCCAAATCACCGATGACCTAGCGCCGAACGGATGGCACCTCCGCGTTCAACACACGTACAATTGGGAAGACGTCTCCTCCTTCTTGATCCAGCAAGGGGGAAGGAGAGGTTGATGGAGATCCAGCAGCACGACGGTGTGGTGGTGGAAGCAACGGCGATCTCGGCAGGGCTTCGCCAAGCTTAGCGAGAGGGAGAGGTGTCACGGGAGGGAGAGGGAGGGAGAGGGAGCCGCCAGGGGCTAGGGTGCGGCTTCCCTCCCTCCCCCCCACTATATATAGGACCCCTAGGGGGGTGCCGGCCCTAGGAGATGCAATCTCCAAGGGGGTCGGCGGCCAAGGGGGGTGTAGTGCCCCCCAACCAAGTGGGGCGCCCCCCACCCCTAGGGTTTCCAACCCTAGGCGAGAGGGGGAGGCCCATGGGGGGTGCACCAGCCCACTAGGGGCTGGTTCCCCTCCCACTTCAGCCCATGGGGCCCTCCGGGATAGGTGGCCCCACCCGGTGGACCCCCGGGACCCTTCCGGTGGTCCCGGTACAATACCGATTACCCCCGAAACTTTCCCGATGGCCGAAACTTGACTTCCTATATATAAATCTTCACCTCCGGACCATTCCGGAACTCCTCGTGACGTCCGGGATCTCATCCGGGACTCCGAACAACTTTCAGGTTACCGTATACTAATATCTCAACAACCCTAGCGTCACCGAACCTTAAGTGTGTAGACCCTACGGGTTCGGGAGACACGCAGACATGACCGAGACGACTCTCCAGTCAATAACCAACAGCGGGATATGGATACCCATGTTGGCTCCCACATGCTCCTCGATGATCTCATCGGATGAACCATGATGTCGAGGATTCAATCAATCCCGTATACAATTCCCTTTGTCAATCGGTACGTTACTTGCCCGAGACTCGATCGTCGGTATCCCAATACCTCGTTCAATCTCGTTGCCGGCAAGTCACTTTACTCGTACCGTAATGCATGATCCCGTGATCAACCACTTGGTCACATTGAGCTCATTATGATGATGCATTACCGAGTGGGCCCAGAGATACCTCTCCGTCATACGGAGTGACAAATCCCAGTCTCGATTCGTGCCAACCCAACAGACACTTTCGGAGATACCCGTAGTGCACCTTTATAGTCACCCAGTTACGTTGTGACGTTTGGTACACCCAAAGCACTCCTACGGTATCCGGGAGTTGCACAATCTCATGGTCTAAGGAAATGATACTTGACATTCGGAAAAGCTATAGCAAATGAACTACACGATCTTTGAGCTATGCTTAGGATTGGGTCTTGTCCATCACATCATTCTCCTAATGATGTGATCCTGTCATCAATGACATCCAATGTCCATAGTCAGGAAACCATGACTATCTTTTGATCAACGAGCTAGTCAACTAGAGGTTCACTAGGGACGTGTTGTGGTCTATATATTCACACATGTATTACGATTTCCGGATAACACAATTATAGCATGAACAATAGACAATTATCATGAACAAGGAAATATAATAATAACCATTTTATTATTGCCTCTAGGGCATATTTCCAACATTGCTCATATTGTCCTTACTAAGTTATTACTACAGTTGTTGTTACTGTTCCAACTATTACAAAACTGCTATCATTACTATTACTATAAAAACTATCATACTACTATTTAAATAAATATTTTTATGCAGAGAATTAACTTCTCGGGTGTGGTTGAATTGACAACTCAACTGCTAAAGCTCATAAATATCCTTTGGCTTCCCTTGTGTCGAATCAATAAATATGGCTGCAATACTACCCTCGAAAACTATTGTGAACCCCTATACTTATGGGTTATCAAAGCACTTGTGCTTCCGTTGATAAGGGCAAAGAATGGTTTTCCTCTGTAGGAATGGGCCGCATCGTAAAGATTACATTGTTGTCGGAAGCTGTGGGTGCATGTTGAATATGTAGAAAGTGAGGGGGTTTTCCACAAAATAGTCATCGCGGGCTCGGGGGGGGGGGGGGGGGGGTTACGTGTTGATAACACTGTGGGCGAGGGGGAGTATACATGTCGGTAGTGTAACACATTTTTATGGAGAATGACGTTTTGGCTCTCGGCCTCTATGGAGGCCTTTTTTGAAAAAATCAAAACTCAAAAATTTTGCTTTCAAAAAATCTTAAATATTGGTACAAGTTAACAATGATGTGACGCGCGCGCGCGTGTGTGTGTGTGTGTGTGTGTGTGTGTGTGTGAAATTTTAAGATGAAGTACGTTAAAATGCGACCTGTACAAAAAGACATTCATGGTCTAAGAAGATGAATAGTACTCCCTCCGTCCCGAAAAACATGTCACGAGCGCAGTTCATTGGTGATTTTGCAAAAAAGCCCTCATAGTTTTAAAATCGTCTGAAACAAGCCCCTCCGCCCCTGTCTTCTTCCTCCGCCGTCGATAGGGGCCGGCGCCGCCCAGCTGCGCAACTCGCCGCCCATCAGAAAGTGCTCCGCCGCCGTCGCCACATACCTGCTCCGCTGCTGCCGTCGCCAAGTACCTGCTCCGCCGCCTCCCTCGCTCAGACCTGCGTCGCTGCGATCCCGTCCCGCCTCGATTACCTGCGGGCATCGTCGGGACCTCCGGCGACGTCCTCCTTGAGCTCGCAGGCGTCCACATCGAGCTCCCGCGCATCCTCCTCAAGCTCCAGCGCATCCTCCTCAAGCTCCAGTGCATTCCCCTCGAGCTCCCGCGCGTGCGCCGGCGCAATTCCTCCCGGCCGTGATCCCCTACGGGCGTCGCCGAAAATTGCCTCCACGATCCGGTGGACCAAGAGCTCGCACGCTCCCTCCTCAATCTCCCGCGCGTCCTCCTTAATCTTTCGCGCGAGCCCGTGCAACTCCTTCTCACCTGCTCACGCGCCCGTTCGGCTGCTTCTCCCCTACCGCCGGTGCTGCTGCTGCTCGTCTACTCGTGCTGCCGCTAGAGCTCCTGCTCATCAAGAGGAAGAAGGTACAGGAGTTGCTCCTCTGCTCCTGCACTAAGGAGTTGCTCCTCTGCTCCCTGTGCTGAATATGATTAGTGTACGGGAGTTGCTGCTCTGCTCCTGTTCGTCAGGAAGGACTACGCTGCTCCTGTTAACTGAATATGATTAGTGTTAATTGAATAAAAATCAGTAGATATTAGGGGGGTGGAGGGAGCAAGCTAGAAATAATTGGTTTTGAACTATCCATGATTTACATGAATCCATCTTTTCAATTTAATCTGTATGTTGTTAGCAGAAACCTTGGAACTTGAAAACCCAAATCTGGTTCAGTTGAGTAAACAGCAAGAAACACATATTTTTGGTCTTGAACTTGTTTTGCATGTTGGTGGATGGCCATGCTTGTGCTGCAAGTACAAGTTAAATGAAAATAATGTTCAGATTTCTTCAGAGAAACACTGAATAAAACAGTTAACAGTAGGTGTGTACAAAACGTGGTGTGAAGCTTGTTGGCACATATTCACACTAAACCTTGATACATAAATTATTGGTTACATAAGGCACATATTCACACTAAATTAGTTTCGACAGTGTCAAAGCATAGAGTAGTAGTGACAGTAATTTTGATAATTCAAGCAAATTAATTGAACCTATCTATGCTTGACATGGCACAGAAAAAATTAGTAGATGCAGAGCAATTATGATCTGAACAAACACTGTCTCTAGAACTGTCACTAGAGGAACTACTGTAAGTAGAGTAAAATTGGTGGTGAATGAAGGGAAAAAAAATGGGCCAGTTGAATTATTCTGTTATGAATATATTCCAGTCACAAAAGACTGGCTGCTATCACTCACTAGTTATTATTCCCTTCCCACTCTACCTTGTGGGAGGAATATCATGAGGATTTTTCTGTGCATTGTGCATTGATTGGCATCAGAAGAATGTACTAGGAGTAGCTGTGAAATTGTGAAGCCTTTTTTTAAAATGAGAATGTGGATCTTGTTAAGCCAGGCAAAACAAGATGATTCAGTGGCATTAGCACTTTAGCAGAGCACATCATAGTTCAGAGACAGAGAAGGAAAAACCTGCTCCAAAGTAGCAGAAATAAGACAAATTCATTCATGGCAGTAAGAAAGAGGTTAGGAGCAGAATCATGAGATGATGAGTAAGTAAGTAGAGTAGTTATATATGGCACTTGCTAGAGGAACTGCTACTAGCTTTGGGACCTCTATCAGTACTAGAGGAACAAACAAGAGAATGGTTGTAGAAACTACTGTAAGTAGAGTAAAATTCAGTTAAAACTACTGTGTGTAGAGTAACTTCAGTTAAAACTACTGTAAGTAGAGTAAAATTCGGCAAAACTACTCTAACTAGAGTAAAATTCAGTAAATTGGAATAGTTTGACATGAAGGTACACTGAATGCATTTCTTTGACAAAATCCTGTTATAGAAATTGACAATATATACACATACAAAAAGTAACTTCCCATTGGAAGTCAAGAGAAGCAAGCAAGAAAGAAAGGAACAAGACATGGTCAAAATTGAGTTAAGATACATACAGTAAAATCCAATTATATGACAGGATTTGAAATCCAATTCTTTCTGAAATGACAGGAGTTGGAAGTTTCATAAGAAATGAAATGGTGTTACAAAGGCTCCTGTCATAACATTTCTTAGTCAGTGGTTCACATTTTTGTAATGGTTGCAAGGCTCCTGCATTCTACTCATTTTTTGTGTGTATATCCTTGTTATGGTACCATGATGTACTCATCTTTTGTCATTGCTAGCAGGAGTATGGATTTGAACAAAATGCCTCAAGAGGAAGACGATGAAGGTATTAATTTGAATTTGATGCCTCAAGAGGAGGAACCTCAAGTGGCAGAGAATGTAGTTATGGATTTGAACTTGATGCCTCAAGAGGAAGACGATGAAGATATGAATTGGATGCCTCAAGAAGTTGAAGGGAAAGAGGATGAAGCTCAATAGGAAGAGGATGAAGTTATGAATTGGATACTTCAAGAGAAGAGAAGAGAATTGTCAGATAAGGAGAGGCATGGTGTTTACTTTGCCTTGCTGGTAATCGAGCTCAGAGATGGGTCTGTTCAACCAGACGACAAGGTGCTAGTCTCAAACCTGTTGGACATAAGTGTACGATCTGTTGAAGGGAAGAGGCTAAAAAGAAAATTGCCGATGGCAAAGAAGTAGATGTCTCAAGCAAGAAGCCGGGAAGATCTGGCCGAAAGAGAAAGGAGCTAGATCTAGAGAGGACCTCAACAATCCCACTGAATAAAAGAAGAACAATTCGATCTCTGGCACGGTCTCTAGGTGTGACCCGATCGACCCTACATAAGAGGTTCCAGTTGAATGAGCTCAACCGCATCACAAGCACCGTGAAGCCTCACCTCAAGCTAGAGAACAAGCTTGCGAGATTGAAATTTTGTATGTCCATCGTCAATGACAATTTGATCTCAACTTCTCGGGCTATGTTAAAACCAATGACGAATATGGTTCACATCGATGAGAAGTGGTTTGACATGACGAGAGTGAAGAATAGTTACTATGTACTTCCAGGAGAACCTGAACCAAAGCGCACCGTGTCAAACACTCACATCATTGGGAAGGTAATGTTCCTAAAAGCGGTTGCCAGGCCTCGATATAACACAATGAGGGGGAGCTAACATTCGATGGGAAGATCGGCATTTGGGCATTCGTCGAAGAGACTGAGGCAAAGCGAACAAGTCAGAACAGAACAAAGGGAACAAAAGTGTTGACATCAGTGAAAGTAACCAGGCCATTGATTTCCCACTAGTTGTGTCAGCATTCAGTTAGGATTTCCCACTAGTAGAATTTCCCACTAGTAAGAATAGGTAGTCAATTGATTTGCTTAATACAACATGCCCTGAATTTAGTCAGTACTCTTAGAGCAATTTTACTGTCATGTTTACTGAATCTAAATCACAGGAGAACTATCATTTCTAAATTTGTTTCAGTTAACTTATGTCAAAATTTGTTTCAAACAGTTTTCTGTCAACTTGTGAGCAAGAAAATGGCTTCAGAAAATTCAGTTAACTGAGACTACAGTGAATAATGTTTCAAATAATTATGAGTAGAAGTGGCTAGAGCAAAGTGTTTGATAGCGGGACTAAGCTGCATTCTTTTCTTTTTACCACCATAAACAGCAACTCAAAAAAATTATGTCTCTCAGAAAACAAAGATGATTATGGCATAGATAAAGATAAGGACGGAGCAGCAGATGGTTGGACACCTGAAATTTATTGTCATACTTGATCGACAACTGATATTGACACAAAGCAAGATTCTCATACTCCACCCCATCCATACTTGATGGACACCTGAAATTGACAAAGGGATTTATCACAACCTGACCCTGCTTAACCGTTCAATGCAGGAACAACGAACTTTTATTTTTGAAAAGAGGAACAACAAACTTAAGGGTTCTTCCACCCATCTCAGCACTATTTTAGCCAATCCTGAAACAGAAAATGCTAAAATATCGATCAGTTTTAGTTCAGGTTCAGTGCAAGAGGACATCTTTTAACTGAAATTCTTTGGTGTAATTTCAGTTAACTGAAAGCAACAACTCTGCAAGTGGAGGTTTAACATGGTGCAGGCTCTCCTAGAGAATAGAGATACTCCAACCTGATGGCTTGTCCCTCACCATGAACGCCACCATGCAACTCTAGCTTGCTATGTTTAGCTCTGTTCCATTTCCGGTAGACCAATCGAAGAAGATGAAAAATAAATTGCAAGAGACCGAAGGGAGGAGAAGGGGGAAAATGAGACCTTTGACTCCGGCGGGCTCCTTTGTGCAGCCGCGTAATGCTCCAGCGAGATGTAATCGATGTCGGTGAAGCCGTGTAGTGCTCCAGCTTGGAAGTGGAAAAGGGGCACACGTGCTTCCCACTGCTCTGGTAGAAAACCTCCATGGAGGGTGCTAGCTTCGTGGTCGACGGCGAGGAGGTGGTCGACGACGGGCACATGCGGAAGGAGAGCGGGCGTTGGGCGTTGGGCGGTCTTCTCCAAAAACACTAAATCTTCACGTTCCTCTGCGGGCGGCGGACGGAGGGAAACGAGGTAGCGGCGTGGGGTGGCGGGGCGGAAGCAAGGCGGTGGCGGCGAGGGTGTGGGGGAGCAAGGATGCGGGGGCAAGAGGGGGGAGCAAGGCGGCAGAGGCATGGGGAGGGAGGGGCGAGCAAATCTGCCGGCGTCAGTCGAGTGAGGACTGAGGAGAACGACGAGGACCGCAGGTTTGGTCGGGAAAACGATGAGGACTAAATTGCAAAAACGCCAACGCGACATGTTTTTCGGGACGGAGGGAGTATCATATGTTTAAAAGCCTTAGATTTGTCTTTTTGGTACAGTCCTCAGTTCAACGTATTTCGTCCTGAAAATTTACACGCTTGTGCACTATGCCTTCATCTATCTCTGTATTTTTTTCAGAATTTTAAAAAATGTAAAACATGATTTTTCAAGAATTTTGAATTTTGCATTTGGAGGCCTTCATGGAGCTCGGCCTCCAAAACCAATTTCCGATTTTTATGTACAAATTATCTTATTGTAGTGATTCTGAATTACGAGAGCGCCATCAAGTTAAAGGACTAAACGTCTAATTTTCGCCATGCATGTTTCATGTGTTGTGCCCGAGCAATCCATGAATGCACTGGTTCTACTCAACGGGAGAACAGTGCATAGTGCAGGCACGTGCACCCAAGAGGTCGAGATCGAAGCGGGAGAAAAGGTGCCACTGTGTGTGTGCAGTGTGCTCATCGTGTCAGGTCGTGGTGGTGGTGGTTGTAGCCATGTAGGTGCAGCTAGCGGCGTAGCAACGTGCCCAGGAAGGGAAATATTCTCACGGAGTCACGGTCTGATGATTAATTAGCATGTACGTACACATAACGGAGCCCGTTCAACAAGGATCCATCGATGGCCTGCTACGCCGCGTGCCGTCCGCGCGCGTTGACGGCCAACACGAGCATGTATGAGGCGCGCGCGGCACTACGTGGAAAAGAGTGCAGATGGCAATCGATCGGCTCAGCTTGAAAACCATGCTTGGTACGTATTCTTTTTTATACTCTCTTTGACTGGGATGGCAACAACTTAATATATGATCGTTGCAGAGGGGGAAAAGGGAACATAACATGGGCCTTAAAAGCGAGTTTTTTCCCAGAAATTCAAGAGAAGCCGAATGATCGTTGCAGAGGGAAAAAAAGGGAACATAACATGGGCCTGGAGGTTCTGGAACGTCGAAACCTGAGGCCCATGGATGTTTTTGCTCGTCTTGGCGACCCTCCACTTGCATATAGATGGTTCTACTATGCTTTAACACTCGGGTTTGGCCACTATGTTTGGTTGGGTCATCCTGGAGATCTTTTATTTTTACCTGTAAACATTGGGGTGATTTAAATATAGCTATGCGAGAGTGTCTCAAAAAAATAGATGGTTCTACTAAAACTAACCGCTGATGCAGCACATTAATATCTGTATATAAAATAAATTTGCAAAATATTATCCTAATTTACCTTACTTTTAAAGATGTAATGTTTCATGAAAATGTCCATGTATCTGAATATAAACATTCATGGTCGAAATAAATTGTTTCTACATTTAAATACAATTCATGTAAACAGACAAAATATTTATGCTTTTTGAAAATTTCCAAAGCTTTGCAAAAAAAAATTATGCATCTTAGATACATTTTTAGGTGTTTATGAAAAGCTCAAACCTTTAAAAAATACATACTCCCTCCTATACATATTAATTACCACTGTTTTAGTACAAAAGCTGTACTAAACCAGCGAAAATTAATATGGATTGGAGGGAGTAATATTTTTATGCATATTGGATCTATCTTTATGTACTTTAAAAACACAATCATGTATTTGCGGAAGTGAGGAAATACCCATGTTCAAAAATTTGTCGGATTAACCGGTTAACTTTCTGATTAATCCCTACTCATAGGGTCATCGAGTAGCCGATAAACTGATAAATCAGCCGATTAATTAATTAAATGGACAATTAAATTGCTGATTAGTCTATTAATCCCCTAATCGCCGACCAACCGAGCAGCTACCAGTTAACGATTTTCACAACAATTGAAAATACTAACAAAACAAAAAAATGAGGAAAAGTAAACCGAGAAAAATAGAAACGAAAGAGAAAATAAAAATAAAAAACATACAACAAGACAAATAAACTTCAAAATAGTTTAAAAAAGTAAAAGAACAAAGAAAATGAGCTTAAAGTATTGACGGGTTAGGCCCATTCCATTTATCTGTGAAGATCCCAGTTAGTGCACACACTCGAGAGTGAGGTTGATGTTCCAAACATTGTGCGTTGCATGGGAGGTCCTATGTCGCAGACCTGATCATGGGCAGCCCAGCCCAACAAGCCCGACCCTAAAGCCCGACATTAAGGCTAGTCTCCGGCTCGACTTTATCGCGTGAAGCCTAGAAAAAGTCTGGAAATATCAAATGTATATATTTTACTCAAAAATAGGTAAAATATATTGTGTTATACCCAAAAATGACTATTTTAATCTTTTTTAGAAACAAATTGCTATTTTTTTTAGTAACAACAAATGGATTCGGGTTTTTCCAAGCCTGGGCCAGGATATGATCAAGTTTACTCTGAAACCCACATCAGTGAGTAAACGCATAGGTCAGGTGCGACTGGGCTGACACAATTTGGATTGTTATCTACAATTTGCTCGTATAGCATGAGGTTGGGCCGACAGTTTAGGGCCTTTTTTAAACCTTATCCTACATAAATCAGGAAAATGATTGTGAATCTATATTTTTAAGAAGTTTCATAATTTAAAAAGTGTTACATAATTTGAAAAATGTTCATAAACTTTAGAATGTTCTGAATTTAGAAATACTTATTTTAAAAAACGTTCTTAATTGTTTAATTTTCAAAATGCTTCCAGATTTTATAAAATGTTCAATTTGTAAAATATATTTATGATTTGGGAAATAGAAAAAAAAATAGGAAAAATAAGTAAAGATAAAAAACTGAAAGAAAACCAATAAACTGACCAAAAAAACAAATTAAACATCTTGCTCAAACCATCGTGAAAAATTAAAAGGAAAAAAGGTCCTAGTTGGCCAACCAAATAGCATGCAGGCATAAGTCAAAAGGTTCATGTTTCATCGCTATCTAACATGCAACTATGCCAACCAAATAGGAAATCCGCCTAGTGCATATGCGTTTTGTAAACAACAATCTATACCAATATAAAAAGATCCAAAGGGGCAGATCTAAACCATCTCGACCGTCAAATCATATAATCTAGCAGTTCAAATCGCTTCAATGTCGAGCATCAAACACGTTTAACGCTCTAATTACCCACCATTGCCGTTGGTTATAAATATATTTTGACTCAATACTATCCTATAAAATCTGTCATGTAATTAATTCCTGCCATTCCTGCGAAAAAAGTAATTGATATCTTACCAAATACCAACGTGCAACAAATATATCTTACATAATATAACGTGCAATTAATATCCTATCCTACCTAATATAAATGTGCATTGCACGTACATTATTATTAGTTCTCAATAAATAGCAAAGATGAAATACACATCTCACGTGGGACTATGATGGCCAGACCATTTGGGATCTAATAAAATTTCCATAATTATGCAGGATCTTTATCTTTGTGTTTCAGTATGTAAGACTATATGAGTTGCCAAATATAATGGAGATGTATCTGTTTTGATGATCAATGATACGCTTGTAATTCTATATTCATTTTAAAAAAATGTATTTTCCAAATCCATGTATTATGTATTTAGGATAATTATTAACCCCCAAAAGAATATATCAAATTGCAAAATGGTAATGTTTTCGGTACGCAAAAACACAGAAAAAGCAGTGTAGCAGTAATTAGAGCATCTCTAGCAAACCCCCTAAAATTTCAACCCGTATAAGTGTTTTATGGGTCGAGAAAACCACATTATAAGAGTCGATTTTAGCTGTGGCCGAACAGAACCCGTATAATCAACCCGTAAAAAAAAATATTCTCTAAATATACCATCTTCTTCCTCACGCAGTTTTTATTTCGACCTTCATCCCCTCGGTATGTGTGCATCCTGCCTCCACGACTGCCTCCTCGTGCTCGCCACCGAGCACGATTGGGCCGGAGCCAACAGCAGTGTCGACTGCAACAGCAACAGCCGTCATCACTGTCGCCGCCAAGGCGTTCGCAGCCGACTCGCATGCTCTGAATCGAGCGGACGGAGAGCTAGCTAGCTAGCAATTCGAGCGGACGGGAAGCTAGCTAGCTAGCTAGCTCTGAAACGAGCGGACGGGGAGCTAGCTAGCTTCATGCGTCTCGGTTGGGCATGGAGGCCAGCGGCCAGGGGCGGGCGACCGTTGGGGCTGTCGGCCGGCCGGGCGTGGCGGTCGGGCTTCAAGGCGTTGGCGCGATGCGGGGCTATGGTAAGACTGTTTCTAAAACTGAAAATACACGGGTCCCGGGCATGTGTTCATGGGGCCCTATAAAAAAAATTACGGGTCGGACGATTTTAAAGGGTATGTTCGGATCTGTTTTTGCATCTGAAATTGTAAAAAAAGTTATTTTACGGGTTTGATCGTTTATACAGGACCTGTTAGAGATGCTATTAGACCAACTCCACCGGACGATCCTAAACGAACGTCCGATTTATCTGGATTTCATCCGTTTAGAGTGACAATAGAAACGAAAACGGACATGCATGTCCTGCTTGGGTTCGAGGCGTCCACCGCGGCGAAGTGACTCAAACTGTCCGCTGCATCCCCGCACCCTACTCGTCGTCGCGCCTGCCCGTCCCGCGCACCCGCCGGGTTGGCCCGCCCCTGCTCATCGCCGCTCGCCTCGCCGCCGCGCACGCGCCCTGCTCGTCGCTTGATCGCCGCTCGCCTCGCCGCCGTGCGCGCGCCCGCGCCGGCCTGTCCCGACGCGCGCCTGCTCGCCGCTCGCCTCGCCGCCGCGCGCGTGCCCGCGCCGGCCCGCCTCCTGCTCGTCGCCGCGCCTGCCCGTCCCTGCCTCGTCGCCGCTCGCCCCGCGCACCCGCACCGGCCCGTCCCTGCCTCATCGCAGCTCACCCCGCACACCCGCGCCCGCGCCCTGGCGGCGCCCCGCGCCCGCGCGTGCCCTGGCCGCCCCGCCGCAGCACCGGCCCGAGCACGCGCCCTTCCGCACCGCCCGCCGTGCGCCTCGCCCCGCCCCGCCCCGTGCGCCCGCCTCGCCGCCGCCGCGCACGCGCCCACGTCCCTCGCTGCGCCCGGCCTGCCCTGCGCGTGCTCGCGCCGCGCCGGGCTGGTCTCTCCGCGCGCCTGCGCCGAGCTCGCCGCCGCTGCCTCTACCCGTCGCCGCGCCCTCTCCTACTGCTGCTGCGTTGCCGGGATGCGAGAGAGAGGAGAGAGAGAAAAGCGTGGTCGGTGGGAGGGAGGTTGACATATGGGCCCGGTCGGACACGAGCGGACGAGGACGAGGCTGCTGCGTCCGCTTTCTGTCTGGTTTGGCCCCAAAACGAGACCAACTTTGGTCCAGGGATGAGGTGAAACAGACACAAAACGAATAAAAAAGCAAAATGAGGTCTGCCGCTGGGTCGTCTGCTTTGTCCGTTTAATCTAAAACGAACAAGGCCGGACAGAATAGGGTCGCGCGGTGGAGTTGGCCTTAGGACACCTAGACGGGCGCATCTATAGGTCTCGCCTCCCGCAAAGATCGAAGAACAACTTGCCTCAAGACCCAATGTAGTGGTCCAGGCCCGAGATGACGTCGCCTCAAAGTGCCAGCCTGTGTACGGTACATTAAGCACTTTTTTGCCCTTTTTATTTTTTTACTCGCAAATTAATTTTCTTATTTTTTAAAGAAAAGTTTACTGAGCTTTAGAAAATGTTCATGTAATATGAACTTAGTTCATGCAATTTGTAAAAAAAATGTTCATCATATTTGAAAAAATGCTCGCACAATCTAGAAATGATCGTGCAGTGTTAAAGAAAAATCCACCCCATTCGAAAAGACGTTTGTGACATTTAAAAAAGGTTCATTTGTTCATTAAAAAATGTTCATGATTTTTTCATGTAGTGTAGTTTGTTTTCGCACATGTTATAAATATATGCAAATCATTCTAAAAATCTTTTTGACATTTAAAAAAATACTCAATATGTACTTAATGTTTTCATTGCATATTCGAAAACAGTTCGTCGTGCACTAAGAAAATCTCATCGTGAATTTAGTAAATGATCATCTTGACCTAAAAAATGTTCATCATGTATTAAAATATGTTGAATGTATACTAAAAAATGTTCAGGTGTATTTATAAAAAGAAGGACTTGTTTTAGAAAAAATACATGTATTGAAAAATATCAACGTATAATAATATGCACTGAAAAATATTCAACCTGTATATGCAAAAATTGTTCAGCATTCATTCATACAAACGTGCAGCATGTATTTAAAAATTGTTCAGCATGCATGTGAAAAATATTCAACCTGTATATGTAAAAAGTTCAACTGGTTTTTGAAATTTGAAATAAAAAATACGGAATAACAAGGATATAATAAATAAATAACCAAAAGAAAATGGTAAATATAAATCGGAAGAAAAACAAACTGAAAACAGAAGAAAATTAATAGGGAAAACACACACAAAAAGATAAAGAAAAAGAAACTCATCATGGGTTCTAAACTGGATTTTACCGCTCCTTAGAACCTTTCCAAAACCGTATGATTGTGTCGACCCACTAAGGAAACATTAACTGTCGTGTATTTCTCACGACAGATGTCCTCGTGAAAAGGACTTAGTCGTGAGGCCAACGCATATATGTAGTAGCTTTCAGGGGTTGGTCGGAATCGAGAGACGCAAGATTTTACCTAGGTTTGGCCCCTCACGGTGGAGGTAAAAGGCTACGTCCTGCTTCATTGATATTGATGATGATGATCACAATTATAAGGGTGCTCTATCTCGAGAGCTACTGACTTGTCTGTCTAAACCTAACTTGTCCAACTCGTGGAACTTGTCCCTCTTGGGGTGTCTGCCCCTCCTTATATATGTTGAAGGGGCGGCTTACATGACTAATCCTATTAGGATTAGGATTACTCTATTACAAGTGGAGTCCTAGTCTTGATTCCTTTGTAAAGGAATATTCCTTATGCTTTCCTTTTAAGTCGGCCCACCATAGCTTGAGCCGGACTTCCATGAACCGCCTTCTGGGCCACCGGGTCTTGTCGCTCCTCTGACCTGTCGGCCGGGTTATCAGTGAGTCGACTGGCTCAGCTGGGTCATCAGTGAGTGGAGAGATCCGGGCGGGTCACTTAGTGAGTCGCCAAGTCAGGGCGGGTCACCAGTGAGTCGCCAGGTCCGGACGGCTCATATATCCGGCCGGGTCATACCGCGGGGTATATCCCTGACATTAGCCCCCAGTTTAATTTGAATTTATCCATGTTAAACTGATCCTGCAAAATAAACACAAGAACAAATTTGACAGGTTATGCTCCGAGTTAAAAATTCTTGTAATCCAGCACCTGATCATCCTTAAGTCCTTGTCATTTTCTTCTGCTGGTCAGTCCGGGTCAATAGACCAGCTTCATAATCAATTTGATTCAGCTCCCAATGCTTAACAAAAATATTGGTTTTGAAATACTCATCTGATTTTCAGCCGGCTTGTAGAACTTGTCGGTTTATCATTGCCAAAATATTTGGCTTGTAAATATTGATAGCACTGGGTCATAGTTGTTGCCGACGCTGGGTCATAGTTATTGGTGACGTCGAGTCATGATTGTTGGTGACGCCGGGTCATGATTGTTGTAGACACCAGGTCAATCTGGTTTGCTCAAAACTGAAAATTGGAAGATATTTCTCCCTTATATCCATATTACCTGTAGCCCCCAAGTCTTGAGCAGAACAAAGTGATGACTTAAGACTTGCTTCAATATAAATACTGCCACTTTGAAGAAATCCATATTTGTTCATCTCAGTCACTAGTAAAGACTGAATACTCCATATATGTAGCCCCCCAAGTGCCGGATTGTCATGCTTGCAGCAACCTGGGACTTGTAATTTCCTGATGCCCATAAAACTTCAACCAATGTAGCCCCCAAGGGTCGGGTCATTACGCAATAATGAGCAGGGACTTTGTAGATATGATCATGTAGATTTGAGCAGCAACTTGTAGCCCCCAAGGGCCGGCTCAGTAAGATAATATTGAGCTGGGACTTTATATATATACTTAAATTTTTGACAGGAGCAATTGGTAGCCCCCAAGGGCCAGCTCATTACAATGTGATGAGTCGGGTCTTCAATAGGGTGAGCAAAAAATGACTTCTAGCGCCATTAGCCCCCAAGTGCCATGGTGCATGCTGGCAGTGACATGGGACTTGCATATTTGATGTAATCTCAACTTGAATAATGTAGCCCCCAAGTGCCGGGTCGTAAGCCTGCAGCGACTCGGGACTATTCCTTCCATTGTAGAATAAATTATATCCATTGATAAAATAATAGCCATTGCGCTGAAGCGACTTTGAAAACCTCAATCATAATATTGGTTATTGATAACCATAATAAAAATTCAGCCATGTTGGCTATTCAAGAGTTGAATAATATAATCCGGTTTGAAAACCTCAATCATTCAATATCATCATGAAAATCCAGCCAAGTTGGGCTATTACCATATACTGGCGACTTAGAGTCTGCCATCCTGGCGGGTTGCAAAGACCCAAAGTATGCTTCAAATATGAGCCGTAAACAGGGCAGCTGGGCCCGACTTATAAAAAATACGGAAGACAGTGAAAAACTAAAATACGAATAAGAAATTCAAGGCTTTTGTAGACTGTCAAAGTAAAGTGTCATCTTCAATGAAACTAGCCGGAGCCACTGGATTGTTCGTGCTGCCGTGATCCTGATTCACAGTGTGCCTAATCGACATTTGAACCGTAGATAAGTTTGGTCTTGCTCAAAGACTTATGAGGAGTACGCGGGGCCGGAGCAACAATATCATGGGCCGATTTATCCAAGTTTCAAGGAAGGCGGCTTATGAAGCCTGGATCCATCTGACTCTGTAAACCATACTCTCGCATGACAAGCCATCGTTTGAACCTTAATCAAGCTCAGATCTTGGTCGGATACGCCGCAAAGACTGATCATTAAGAGTTCGGCGGGTCAATCAGGATGATCTGATGAAGTTGAAGCAGCCGGTGTTACAGGTAGGACGACCCGGTCAGAGTTTGTTCTCTTCGGTCGAATACGCCTATGTTTGAACAAACCTGGTCAAGAGGGTAGTAACGCTATGTTCTCTTTGGTCGAATATGCCTATGTTTGAACAGGAAGCCCCCAAGTGACATACTTACAAGCGTGGCATTGAGCCAATCAAGAGGGTACCGACAGCTATGTTCTCTTTGGTGAAGACACCTATGTTTGAATATGAAGCCCCCAAGTGACCATATAAGCTTTGGCATTGCGCCGATCAAGAGGATACCGACTGTCGTGGTTCTAAGTCTGACAGTAGAATGGAGGTAGGAATGCAGAGGCAAGATCCTAGCTATGGAGGAGTTGTACACGCGAGTTTTATGAGTTCAGGCCCTTCTTGGAGGAAGTAACAACCCTACATCTCAGAGCCCGGAGACGGTCGACTGGATTATATATGTGTGAGTTACAGGGGGTGTGAACCCTTGTGCCTGTGGAGGGGAGTGGCTTATATAGAGTGCGCCAGGACCCCAGCCAACCCACGTCACAGAGGGTTTAAGGTACATTGTAGGAAGAACGTTACTGGTAGCGCCCACACTAAAGTGCTATAAATGACAATTAAGCCTATAAGTAAATGCTCGACCGTTGCTCATGCAGAGTGGCTTTAGCTCTTCTGTCCGTCGAGTGACTTCTGCGACGCTCGAGTGACATTGATTCTTCCGAGTGGAATGTCTCTGGTCGAGTGGATGATGGTACCCTTTGAATGATCCTGGCTTTAGGGTGATGTCCTAGGGGAGGATGTCTAGGTCAGGTCCATGACCCTACCCTCGGTACATAGCTTCATCATTAGCCCCCGAATGGTTCAGGGTTCGAGTGGAGAAGGAGTTGATAATCTCTCTGATTCAGCTTTCGTGCTTTGAGAATGTCTCGCCCAGAGGTCGAATGAACATTCATGATGGCTTCAACTGCTTGTTCAGTCACCTTGATCCATTCTTGGTTTTGTCGAGTGAACTTTCGTTGTTAAGTTTCGAGTGTTGATATGGAAAAATCTTCCGTCTGACGGGTTGTTCTGCCGTCTGCGGATTTCACGGGATTCGAATTTTGGGAAGCGCGCCGGGCGGGGGAGGCCGCAGTAATCAGGACGGATTAGGCAGGTCGCCTCGATCTCTGCGCCACCTTTTTTGCCACGTATCGCACGCGCGACTGTTGCGGGATTTGATAAGATCGTCCGGGCCTACAAGTCAGTCACTTGGAAGTGACCTTATATAAGGCGTCGGACCGGGGCTTTTGAACAGTGCGCCTCCATTCTTCTTCCTCCTCCTCAGATTCCTCCATTGCGCCTGCTTCTGCTCTCGGCGTCGTCGCCCCGCTCGAACTTGATTCGCTGCCATGGGGAAGGAGAAGACAGTGGCATTGGAGCGTGCGAAGAAGGTGACAGCGAAGGCGAAAGGGAAGAAGACCAACTGGGGCGGATCTTTGTCGAGGTCCGGCCTGCCGCCTGGTTGGATCCAGGGCGACTGGATCCGCTTGACAATCAGTCAAGATGACATCGACGACCTGGTTGAGGGGGGACTGGTCCCCCACGAATCGGCGCGGCTCCCGGGGAACGAGACTGAGCCGCAGCCGCAGGAGGGTGAGTGCGTTCTCCTTGCCACCCATGTCGACCGCGGATTTTCTTTGCCTCCCCACCCTTTCTTTCGCAGTTTCTTGAACTTCTTTGGGGCTCAACTCCACCACTTTTCTCCAAACACCATCGTGTACCTTGCCACTTTCATGTCCATGTGCAAGAACTTCTTGGGTTGTCGACCACACTAGGGTCTCTTCAAGCACATATTCACATGTCGCTCTCAGACGGTCAAGAAGGCCAACCCGAGTGATGAGAGGACGCACGTGATACAGATGTGCGGGGGTCTTGGAATTCAAATGAGGAACAAAAGCACTTTCCCAACTATGATCCTTCCCGACTCGGTCCGGGGTTGGCAGTCGACCTGGTTCTACTGCAAGGACCAGCCGACTCCGGGCCAGTCGACTGGACTTCACCCCTTTTCCATGGCTCGAGTGGAGAAGCCCTCCACCTTGAGAGTGATCCCAGAGGAGAAGGCACAGGTGAAGGTGTTGGTCGAGCGGGTTGTCCAACTTGTCCGCGACGGAGTGACCGGTATGGACCTGTTGGAGGTCTTCCTCAGTCGACGCATCCAACCACTCCAAGCTCGTGACCATCAGATGTGGATGTACTCGGGACTCGAGGATTCCACTCGGATCCACCCGAAGGATGTTAGCGAGGACACAGTGGAGCAGTGGCTGAGGGGTATTACCAGCAACAAGGATAATCCCCGAGGGTCCAGGAGGGTGGTTCCATTCGACCATTCGCACCAGCCGGAACAGGTACGATTCTGCACTGTCGAGTGTCTTCTTGTTTTACTGTGTAACATCTTATTGACGATCGACTGTCTTTCTTTTATTCCTTGTCTTCCAGGCTCTTGTTGATATGTACTCAATGCCCAATGGAGTGCAGGAGCAAAATGTTGGGGGAGAGGCGAGCGGGGGCGAGAGTGTCGAGTGGCACTCGGATGCAGAGGAGGACGAGGAGAGCGACGACCCGATTGACGAAGAAGAGGTCAACTCGCCTCCTCGCAGAGAAAGGAGGTCCATGCACGCTCACGACCCGGCAAGCACCCCTGACCTGGTGGCCGCACCAACTGGACAGTCTTCAAAGCGCCCTCGGACGTCTTCTCCGGTGTCGACTGAGAAAGTATCGAAACAGCTCAAGACCGTGCTGCCTCCAGCGTCGAAACCATTGAAGGTCGCATACTCCAAACCGCCGAAGGCTTTGCCCAGAATCAAAGTGACCATTCCCACCATCTCTGGGTAACCATCTAACTTGATCCTTTGGTCGACTCAAGTAACAGAACATAACCGACTGAATGCTGACATTTGCAGTGCTGCTACTTCTGGAATTTCCTCCCGCCAATACCGAGACAAGGAAATGGAAGACACGGTTACCTCCAACCCAGGTGCAATTCTCGTGATCTTGTTCTTGATTATTTGGTCAATTAAATTCTGGCGATTCACTTGGGGTCGACTGATTTATTTGCAGCCCCACCCAACGTTATCGAGCTTCTGGATGATAATGAAGATGTGGCCTCGAGGCCCAAAAAGAACAAAAAAGTAGCGGCTGGCAAGACATCTCAGCCGGGACTGACAACAGAACCAACCGTCCAACAACCTGAAGATGCAGGTGGGGCCTCTGTAACTTTTGTTGTCCCATTGTCGAGTGAGCGCCCCGCACCGTCGATTTTACCAGTGTTTCCTTCAGCCGTCCAACCTCATGCCTCGGAGCTCCAAGCTGTCGCATCTGGGCCGTCTGCTCCCTTCTTCACCAACTATCATGTTCCGGAAGACCAGTCGAACGCCGCTGCGAAGGCCATCCGTCAGGCTAGTGTGATGATGGAGCGGATGAAGATAGTGCATGACAACAGCCATGCTGCTTACGATGCCAGCGCGGCTCTTCGGGCCAATGTCCAGGTAGGTTGGCTTTCGACTGTCCTTGTTCCATTAGGATATGCTACCTGCAATATTTTCTTTCATAAAATCTCTTATTGTTTGCGTCGAGTCTGTACACCCACTGGGTGTTTTGTTGTCTTTAGTATTAGCGCTCTTCCACTCAGCCTAGTCGAGTGGGATCTGAACCGGTGGGGGCACGCTAAGTGCACCCACTGGGTGTAGTCCCCGAGACTGCAGTCGACTGCAGGCAGTCGGCTGGGATCTGAGTACTTCTTTTCACTTTCCTTTCTTCCACTCGACCCGGGCGGACCGGCCGAGTGGGATCTGAACCAGTGGGGGCACGTCAAGTGCACCCACTGGGTGTAGTCCCCGAGACCGCGGTCGACTGCTGGCAGTCGGCCGGGGTCTGAATAGTTCTTCTCTCTTTATTCTTCTTTTTTTACTTGACCCGGGCGGACCGGTCGAGTGGGATCTGAATCAGTGGGGGCACGCCAAGTGCACCCGCTGTGTGTAGTCCCCGAGACCGCGGTCGACTGCGGGCAGTCGGCTGGGGTCTGAGTAAACTTTTAAATTTTATTCACTCGGAAGTAAATAATCTTTGATCTTGTCGATTGATATGTCTTTTACCCTCTGCAAAAATCTTGCACTCTCATTTCCAAGTTCATCGAATTTGAGGAGAAGTAGAGGCAACTCAACTTTGACTTGGAGCTGGCCCAACAAAAATTGAAGAAAGCTCAAGATGAAGCTGCTGGTATGGAAGGTAACTGACTGTCGACTGCTCACGTCGATCGTCCTTTAAAATATTTCTTCGATCTCTTGTTTGATCCAATTGCTTATTTTGCAGAGAAAATGAGATTGGCTCTGGAGAAGAAGGACTTGGACCTTGCAGCTGCGCAGAAGGAGGCTCAAGATAAGACTGCCCTTGCTGACCAGAAGCTGGCTTCGGTCGGAGTGTTGGAAGAAGAAGTAAGCAAGTTGAAGTCCTCTCTCACTGAATCCAACCGAGAGGTAACTCGTCTGAAGAAGGATAAGATGGCTCTGAATGAGAAGCTGGAATCCGCGGCTCGTAAGAGAAATGACATGGAAGCTTATCTGAGAACTCTTGCCAAGAAGCTCTTTCTTATGCTGGAAGCTACTCCTCTTAATCCGACTGCTTTATTGCTTGCAAGTTAGTCCAGTCCAGTCGACTCTCTAACTCCTTGACTGCAGAATTCTACCAAAACTATGACGAGGAGACTGGACGGATCGAGACGGGTTTGGACCCTATTGTTTCTCCAGTCGGCGACGAGGCTGCCATGAATGTGCTTCGACTGGAATCCCGTGTCGCCAGTGTTACAAGTTACCTCGCTCGTCTGAAGGTGGCGGTTTCACGGATCGACTCATCACTCTGGCCAAGGGCGACGCTTCAAAATGACCTCGAGTCCCTGATGGCTCGCCTCAACGAGGTCCCTGGTCGAGTGCAAGAATGGAAGAAGTCCTCTGCCCGATGTGGTGCTGACGTGGCGTTGTCCTTGGTAAGAGTCCACTGCAAGGAAGCTCGCGAAGATAAGCTGGCGGCGATCAAGGTCGCCAACACCAAAAGACATGATTTCCAGTCCTTCATGGAGACTTTCATCGCTGCTGCCACTCGGATTGCAGATGGAATTAACTTGGACGAATTCGTCAAACCCGCCAGCCCTCCTCCTGCCGAATGAACAAACTTTGAGATTTAAATCTGCCTTAAATTTGCCTCGGAATGCCAAGTGGTTGCTGTAACCGTTAAACTCCTTCGGGCTCGATGTTTGAATACTTTTGATCCGTCGTCTGGAATTTTTAGGATCTGTCTGAACTTGGTTTATTTCTGAATATGCTTTATTTGCCTTCGAGTGGGATTTGCTCTTTACTCTGAATAATCTTTCAACCTGCATCTCATTGTCCTTGCGGACAGGGGTGGAGCACACGTTGTATTTGTGGCGCAGCTCCGAAGGAGAAGGTTGCAGTCAACCTGCACCTCGTCGTTCTTGCGGATGGGGATGGAGCGCACATTGTACTTGTGGCGTGGCTCCTAAGGAGAAGGTTGCAGTCGACCTGCACCTCGTCATCCTTGCGGATGGTGATGGAGCGTACGTTGTATTTGTGGCGCAGCTCCAATGGAGAAGGTTGCAGTCGACTTGCACCTCGTCGTCCTTGCGGATGGTGATGGAGCGTACGTTGTATTTGTGGCGCAGCTCCAAAGGAGAAGGTTGTAGTCGACCTGCACCTCGTCGTCCTTGCAGATAAGGACGGACTTTAAACCTTAGGCGAGTAGTGGACTGCAGCTAAGCCCCCGAGTGGGAGGGTTGCTCATCGCTCGGTAGGATTTTTTAAACTTAGGCGAGTACTGGACTGCAGCTAAGCCCCCGAGTGGGAGGGTTGCTCACGACTCGGTAGGATTTTTCAAACTTAGGCGAGTACTGGACTGCAGCTAAGCCTCCGAGTGGGAGGCTTGCTCACCACTCGGTAGGATTTTTTAAACTTAGGCGAGTACTGGACTGCAGCTAAAAGCCCCCGAGTGGGAGGGTTGCTCACCACTCGGTAGGATTTTACAAACTTAGGCGAGTACTGGACTGCAGCTAAGCCCCCGAGTGGGAGGGTTGTTCACCACTCGGTAGGATTTTTTAAACTTAGGCGAGTACTGGACTGCAACTAAGCCCCCGAGTGGGAGGGTTTCTCACCACTCGGTAGGATTTTTTAAACTTAGGCGAGTACTGGACTGCAGCTAAGCCCCCGAATGGGAGGGTTGCTCATGACTTGGTAGGATTTTTCAAACTTAGGCGAGTACTGGACTGCAGCTAAGCCTCCGAGTGGGAGGCTTGCTCACCACTCGGTAGGATTTTTTAAACTTAGGCGAGTACTGGACTGCAGCTAAAAGCCCCCGAGTGGGAGGGTTGCTCACCGCTCGGTAGGATTTTTTAAACTTAGGCGAGTACTGGACTGCAGCTAAGCCCCCGAGAGGGAGGGTTGCTCACCACTCGGTAGGATTTTTTTAAACTTAGGCGAGTACTGGACTGCAGCTAAGCCCCCAAGTGGGAGGGTTGCTCACCACTCAGTAGGATTTTTCAAACTTAGGCGAGTACTGGACTGCAGCTAAGCCTCTGAGTGGGAGGCTTGCTCTCCACTCGGTAGGATTTTTTAAACATAGGCGAGTACTGGACTGTAGCTAAGCCCCCGAGTGGGAGGGTTGCTCACCACTCGGTAGGATTTTTCAAACTTAGGCGAGTACTGGACTGTAGCCAAGCCTCCGAGTGGGAGGCTTGCTCACCACTCGGTAGGATTTTTTAAACTTAGGCGAGTACTGGACTGCAGCTAAAAGCCCCCGGGTGGGAGGGTTGCTCACCGCTTGGTAGGATTTTTTAAACTTAGGCGAGTACTGGACTGCAGCTAAGCCCCCGAGTGGGAGGGTTGCTCACCACTCGGTAGGATTTTTTTAAACTTAGGCGAGTACTGGACTGCAGCTAAGCCCCCAAGTGGGAGGGTTGCTCACCACTCGGTAGGATTTTGCAAACTTAGGCGAGTACTGGACTGCAGCTAAGCCTCTGAGTGGGAGGCTTGCTCTCCACTCGGTAGGATTTTTTAAACTTAGGCGAGTACTGGACTGCAGCTAAGCCCCCGAGTGGGAGGCTTGCTCACCACTCGGTAGGATTTTTCAAACTTAGGTGAGTACTGGACTGCAGCTAAGCCCCCGAGTGGGAGGCTTGCTCACTACTCGGTAGGATTTTTTAAACTTAGGCGAAACGGATTCGCAACTAAGCCTCCGAGTGGGACGCTTGCTCACCACTCGGTAGGATTTTCTTTTAAACTTAGGCAAAACAGATTCGCAGCTAAGTCACCCACTCGGGGATTTTAGACGCAAATAAAAGCAACAACAATCGTTTAAGAGGACTGTAAAGCTCTTGTCTTTGATAAGCAAATTACAAAGGTACTTCTTATTACATTTTATTCGAATGGGTACTTAAGTGTAAAAGGGGCGGAGCAACTCCGCATTCCAAGCCCGTGGCTCGTCCTTCTTATGCTCGACATTGTAAAGGTGGTATGCTCCGTTGTGGAGCACTCTGGTGACAATGAAGGGGCCTTCCCAAGCAGGAGCGAGCTTGTGTGGTTTCTGCTGATCCACTCGAAGAACCAAGTCTCCCTCTTGAAAGGCTCGACCTTTCACATTTCTGGCGTGAAATCGACGCAAGTCTTGCTGATAAATGGTCGACCGGATCAAGGCCATCTCTCTTTCCTCCTCTAGGAGGTCGACTATGTCCTGCCGAGCTTGTTCTGCTTTGTCTTCAGAGAAGAGCTCGACTCGTGGTGCATTATGAAGTAAGTCACTCGGTAGAACAGCTTCAGCTCCATAGACCAAGAAGAATGGAGTTCGGCCAGTCGACCGATTGGGAGTTCTCCTCAATCCCCAAAGAACTGATGGAAGTTCATCAACCCAGGCGCCCGCTGCATGTTCGAGGTGTCGCATCAGTCGGGGTTTCAACCCTTTGAGAATCAGGCCATTTGCTCTCTCTGCTTGTCCATTCGACTGGGGATGGGCGACTGAAGCATAGTCGACTCGTGTGCCTTGGGAGGTCCAGAAGGCTCTGAACTCATCTGAATCGAAGTTCGATCCATTGTCAGTGATGATGCTATGTGGAACTCCGTATCTGAACGTCAATTCTCTGATGAAGCTGACGGCAGTACTAGCTTCCAGATTCTTGATAGGCTTGGCTTCAATCTACTTGGTAAACTTGTCAATTGCTACAAGCATGTGAGTGAAGCCGTTCCTACCAGTCCTCAGCGGTCCAACCATATCTAATCCCCAAACAGCAAAGGCCCAGATGAGTGGAATGGTCTTCAGGGCTGACGCAGGTTTGTGGGACATATTGGAGTAAAACTGTCAACCTTCACATCTGTCGACTATATCTTTCGCCATTTCATTTGCTCGTGCCCAATAAAATAAAGCTCGGTATGCTTTAGCCACGATGGGCCTAGAGGACGCATGGTGGCCACAGGTCCCCGAGTGGATATCGTTCAGGATCGCTAGACCTTCTTCCGGGGTTATGCATTTCTGGCTGACTCCGGTTACACTTTCCCTGAACAGCTGTCCTCTTATCACAGTAAAGGCTTTGGATCGACGGACGATCTGTCGAGCCTCTTCTTCATCCTCTGGGAGTTCCTTCCTAAGGATATACGCGATGTACGACACTGTCCAGTTGGGAGTAATAACCAAAATATCCATGATTAGGTCGACCACGGCTGGAATCTCGACTTCAGTCAGATCGGTGGCACTCTTTGACTGTGGGGGCTCTTCAGTGAAGGGGTCTTCTTGAAATGAAGGTGCATGAATATGCTCCAGGAACACATTACTGGGAATGGCTTCTCTCTTAGAACCTACCTTTGCTAAATCATCGGCTGCTTGATTTTTCAGTCGGGGTATATGATGGAGCTCTAACCCCTCAAACTTCTTTTCCAACTTCCTCACCACGTTACAGTAGCCAGTCATGGCTGGGCTTCTAACGTCCCACTCCTTCATCACTTGATTGACTACCAAATCTGAGTCGCCATAGACCATGAGGCGACGGACACCGAGTGAGATGGCCATACATAGCCCATACAAGAGTGCTTCATACCCTGCTTCGTTATTGGAGGAATCAAAGTGAATCTGGAGGACATATCTGAGCTTGTCTCCTCGGGGGGATATCAGTACTACCCCAGCACTGGAACCATTCAGCATCTTAGAACCATCAAAGAACATGGTCCAGTGCTCCGAGTGAACTTGAGTCGGCAGTTGCTGTTCGATCCACTCGGCAAGGAAATCCGCTATTGCTTGGGACTTGATAGCTTTCTTTGCTTTGAACTTGATATCTAAGGGAAGGAGTTCAATCGCCCACTTTGCCACTCGACCAGTTGCATCTCTATTGTTCAGAATCTCTGATAATGGAGCATCGCTGATGACTGTAATGGAGTGGTCAGAGAAGTAATGCGTGACCTTCTTCGTGGTCATATAAATCCCATAAACAAGCTTATGATAATGTGGATATCTTTGCTTTGATGGAGTCAAAACTTCAGAAACATAGTATACTGGGCGCTGAACTTTGTAAGCTTTTCCTTCTTCTTCCCGCTCGACCGTAAGTACTATACTGACGACTTGTCCAATGGCTGCAATCTAAAGCAGTAAAGGCTCTTTGCTGATTGGAGCAGCAAGCACCGGCTGGGTGGAAAGCAGGGCTTTAAGCTCTGCAAATGCTGCATCAGCTTCAGGAGTCCACTCGAACTTATCTGACTTCTTCATCAGTCGGTAAAGAGGCAGTGCCTTTTCACCGAGGCGAGAAATGAATCGACTTAGGGCGGCCAAACAACCAATAAGCTTCTGGACATCATGCACACACACATGGCGTTTCATCCAGAGTATGGCACCCACTTTCTCTGGGTTAGCGTCGATCCCTCGTTCGGAAACAAGAAAACCGAGTAATTTTCCGCCTGGAACTCCAAACATGCACTTTGATGGATTAAGCTTGATATCATACCTTCTGAGGTTGGCAAAGGTTTCAGCGAGGTCAGCCAGTAGGTCGGAACCTTTACGTGACTTGACCACAATGTCATCCATGTATGCTTCTACATTCCGACTGATCTGAGTGAGTAAACACTTCTGAATCATCCGCATGAATGTGGCTCCAGCGTTCTTCAAGCCGAATGGCATAGTGACATAACAGAAGCACACAAATGGGGTGATGAAAGCTGTTTTTATCTCATCGGGTCCATACATACGGATCTGATGATACCTAGAATAAGCGTCCAAAAAGGACAAACGCTCACACCCCGCAGTCGAGTCGACTATTTGGTCGATGCGAGGGAGAGGAAAGTGATCTTTCGGGCAGGCCCGATTGATATGTTTGAAGTCGATGCACATGCGAAGTGAATCATCCTTCTTTGGGACCATGACAACATTAGCTAACCACTCAGAGTGATAAATCTCTCGAATAAACTCAGCTGCTAGGAGCTAAGCCACTTCTTCACCGATTGCCTTTCTCTTCTGTACGGAGGACCGTCGAAGATGTTCTTTTACTGGTTTCACTTTTGAGTCGACTCGCAAACGATGCTCAGCCAGTCCCCTGGGAACACCTGGCATGTCAGAAGGTTTCCATGCAAAGATGTCCCAGTTCTCACGGAGGAACTGGATGAGCGCTTCTTCCTATTTGGAGTCGAGTGTTGCTGAAATGTGAGTCGGAGCAGCATTGGGATCCGTGGGGTGAATATGAATTGGCTTCGTTTCGCCAGATGACTGGAATGCTGAATCTATGGAAGGCTTCTTAGCTCGCAACAAATCAGTCGGATCTGCATTTTTTTGATACTCCTGTAATTCCACTACCGCCATCTGTGCATCGGCGATCTTTGAGCCCTTCTGGAAGCACTCTTCTGCCTTCTTTCGATTGCCAGTGATAGTGATCACCCCTTTAGGACTAGGCATCTTCAATTTGAGGTACACGTAACATGGCCGAGCCATAAAACGTGCATAAGCTGGCCTGCCCAGAATAGCATGATAAGCACTCTGGAAATCCACGACTCCAAACGTCAATTCTTGGAATCACCGAAAACTACATCAAGGGCGATCTGGCCGAGTGACGCAGCCTTCTTGCTAGGAATAACTCCATGGAAACTCATATTGCTTTCACTAAGTCCGGACATCGGAATGCCCATTCCTTTCAATGTCTCTGCATATAGTATATTCAAACCACTGCCACCATCCATCAGAACCTTAGTCAATCGAGTGCCTTCGACTACTGGGTCGACCACCAGTGCTTGCCTCCCAGGAGTGACTATGTGCGCTGGGTGATCGGACTAGTCGAATGTAATGGCAGTCTGAGACCATTTCAAATAACTGGGTGTCACCGGAGCGACCATATTCACTTCTCTGTTGATGACTTTCAGTCGACTCTTACTCTCAACATCAACAAAAATCATCAGAGTGGAATTGACATGGGGGTAACCATCATCGTCCTCTTCCTCATCCTCAACTTTGTCCGTTTTCTTCTCCTTTTCCTTGGGCTATTTCTCTCGGAATTGCTGGATTAGGAGTCGACACTGTCGAGTGGTATGCTTCGGGTAAATGAAATTACCCTCTTCATCTTTTTTAGTGTGAATGTGGCATGGTAAATCTAGCACATCATTTCCATCTTGATATTTTACTTTCTTGGGGTTCCACGGTCCTTTGAAATTTCCTTGAGTCACGGCTAAGGCTTCCCCAGGAGCAGCTGGCTCGGCTTTGCGCTTCTGCTTCCGATTGGAATTCCCTCCTCCGGTTTCATGGGCGACTATTTTGTGCTTGCCACTTAGGAGTCGGTCTTCCTCTTCACCATTGGCGTATTTTGTGGCAATCTCCATCATCCGAGTCAGAGTCATATCTCCTGTTCGACCGAATTTCAGATTCAATTCCCAATACTTAACGCCTTCTTTGAAGGCACAAATTGCTTGGTGATCTGACACATTCTCCATCTTATGATGTACTGTGATCCACCTCTGGATATAATCTCTCAGAGTTTCATTCGGTTTCTGAATGCAACACTGTAATTCTGTCAGCCCTGCTGGCCATTTGCAAGTACCTTCAAATGTTCTGACAAATACCTGGGCAAGATCTTCCCAAGTATAAATACTACCGGGCTCTAACTGATTCAGCCACGCTCTGGCCGAGCCCTCTAACATCAAAGGGAGATGCTTCATGGCCACTTCATCGTTGCCACCACCAATCAATACAGCCACTCGGTAATCCTCAAGCCAAGTGTCAGGCTTGGACTCACCAGTGAACTTACTGACTCCAGTCGCCAGCCTGAAGTTGGGAGGAATCACCGCAGCCCTGATGGCTCTGCCGAAGCACTCTGGACCTGAGACATGCACTCTGCTGTTGGTTGGAAAATCTCTGTCGTGGCCTTCTCTGTGAGCTCTGTTTCTGTCGACCAGACCCTGAACGAGAATGGATCTCACATCAAAACCCAGTTCTCTGGGGTCGACTGGAATCCTTCGCCCACCACTGTGAGGACGTCTGTCATCATGCTGCCGAGGCACGTATGACCCACTCCTTGGGGGAGGTGAGGAGTCCTGGATTAGGGGGTGTTCGGGTAGCCGGACTATACCTTCAGCCGGACTCCTGGACTATGAAGATACAAGATTGAAGACTTCGTCCCGTGTCCGGATGGGACTTTCCTTGGCATGGAAGGCAAGCTTGGCGATGCGGATATTCAAGATCTCCTACCATTGTAACTGACTTTATGTAACCCTAACCCTATCCGATGTCTATATAAACCGGAGGGTTGTAGTCCGTAGGCAATCAACTCCATACACAACAATCATACCATAGGCTAGCTTCTAGGGTTTAGACTCCTTGATCTCGTGGTAGATCTACTCTTGTGCTACCCATATCATCAATATTAATCAAGCAGGAGTAGGGTATTACCTCCATCGAGAGGGCCCGAACCTGGGTAAAAAACATCTTGTCCCTTGTCTCCTGTTACCATCCGGCCTTGACGCATAGTTCGGGACCCCCTACCCGAGATCCGCCGGTTTTGACACCGACATTGGTGCTTTCATTGAGAGTTCCTCTGTGTCGTCGCCTTTAGGCCCGATGGCTCCTTTGATCATCAACGACGATACGGTCCAGGGTGAGACTTTTCTCCCCGGACAGATCTTCGTCTTCAGCGGCTTTGCTCTGCGGGCCAATCCGCTCGGCCACCTGGAGCAGATCGAAAGCTACGCCCCTGGCCATCAAGTCAGGTTTGGAAGCTTAAACTACACGGCTGACATCCGCGGAGACTTGATCTTCGACGGGCTCGAGCCACGGCCAAGTGCGCCGCACTATCTCGAGGGGCATGATCTAGCTCTGCCCCCGGACAGTGTCCCGGAGGCCGCACACGCATTGGTTCCGACCCCTAACTCGGAGCCTATTGCGCCAATTGAGGATGAGCGGTTGGACGTCACCTCGGGGGCTGCGATCCCGAAAGCGATCGAGCCGAACGCTAGCCCCGCACTCTGCACGACCCGTGACTCCGAGGATCCGGACTCCTCCCCGGACTCCGAACCCCCCGCGCCCCTGCCAATCGAATCCGATGGGGCGCCGATAATGGAGTTCACCACCGTAGACATCTTTCAGCATTCGCCTTGTGGCGATATCCTGAACTCTCTCAAGTCTCTCTCCTTATCAGGAGAGCCCTGGCCGAACTACGGTCAGCGAGGATGGGATACGGACGATGAAGAAATTCAAAGCCCACCCACCACCCACTTGGTAGCCACTGTCGACAATTTAAACGACGTGCTCAACTTTGACTCCTGAGACATCGACAGCATGGATGACGATGCAGGAGATACCGACGAACCAACGCCCATAGGGCATTGGACAGCCACCTCATCTCACGATGTGTACATGGTGGATATCCCTAAAGGAAGCGACAACGAGGAAAAAGGGGATGGGACGGGAGATCGACCCCCCGAAAAGCAATCAAAGCGTCGGCGTAAACGCCGACCCAAGCCCCGCCTCGACAAAAGCCCAGCCATAGAGCAGGACGAGCCGGTAGACGACGAGCAGGCCTTAGAGCAACCGTCCGAACAGGGCAACATGGATAGAGAAACCGAACATCCCTCCCCCGGCGAAAACGGCATTCCGGACGACCTCACGCCGAATAAACCTATGGAGCAGAAGAATCTCCACGAAAGGCTCGTTGCAACTGCACGCAGCCTAAAGAAGCAGAAGCGGAAGCTAAAAATAGCGGAAGACGCACTCCGGATTAGATGGAGCAAAGTAATAAATACCACAGATAAGTACGGCGACAGTCGCCGCACTAAAAGCTATCCTAAAAGAAAGCTACTGCCTGAATTCGACGAAGAGGCCCTAGAGCCCTCACATTCAAAAAACAAAAAAGCCACACGGTCGGATAGACGACCCCATAAAGCGGCAAGCGGCGCCGCACCTAAATCGGCATGCGACCCACTTAAGGATTCGCATCATGGCCCAGTCAGGTCCATTTATGGGCCAAGAAAGCAAGCTCTCGTAAGCAACGCTATGAATCCATCATCAGAATCCGGCACACCCAAATACAGGGGCGCCACACACCCCCTATGTTTCACCGATGAGGTCCTGGACTATGAATTCCCAAAGGGATTCAAACCCGTAAACATAGAGGCATATGATGGAACAACAAACCCTGGAGTCTGGATCGAGGATTATATCCTCCACATACACATGGCTAGAGGAGATGATTTCCACGCCATAAAATATCTACCCCTTAAGCTTAAAGGGCCAGCCCGGCATTGGCTTAAAAGCCTTCCCGAAAACACAATTGGAAGCTGGGAAGAGCTCGAGGATGCTTTCCGAGCAAACTTTCAAGGGACTTATGTCCGCCCTCCGGATGCAGACGATCTTAGTCACATAACTCAACAACCCGGAGAATCAGCTCGGCAATTCTGGAATAGATTCCTCACTAAAAAGAATCAGATAGTCGACTGTCCGGACGCCGAAGCCTTAGCAGCTTTCAGGCATAACGTCCGAGACGAATGGCTCGCCAGACACCTCGGCCAAGAAAAGCCAAGAACAATGGCCGCACTAACAAGCCTCATGACCCGCTTTTGTGCAGGGGAGGACAGCTGGTTGGCAAGGTGCAGCCCCAGCGACCCAAGTACATCCGAAACTAGGGATGGAAACGGAAAACCGTGACGCAACAAGGACCGTCGCCGGACTAAGGACAAAAGTCCGAAGAGCACGGCAGTCAATGCCGGATTCAAAGGCTCACGACAAAATCAGGAAAAATCGCCCCCTCAGGATAACAGGGACAATCCATCCAACCTAAATAAAATCCTAGACAGGATATGTCAGATACACAGTACTCCCGGGAAGCCTGCTAACCATACCCACAGAGACTGTTGGGTTTTCAAACAATCCGGCAGACTCAATGCCGAACACAAGGGGCTCGACACACCAAGCGAAGACGAGGACGAACCCCAAAAGCAGAGCACCAGGAAACAAAAGAACTTCCCACAAGAAGTAAAAACAGTGAACTCACTTCACATAACAAAATGTGCGGCGCCCGTAAAGGTACGCACCACACGGCCCATCCCCAAAGGGTCCTGCCACTGGTTGTCAAAACTGATCATCTTTGATCAGCTAGATTATTCTAGGAATATCAAGAATGTAGTCTGGACTGCCTTGATACTTGATCCAATAATTGGCGGACTCCAGTTTTCAAATGTCCTTATGGACGGCGGCAGCGGACTAAACCTGATATATCAGGATACAATCCAGCACATGGGGATAAACCCAGCAAGAATCCGCCGCAGCAAAACCTCCTTTCAAGGGGTAACACCTGGTCCGGACACCCATTGTATGGGTTTTCTCCAGCTCGAAGTTATATTCTGCTCTGCCGATAACTTCCGCCGCGAAAAGCTGACCTTCCATATCGTCCCGTTCTCAAGTCGCTATCAAGCACTACTGGGACGCGAAGCTTTCGCCCGCTTTAACGCAATACCGCATTATGCATCTCTCACGCTTAAGATGCCCGGTCCACGAGGCATCATCTCTTTGAAGGGGAAGCACTAAAGTGCGCCTCCCCAAGCGGGGGACTGTGCGGCCGCTTTGACAGCCCCACAGTAAAATGGCCTCACCGGCCAAAAAACTTCGAAATAGGTCATTAAAGACCACGAACGCGGATAGACGAGTTCGGTACAAAATCATCATTGATACAGGCTTAGTGGCCATATACCCCCGCACTAGGGGCTCCATGCATATACAATAAGAGACAATAAAGCTCAATTTTATATATTTTACTTTACACTTTGTTTATTTTAAACTTTTGTTCGACACGACCCGTTTTCAACTTAGTTCCTCTCTTTTACAGATGAACGTCGTGCGGCGCCAGTCCAGGATACGGCACAACGGAGACACAGGCGCAGACGTGCAGTAGGGACCTGTCCTAAAGGATTCTTTTTAGATTAAGACCCTGCGTAAACCTTTTTTACTGTCTCTTGTTGCTACACATCCCCTGGTTTTTTCTGATATAACCAAGGAGGAGACTGGCGTCTTGGCATGTGGCCACGCCAGAAATTTTTGCACATACCTGGACACTAGGGGCTTTTTTTAATAAAGAGTGTTGTTTCGCCCGCACTCATAAAGACCGAACACCTTAGGGAGTGTTCGGCGTCGCGAGTTTTGGCATTATATGCATCAGCTCCGAATCATATCTTTGGTCAAATGTTGGGTTGCCCGGCTCCTGAGTTCGGCTACCTTACGTTCCGCTCTATCGGCTAAGGTAGCACCAGGAGAACTACTGCGATTGTGCCCCCGGTTCGGCCGGGTGAGCACCTCAGTAGAGAAAGCCGAAAACTGACTGTCATGATGTAGCGTGAGACTGGTCAGCCACTCGATGACCTATCGGAATCTATCGGATTCCTCCGCTTTAACGAAGGGCCGCTTCCCGGTCAGGCACATACGCGCCCCGAATTCGGACGAGCGCAGTTGCCACCAAGGAGCTACCTAAAGAGTCTCATTGTCAAACTCCTATGGCTAAGTGAAAGTGTTAAAGCATTATAGTCCGGTTGCCTGGCCCGCTGCGCTATCACCTCCTTTGTAGGACCAAGACGTTGGGTTAAGTGTGAAAATGCGTCTTCTGCGAGCACCCCCGCACTATGTGCGTGGGGGCTGAAGCCAACGACTGCCATCTTTCAGATTCTATATATATATATATATATATATATATATATATATATCTTAAAACGGCCGCACAGGAGGTGTTCCCAATACTTGGAGGCACAAGTATAAAAAAAGGCCACTACAGTTTATCAAAATATTACTTTATAATTACATATGCTATCATAACATAGCATCTTTCGGGCACTGCGTCTCTATTACACGAGCGCCTTCAAGAACTTCCTGAAAATAGTGCTCGGAGGGTACTCGGCTTTTGTCCGAATCTCGGGACGCAACAACGGTGGTCTCCATCTCTGCCCAGTATGTCTTAACACGGGCAAGAGCCATCCTAGCGCCCTCTATGCATGCTGACCTCTTCATTGCATTTATACGCGGCACCGCGTCAAGGAATTGATGCACCAAGTTGAAATAACTCTTCAGCTCCGATCTCCCCGGCCACAGGTGACCCATGACGTACTTCATGGCGAGTCTAGACAACCTATTCAGTTCGGCCCATTGAGCCAAACGATCATCCACTGCCAGTGGACGCTCTGGATTGTGAAACTGCGACCAGAAAAGCTTTTCCACTTCGCGATCTTTCTGACCTCGAAAGTGTTCGGTCGCATCAGCAGCACTCGCTGCCAAGTCCAGATAGGTATCCACCACACTCCACATCCGGTCCAAGGAGCAAACTTTGGATCAAAAAATTTCCTTCGCAGCATAAAGGGCTTTCCAGCCGCAACCTGTTCGGCCTGACACAGCTCCTCCTTCACAGCTCTCATCGCAGAGCGAGCGTCCTTGGCATCGGCAACTGCCTTCTCTAAGTCCGTCTGTCTCGCCCGGTCTTCTTTCTCAAGAAGTTTGCAACGGTCTGCAGCGCTCTTTAACTTCTCGGCCATCTCTTCTTTGCTTCGGCAGTGATCAGCCTGTTCGGCTCTCAGCTCTTCAAGGGCCTTCTCGGCAGCCACATCGCTTTTTCTGGCTTGCTCCTTAGCTCGGGCAAGTTCTGCCCTAAGATTCTCCACGGCGGCCGTACCATCTGCGTCAAGCACACACATTGTAAGACACTGGCATGAAGCTCCTCTTACCTGATGCCGCCCGAAGAATTACATACCTTGAGCCTCATCAAGCCGCTTGTTGACAAGCGCGATGTCGGCATCTGCCACGTCCAGTTGCCGCTTTAGTTCGGCTACATCATCAGTTCGGCTAGACTCTGGACACCTCGCCACCTACATTCAAAGGCGACATCTTAGACCTGGGATTATGATCCTCTGCGTGCCGTCATTTCTTGACAACGCGCAGAGTCTCAGGGGCTACTATCTACACAGGGCGCATCTTACTTATGCGCAACTGACAAAAGTGTACACTATCTAACGTACCTCAAAACCCGTCAGTAAACTTTTGACGGCCTCATGCAATCCGCTTTCTGCGGATGAAATCCTTTCAATCACCGTGCCCATCAACGCACGGTGCTCCTCTGAGATAGAAGCTCGCCCCAGCAGAATCTTTAGCTCCTCCGGCCGAGCACCAGGCGGTGCCGGACTTGTCCTATGGCCTCTTTCGAAGGCCGCACGCGGAGAGCCTTGGGGGGGCCACATAGCTATCTTCCGCCCCTGCCGGATTCAGAGAAACCCTTCGCGACGACACCTCAGGGTCGCCCGCCTCGCTAGGCGGTACGGGAGGGGGAGGCGTCCCACTCTCCATCATCTCCGGAAGAAGATCCCCCGAAGATGAGCCCTGCTGAGAAGGGCTGAGGTCCGAGCTACAAGGTAAAACTTCGGTTAATCTTCTCAGATATAAATCAAGGATTTCTTTCATCCCTCGAAAGGAAAACCTCTCTCTACTTACGGCTCGCTGGAGGGCTGATCCCTTTGAGGGCGTAGTTCGACCGAGGAACTCCCTGGCGTCGGACCCTCTGACGAGGATTTTCTCCCCCGCTTCGGGGCCATGGTCTCCGGGTCGTCAGAGGCGGCCCTCTTCTTCCCCTTGGGAGAGGAATTGTCGGTTCCTCCCTTCGGAGAAGCCTCCTTCGAGGAGGCCATAGTTCCCTTGTCCTTCCCCTTACTTCCCTCCAAAGGCATTATCTTCAACATCCTGACAAGCACGGGATCCGGCTTGGTTTCGGGAAGGGGAGCCGGACACCTAATCAGCTTTGCCTTCGCTATCCACTCCTGTTTAAAAGGACAACTCTTTTAGGTGCAAGTTTATGACGATTATATGGATAGTAGGTCCGGGCACAAGGTTACTTACTTCGGTATCCGGGCGATTGCAGCTTAGGCCTGCGTCCTCGGTCAAATCCGGACACATCATTTGTGATCTGAAGAACAGTTTATACATCTCCACAGGCGTTGCGCCCATAAAATGATGGAGAGCTCGTGGTCCCTCTGGATTAAACTCCCACAGACGAAGGGAGCAACGTTTGCCGAGCAGTGTTCGGCGAATCAGCATGACCTGCGTCACCTTGACCAGGTTGAGGTCTCTTTCTAAGAGATCCCTGATGCGGCCCTGCAACAAGGGCACGTCTTTGGATAACCCCCAATCTAATCCTTTGTTGACCCATGACGCTAGCCGTGATGGGGGACCCGAGCGAAAGGCAGGAGGCGCCGCCCACTTGGCGCTCCTGGGAGCGGTGATATAGAACCATTCTCGTTGCCACAAGCCTAGCTCCTCTTGAAAGGAGCCCTCGGGCCATGGAGCATCAGCATTCTTACTTATGACAGCGCCTCCGCACTCTGCGTGCCGTCCCTTGATCATCTTCGGCTCCACTCCAAAAGTCTTGAGCCATAATCCGAAGTGAGGAGTGACACGGAGGAACGCTTCGCACACTATGATGAATGAGGAAATGTGGAGGATGGACTCCGAAGCTAAGTCATGAAATTCCAGCCCGTAATAAAATAGCAGCCCCCTCACGAAGGGATACATCGGGAAGGCTAACCCCCGAAGGAAGTGAGACATGAACACTACGCTCTCACTGGGCTGGGGACTGGGAATAGCCTGCCTTTGAGCAGGCAACCTATGCGAAATTTTGGCGGTCAAGAACTTAGCCTCTCTCAACTTTAGCACGTCCTCCTCCGTGATGGAGGAGGGCATCCATCGGCCTTGAAGGTCGGAACCGGACATTGTCGAAGGTCCGAAGTGCCTGGAATCTGGAGCCTAGGGTGTTGGAACTCGAGGCGATGGGCGAACTTGTTTGAGATTGGAAAAAGGAGTAAGGCCTTGGTCTCTTTATAAGAGGTTGAATACCAGGAGCCCTCCCCGTAACCGTTTAGGACTCGCTTTTAATCGAGAAAACATGCTAACGGGCACGATTGGGTTACCCACATCCGTATTGATGAGAATCCCGTAAAAGGGGGGCACACGATCTCTTCTTTGACAAGACGTGCCAAGGAAACTGCCTCGCAAAACATGCTGAGGTGGAAAAGTAAAAACGATTCGAGTAAAGGACTTGGCCGTAGTGTGGTGACGCACTGCGGAATACGTCGGCATATTTGATTTGTGTCAATATTATTCTCTCTATGGCAATATGTGGAAACTTATTTTGCAGAGCCGGACACTACTCTTGGTGTTTACAATCTTCTACGAAGGACTTGGAGGAGGAATCCGCCTTGCAATGCCGAAGACAATTTGCGCACCGGACTCGTCGTCATTGAAGCCTGGTTCAGGGGCTACTGAGGGAGTCCTGGATTAGGGGGTGTTCGGGTAGCCGGACTATACCTTCAGCCGGACTCCTGGACTATGAAGATACAAGATTGAAGACTTCGTCCCGTGTCCGGATGGGACTTTCCTTGGCGTGGAAGGCAAGCTTGTCGATGCGGATATTCAAGATCTCCTACCATTGTAACCGACTTTATGTAACCCTAACCCTATCCGGTGTCTATATAAACCGGAGGGTTGTAGTCCGTAGGCAATCAACTCCATACACAACAATCATACCATAGGCTAGCTTCTAGGGTTTAGCCTCCTTGATCTCGTGGTAGATCTACTCTTGTACTACCCATATCATCAATATTAATCAAGCAGGAGTAGGGTATTACCTCCATCGAGAGGGCCCGAACCTGGGTAAAAAACATCTTGTCCCTTGTCTCCTGTTACCATCCGGCCTTGACGCACAGTTCGGGACCCCCTACCCGAGATCCGCCGGTTTTGACACCGACAGGAGGCGTGGGCACTCGATGACGATCAGCGTGATCGAGTCGGTGATCATACTGCTCATGGTTTCTGTACTGATCTCACCGGTCCCCACGTCCCTCACGCCTCAGGGGCGATCTCGGGCTGTGAGCCGACTGGACTGTGTCTGCAACCATGGATCTGCTATGGATCCTATTCCGCGACTGAGATACTGTTGTATTTTGCTCTCCCGCTGCTCGGAGCAGAGCCCGGATCTGCACCAAACCTCGACCAGCTTCTGACTGGGAAGGTTGAATTGACTCCACTACTCGGGCCGCAGCTGCGAGATTTTGGATCGAAGTTCAATATACCTGAGTCGGAGGTGGAAAAAGTTGACGTCGACTGGACTCAGGGATACGCTGCCGAGCACGCTCGTCGAGTGCGCGCTGGAGGTTCTCCAGTCGAGTGCGCTCAGCCAAGTTGGCTAGGCGCGCCTCCTCCAAGGCCTGGGCCTCAGGGGTTTCTCCAACGATAGGAGTGTGAAGCGCATCCATGTTTCGGCGGCAAAGTTCTTCCCTCCGCTGCGAAGAGAGGGGTTCGAGGCGGTACTCTTTGTGAACACGCGACGGATCGCCGCCCCCATCGCCTCCATCTTCACGGGGGAAGCCAGGAGGACTGCGTGGTCCATTGACCATCAAAACTTCCACCGCGGGGTCGCTGCTGTCGCACTCGGATGCAGTCTCTACAGAGCCAGTCGAACAGGCCGTAGATAGTTTTGTCGGGCTCGATCGCCGCGACTTGGGGGGTGGCCGACTGGCGAGCCACCGCATACCTCACCCACCACTGAAGCCTCAATCGACCGGAACATTTGCTCCGGCAGGCTGCAGGGAGTGAGGTCAACACAGGAACTGACCGATACTGAGTCGACGGCTGTCGTAGGAGGACGCCACGGACGCACGCGTGAAAGTGTGTTGCCCCGCGGACGGGGAGCGCCTCGACGTCGAGTGGCGCTTCTTGGAGCCAAGCGGAGTCGTCGGCTACGAATACGAGCGCGCCGAGACGGATCTCGCGGCCCTCGGCCAAACCTCCGCCTGAAACCATGTTGATGGGGATTGGAAAAATCGCAACTTCTCCAACAAGTCGCTAAGACACCTGCCCCACGGTGGGTGCCAACTGTCGTGGTTCTAAGTCTGACAGTAGAATGGGGGGTAGGAATGCAGAGGCAAGATCCTAGCTATGGAGGAGTTGTACACGTGAGTTTTACGAGTTCAGGCCCTTCTCGGAGGAAGTAACAGCCCTACGTCTCGGAGCCCGGAGGCGGTCGACTGGATTATACGCGTGTGAGTTACAGGGGGTCCGAACCCTTGTGCCTATGGAGGGGGTGGCTTATATAGAGTGCTCCAGGACCCCAGCCAGCCCACGTCACAGAGGGTTTAATGTACATTGCAGGAAGAACGTTACTGGTAACGCCCACACTAAAGTGCTATAAATGACAATTAAGCCTATAAGTAAATGCTTGACCGTTGCTCATGCAGAGTGGCTTTAGCTCTTCTGTCCGTCGAGTGACTTCTGCGACGCTCGAGTGACATTGATTCTTCCGAGTGGAATGTCTCTGGTCGAGTGGATGATGGTACCCTTTGAATGATCCTGGCTTTAGGGTGATGTCCTAGGGGAGGATGTCTAGGTCAGGTATATGACCCTACCCTAGGTACATAGTGTTGGGGAACGTAGTAATTTCAAAAAAATTCCAACGCACACGCAAGATCATGGTGATGCATAGCAACAAGAGGGGAGAGTGTAGTCTACGTACCCTCGTAGACCGACAGCGGAAGCGTTATGACAACATGGTTGATGTAGTCGTACGTCTTCACGGCCCGACCGATCAAGCACCGAAACTACAGCACCTCCGAGTTCTAGCACACGTTCAGCTCGATGACGATCCCCGGATTCCGATCCGGCAAAGTGTCGGGGAAGAGTTCCTTCAGCACGACGGCATGGTGACGATCTTGATATTCTACTGTCGTAGGGCTTCGCCTAAGCACCACTACAATATTATCGAGGACTATGGTGGAGGGGGGCACCGCACACGTCTAAGAAAATGATCTTGAAGATCAACCTGTGTGTCTAGAGGTGCCCCCCTGCCCCCGTATATAAAGGAGCAAGGGGGAGGCTGGCCGGCCCTTGGGGCGCGCCAAGGAGGAGGAGTCCTCCTCCTAGTAGGAGTAGGACTCCCCTCTTTCCTACTCCTACTAGGAGGGGGAAAGGAAGGGGGAGAGGGAGAAGGAAAGGGGGGCGCCGCCCACCCCTCTCCTAGTCCAATTCGGACCAGAGGGGGAGGGGGTGCCCGGCCCACCCTGGCCGCCCCTCTCTCTCCACTAGGGCCCATAAAGCCCATTACTTCTCCCGGGGGGGGGGGGTTCCGGTAACCCTCCGGCACTCCGGTTTTCTCCGAAATCACCCGGAACACTTTCGGTGTCTGAATATAGCCGTCCAATATATCAAATCTTTATGTCTCGACCATTTCGAGACTCCTCGCCATGTCCGTGATCACATCCGGGACTCCGAACAAACTTCGGTACATCAAAATATATAAACTCATAATGAAACTGTCATCGTAACGTTGAGCGTGCGGACCCTACGGGTTCGAGAACAATGTAGACATGACCGAGACATGTCTCCGGTCAATAACCAATAGCGGAACCTGGATGCTCATATTGGCTCCCACATATTCTACGAAGATCTTTTATCGGTCAGACCGCATAACAACATACTTTGTTCCCTTTGTCATCGGTATGTTACTTGCCCGAGATTCGATCGTCGGTATCTCAATACCTAGTTCAATCTCGTTACCGGCAAGTCTCTTTACTCGTTTCTTAATACATCATCTCGCAACTAACTCAGTAGTTGCAATGCTTGCAAGGCTTATGTGATGTGCATTACCGAGAGGGCCCAAAGATACCTCTCCGACAATCGGAGTGACAAATCCTAATCTCGAAATACGCCAACCCAACATGTACCTTTGGAGACACCTGTAGAGCTCCTTTATAATCACCCAGTTACGTTGTGACGTTTGGTAGCACACAAAGTGTTCCTCCGGCAAACGGGAGTTGCATAATCTCATAGTCATAGGAACATGTATAAGTCATGAAGAAAGCAATAGCAACATACTAAACGATCAGGTGCTAAGCTAATGGAATGGGTCATGTCAATCACATCATTCTCCTAATGATATGACCCCGTTAATCAAATGACAACACATGTCTATGGTTAGGAAACATAACCATCTTTGATTAACGAGCTAGTCAAGTAGAGGCACACTAGTGACGTTTAGTTTGTCTATGTATTCACACAAGTATTATGTTTCCGGATAATACAATTCCAGCATGAATAATAAACATTTATCATGATATAAGGAAATAAATAATAACTTTATTATTGCCTCTAGGGCATATTTCCTTCAGTCTCCCACTTGCACTAGAGTCAATAATCTAGATTTACACAATAATGATTCTAACACACCCATGGAGCTTTGGTGCTGATCATGTTTTGCTCGTGGAAGAGGCTTAGTCAACGGGTCTGCTACATTCAGATCCGTATGTATCTTGCAAATCTCTATGTCTCCCACCTGGACTAGATCCCGGATGGAATTGAAGCGTCTCTTGATGTGTTTGGTTCTCTTGTGAAATATGGATTCCTTTGCCAAGGCAATTGCACCAGTATTGTCACAAAAGATTTTCATTGGACCCGATGCACTAGGTATGACACCTAGATCGGATATGAACTCCTTCATCCAGACTCCTTCGTTTGCTGCTTCCGAAGCAACTATGTTCTCCGCTTCACATGTAGATCTCGCCACAACGCTTTGTTTAGAACTGCACCAACTGACAGCTCCACCGTTTAATGTAAACATGTATCCGGTTTGCGATTTAGAATCGTCCGGATCAGTGTCAAAGCTTGCATCAACGTAACCATTTACGATGAGCTCTTTGTCACCTCCATATACGAGAAACATATCCTTAGTCCTTTTCAGGTATTTCAGGATGTTCTTGACCGCTGTCCAGTGATCCACTCCTGGATTACTTTGGTACCTCCCTGCTAGACTTATAGCAAGACATACATCAGGTCTGGTACACAACATTGCATACATGATAGAGCCTATGGCTGACGCATAGGGAACATCTTTCATTTCCTCTCTATCTTCTACAGTGGTCGGACATTGAGTCTTACTCAATTTCACACCTTGTAACACAGGCAAGAATCCTTTCTTTGCTTGATCCATTTTGAACTTCTTCAAAATTTTGTCAAGGTATGTGCTTTGTGAAAGTCCAATTAAGCGTCTTGATCTATCTATAGATCTTAATGCCCAATATGTAAGCAGCTTCACCGAGGTCTTTCATTGAAAAACTCTTATTCAAGAATCCCTTTATGCTATCCAGAAATTCTATATCATTTTCGATTAGTAATATGTCATCTACATATAATATCAGAAATGCTACAGATCTCCCACTCACTTTCTTGTAAATACAGGCTTCTCCAAAAGTTTGTACAAAACCAAATGCTTTGATCACATTATCAAAGCGTTTATTCCAACTCCAAGAGGCTTGCACTAGTCCATAAATGGATCGCTGGAGCTTGCACACTTTGTTAGCTCCCTTTGGATCGACAAAACCTTCCGGCCACATCATATACAACTCTTCTTCCAGAAATCCATTCAGGAATGCAGTTTTGACATCCATCTGCCAAATTTCATAATCATAAAATGCGACAATTGCTAACATGATTCGGACAGACTTAAGCATCACTACGGGTGAGAAGGTCTCATCGTAGTCAATCCCTTGAACTTATCGAAAACCTTTTGCGACAAGTTGAGCTTTGTAGACAGTAACATTACCGTCAGCGTCAGTCTTCTTCTTGAAGATCCATTTATTCTCAATTGCTTGCCGATCTTTGGGCAAGTCAACCAAAGTCCATACTTTGTTCTCATACATGGATCCCATCTCAGATTTCATGGCTTCAAGCCATTTTGCGGAATCTGGGCTCACCATCGCTTCTTCATAGTTTGTAGGTTCATCATGATCTAGTAGCATGACTTCCAGAACAGGATTACCGTACCACTCTGGTGCGGATCTTACTCTGGCTGATCTACGAGGTTCAGTAGTAACTTGTTCTGAAGTTTCATGATCATCATCATTAGCTTCCTCACTAATTGGTGTAGGTGTCACAGAAACCGGTTTCTGTGATGTACTACTTTCCAATAAGGGAGCAGGTACAGTTACCTCATCAAGTTCTACTTTCCTCCCACTCACTTCTTTCGAGAGAAACTCCTTCTCTAGAAAGTTTCCGAATTTAGCAACAAAAGTCTTGCCTTCGGATCTGTGATGGAAGGTGTATCCAATAGTTTCTTTTGGATATCCTATGAAGACACATTTCTCTGATTTGGGTTCGAGCTTATCAGGTTGAAGCTTTTTCACATAAGCATCGCAGCCCCAAACTTTCAGAAACGACAACTTTGGTTTCTTGCCAAACCACAGTTCATAAGGCGTCGTCTCAACGGATTTTGATGGTGCCCTATTTAACGTGAATGTGGCCGTCTCTAAAGCATAACCCCAAAATGATAGCGGTAAATCAGTAAGATACATCATAGATCGCACCATATCTAGTAAAGTACGATTACGACGTTCAGACACACCATTACGCTGTGGTGTTCCGAGTGGCATGAGTTGCGAAACTATTCCGCTTTGTTTCAAATGTACACCAAACTCGTAACTCAAATATTCTCCTCCACGATCAGATCGTAGGAATTTTATTTTCTTGTTACGATGATTTTCAACTTCACTCTGAAATTCTTTGAACTTTTCAAATGTTTCAGACTTATGTTTCATTAAGTAGATATACCCATATCTGCTTAAGTCATCTGTGAAGGTGAGAAAATAACGATATTCGCCACGAGCCTCAACATTCATCGGACCACATACATCTGTATGTATGATTTCCAAAAAAAACTGTTGTTCTCTCCATAGTACCGGAGAACGGTGTTTTGGTCATCTTTCCCATAAGGCACGGTTCGCAAGTACCAAGTGATTCATAATCAAGTGGTTCCAAAAGTCCATCACTATGGAGTTCCTTCATGCGCTTTACGCCGATATGACCTAAACGGCAGTGCCACAAATAAGTTGCACTATCATTATCAACTCTGCATCTTTTGGCTTTAACATTATGAATATGTGTGTCACTACTATCGAGATTTAATAAGAATAGACCGCTCTTCAAGGGTGCGTGACCATAAAAGATATTACTCATATAAATAGAACAACCATTATTCTCAGATTTAAATGAATAACCGTCTCGCATCAAACAAGATCCAGATATAATGTTCATGCTCAACGCTGGCACCAAATAACAATTATTTAGGTCTAATACTAATCCCGAAGGTAGATGTAGAGGTAGCGTGCCGACCGCGATCACATCGACTTTGGAACCATTTCCCACGCGCATCGTCACCTCGTCCTTAGCCAATCTTCGCTTAATCCGTAGTCCCTGTTTCGAGTTGCAAATATTAGCAACAGAACCAGTATCAAATACCCAGGTGCTACTGCGAGCATTAGTAAGGTACACATCAATAACATGTATATCATATATACCTTTGTTCACCTTGCCATCCTTCTTATCCGCCAAATACTAGGGGCAGTTCCGCTTCCAGTGACCAGTCTGCTTGCAGTAGAAGCACTCAGTTTCAGGCTTAGGTCCAGATTTGAGTTTCTTCTCCAGAGCAGCAACTTGCTTGCTGTTCTTTTTGAAGTTCCCCTTCTTCTTCCCTTTGCCCTTTTTCTTGAAACTAGTGGTTTTGTTGACCATCAACACTTGATGCTCCTTCTTGATTTCTACCTCCGCAGCTTTCAGCATTGCGAAGAGCTTGGGAATTGTCTTAACCATCCCTTGCATATTATAGTTCATCACGAAGCTCTTGTAGCTAGGTGGAAGTGATTGGAGAATTCTGTCAATGACGCAATCATCTGGAAGATTAACTCCCAATTGAATCAAGTGATTATTATACCCAGACATTTTGAGTATATGCTCACTGACAGAACTGTTCTCCTCCATCTTGCAGCTATAGAACTTATTGGAGACTTCATATCTCTCAATCCGGGCATTTGCTTGAAATATTAACTTCAACTCCTGGAACATCTCATATGCTCCATGACGTTCAAAACGTCACTGAAGTCACGATTCTAAGCCGTAAAGCATGGCACACTGAACTATTGAGTAGTCATCAGCTTTGCTCTGCCAGACGTTCATAACATCTGGTGTTGCTCCAGCTGCAGGCCTGGCACCCAGCGGTGCTTCCAGGACGTAATTCTTCTGTGCAGCAATGAGGATAATCCTCAAGTTACGAACCCAGTTTGTGTAATTGCTACCATCATCTTTCAACTTTGCTTTCTCAAGGAACGCATTAAAATTCAATGAAACAACAGCACGGGCCATCTATCTATAATCAAACATAAACAAGCAAGATACTATCAGGTACTAAGTTCATGATAAATTTAAGTTCAATTAATCATATTACTAAAGAACTCCCACTTAGATAGACATCCCTCTAATCCTCTAAGTGATCACGTGATCCAAATCAACTAAACCATGTCCGATCATCACGTGAGATGGAGTAGTTTCATTGGTGAACATCACTATGTTGATCATATCTACTATATGATTCACGCTCGACCTTTCGGTCTCCGTGTTCCGAGGCCATATCTGTATATGCTTGGCTCGTCAAGTATAACCTGAGTATTCCACGTGTGCAACTGTTTTGCACCCGTTGTATTTGAACGTAGAGCCTATCACACCCGATCATCACATGGTGTCTCAGCACGAAGAACTTTCGCAACGGTGCATACTCAGGGAGAACACTTCTTGATAATTAGTGAGAGATCATCTTAAAATGCTACCGTCAATCAAAGCAAGATAAGATGCATAAAATATAAACATCACATGCAATCAATATAAGTGATATGATATGGCCATCATCATCTTGTGCTTGCGATCTCCATCTTTGAAGCACCGTCATGATCACCATCGTCACCGGCGCGACACCTTGATCTCCATCGTACCATCGTTGTCGTCTCGCCAATCTTATGCTTCTACGACTATCGCTACCGCTTATTGATAAAGTAAAGCATTCAGGGCAATTGCATTGCATACAATAAAGCGACAATCATATGGCTCCTGCCAGTTGCCGATAACTCGGTTACAAAACATGATCATCTTATACAATAAAATTTAGCATCATGTCTTGACCATATCACATCACAACATGCCCTACAAAAACAAGTTAGACGTCCTTTACTTTGTTTGTTGCAAGTTTTACGTGGCTGCTACGGGCTTAAGCAAGAACCAATCTTACCTACGCATCAAAAACCACAACGATAGTTTGTCAAGTTGGTGTTGTTTTAACCTTCACAAGGACCGGGCGTAGCCACACTCGGTTCAACTAAAGTTGGAGAAACTGACACCCGCCAGCCACCTGTGTGCAAAGCACGTCGGTAGAACCAGTCTCGCGTAAGCGTACGCGAAATGTCGGTCCGGGCCACTTCATCCAACAATACCGCCGAACCAAAGTATGACATGCTGGTAAGCAGTATGACTTATATCGCCCACAACTCACTTGTGTTCTACTCGTGCACAACATCAACGCATAAAACTAGGCTCGGATGCCACTGTTGGGGAACGTAGTAATTTCAAAAAAATTCCTACGCACACGCAAGATCATGGTGATGCATAGCAATGAGAGAGGAGAGTGTAGTCTACGTACCCTCGTAGACCGACAGCGGAAGCGTTATGACAACGCGGTTGATGTAGTCGTACGTCTTCACGGCCCAACCGATCAAGCACCGAAACTATGGCACCTCCGAGTTCTAGCACACGTTCAGCTCGATGACGATCCCCGGACTCCGATCCAGCAAAGTGTCGGGGAAGAGTTCCGTCAGCACGACGGCATGGTGACGATCTTGATGTTCTACTGCCGCAGGGCTACGCCTAAGCACCACTACAATATTATCGAGGACTATGGTGGAGGGGGGCACCGCACACGGCTAAGAAAACGATCTAGAAGATCAACTTGTGTGTCTAGAGGTGCCCCCTGCCCCCGTATATAAAGGAGCAAGGGGGGAGGCCGGCCGGCCCTTGGGGCGCGCCAAGGAGGAGGAGTCCTCCTCCTAGTAGGAGTAGGACTCCTCTCTTTCCTACTCCTACTAGGAGGGGGAAAGGAAGGGGGAGAGGGAGAAGGAAAGGGGGGCGCCGCCCCCCTCTCCTAGTCCAATTCGGACCAGAGGGGGAGGGGGCGCGCAGCCCACCTTGGCCGCCCCTCTCTCTCTCCGCTAGGGCCCATAAAGCCCATTACTTCTCCCGGGGGGGAGGGTTCCGGTAACCCTTCGGCACTCCGGTTTTCTCCAAAATCACCCGGAACACTTCCGGTGTCCGAATATAGCCGTCCAATATATCAATCTTTATGTCTCGACCATTTCGAGACTCCTCGCCATGTCCGTGATCACATCCGGGACTCCGAACAAACTTCGGTACATCAAAATATATAAACTCATAATGAAACTGTCATCGTAACGTTAAGCGTGCGGACCCTACGGGTTCGAGAACAATGTAGACATGACCGATACATGTCTCCGGTCAATAACCAATAGCGGAACCTGGATGCTCATATTGGCTCCCACATATTCTACGAAGATCTTTTATCGGTAAGACCGCATAACAACATACTTTGTTCCCTTTGTCATCGGTATGTTACTTGCCCGAGATTCGATCGTCGGTATCTCATACCTAGTTCAATCTCGTTACCAGCAAGTCTCTTTACTCGTTTCGTAATACATCATCTCGCAACTAACTCATTAGTTGCAATGCTTGCAAGGCTTATGTGATGTGCATTACCGAGAGGGCCCAGAGATACCTCTCCGACAATCGGAGTGACAAATCCTAATCTCTAAATACGCCAACCCAACATGTACCTTTGGAGACACCTGTAGAGCTCCTTTATAATCACCCAGTTACGTTGTGACGTTTGGTAGCACACAAAGTGTTCCTCCGGCAAACGGGAGTTGCATAATCTCATAGTCATAGGAACATGTATAAGTCATGAAGAAAGCAATAGCAACATACTAAACGATCGGGTGCTAAGCTAATGGAATGGGTCATGTTAATCAAATGACAAGACATGTCTATGGTTAGGAAACATAACCATCTTTGATTAACGAGCTAGTCAAGTAGAGGCACACTAGTGACGTTTAGTTTGTCTATGTATTCACACAAGTATTATGTTTCCGGATTATACAATTCCAGCATGAATAATAAACATTTATCATGATATAAGGAAATAAATAATAACTTTATTATTGCCTCTAGGGCATATTTCCTTCACATAGCTTCAGCACCGGCAGCTATGCTCACTAAGCAGGAAGCCCCCAAGTGATATATAAACTTTGGCCTTGCGCCGATCAAGAGGGTACCGACAGCTATGCTCGATGAGCAGGAAGCCCCCAAGTGACCATAATGTGATGAGCCGGTAAGGCAGGATACCCATGTTTGAACCGCGCATCATGGCAGCAGATCCTCTTCGGCAACCTTTAACTTTTTGCAAGAGATAAATTCTTCTTGAGTCGGGATTTAAAACCGTATATTGAGCTTCAAAGTTTTGTGAGAGACAGATTTCCCTTGAACCGGATTGTAAACCGGATATTGAGAGCTTCAAAGCTTTGTAAGAGACGGATTTCTCTTGAACCGGATGTTGAGCCAGAATCTTCTTTTTAAGCTAGAAACTTTCTGACAGCCTTTCAATTTTCATCAATATGGCGGTAGCCTCCAGGACCGGGTTATCTTCCCTCTAATGATACGGAGTTCTTGAGCCTGGCAAGATTTGTTGAGTCATGTCATTGTAGCCCCCGAGTCTTAAGACTACTCGGGGAGTTGGCTTGAGACTCTCCATGCTTAACCATGATATGACCAGTGGATTGCTGGAATATGTTGAATCCCAGCGGGTTATAATTGACCCTGTCTATTGACCCATCAGGTGTAAGCAAGGGCCATAGCTTGATGGTCTCCTTTGTAATAGTGAATTCTGCATAAGAAAATGCACGAACGAGAGTAATTGTTCTCGAAGAAAATAAAAATGTATCAATAACAATTGATTGGACAGCTTTCACCTGATTCGTCCGGACGACAGACGAGGTCGTATATCGCATCCGTGGATCACTTCCAGTAAATTCCATGGTGATTTCGCCACTCTCCAGATGTTGAGGAAAAGGCGGCTCACAGTGGACGCGCGGCGGCTCGAAATAAGGCTAAACGGGGGTGGCTCCACGTGAGGTCGCAGCGGCGACGGCCAGGGACGGAGCCAGGATTTCGACATAAGGGGGGGGGGGCGAGGTTTCACACTAAGTCTCATACGTGAAGGCTATGTTGTAAAAAAATCTTAGGTTCTAGTCTAATGGAGATGCCATGGTGCAAACTTATCTTTTTCTAATCTATTCATGGCATTCTCATGAACAAAACTTGAAAGAAAATTGACAACTGACAAAAAAAATTCACAACACTAGAGACACAAGATAATCTTATGAACTAATAATTTGTAGTAATGTAATGTAGGTGAATAATACATTACCTAATCTCATTATTTGTTGGAATTGGCGAGATGGACATCACTGATTCAAATCAATCCCAAAATCAGAATCAGCAAAAGCATGCGATTTTGTTGAAGCTATCAAAGAAGAGTGGTACAAAGAGAACAATGATTAGTTTGGAAATGATAAACCAAGGCTAATCTAGGTCTCAAAATAAACTACCTTTTTCCTCGCTTCGTTGCGGTTCATCGGCAATATCCTTGTGTGTCAGGCGCTCGCCGGTGGTTGTCTCCTACCCTTCTCCGCTGCTCTTGATTGCGATGCAATGGATCGCACAAGTAAAAGATTTATAATTGATTATAAATCTGTATGATCATACTTCTATGATTTTAAAAGAAACAAACTAATCTGATGTGAAAATCAACTACCTTTTCCCTTGTGTTGTTGATGTTCATCCATGCTTCCGATCTGCTAGGAACCGGCAACATATGCGTACATGTGCGTGGATCAACACCCGCCTACCTGGAGCCGCCTTCCCTTCTCCGCTTCTCGATGGCGGCCCAACGGAGAGATTCGATCGCAGCAGCCAGCGGGCATTAGTCTCGATCGCAGTGGCGGCTTGGAGAGAGTGGCGATATGTGCCTTCGTAATCAGGTCGTGGCTGCGTGTTAACAGGCCTATTTGCCTTCCAAGATGGCCTGCTAGGCAATTCTCCTTTATAATTTTATTGCTTTAACCTGCAATGGGTTGTACATGGGCTGATCCGTTCACGTTAATGAGAAAAGGCGTGAAAAAAGAATAAGGGGGGTGAAGCAAGCACGGAACAAGCGCGCAAGGAAAAAATTAGCGATTAGTTGATCGCTATCGTCTCACCCCCCTTAGATCCGTCCCTGGCGATGGCGATGATGACGGTAGAGGCTTGAAACGCAATCCGCAGCAGAGCTAGAGCTGGGCGGCTTGAAACGGATGCTCCGGGTTGTGTTGACCAAACCACGTCACCCTTCTGTAGTTTTTTTTATTTTTTTTCAGCACTTTGACACCTTTTGACCTTTTCTTCTCTGTTGTTCCAACCAGTGCAAATGCACGGGAAGAGAGCAGCGGCGAGGATGGTGCAGCAGCGCGGCTTTGAGCAGAGGCGTGAGAGGGCGCGGGCGCTCAAGATGAACCCGCGACAGCGGTGGCGGCTCGGCGGTCCGTCTAAGCTGGCGGCTCAGAGGCGGGTGAGCCCGAGGAAGGGGCGGCTCAAGGATGCCCCCAGCGAGGCAGAGCTATGGCAGTCGGCCGGCGTTGGAGTGCAGCAGCCTGTGGCAGCGGGATTCGGCGAGTTATGCACGCATTTGCTGGTGGTCCAACGTGGGCGGATGCAGGCGTGGCCTCCATCTTTGAAGTATAACACACTACCTTTATAACGAACCATTATTTTGATGACTTTGCACTTGTAGCGGATGGTGGACACCTGGTAGATGAATGGTTGATCTGATGTACATGCATTAGCAGCCCACTAACAGTTCTTTGCCATAGTCATACAACTTGACGATGTTGCTGGAGTTCATGGCCCCATGTCATGCACGCATGCATGTGCGTTTAATGGATTCTCCCTTGTACGTACACATGTGCTCTGGGTTTTTGTTTTTGCTGCTCCACTGATTTCTGCAGCGCGCACAGTGTTGGGCGAAGAGCCGCGGCGGCTTGAGGCAGATGCAGGGCGGCTCGGAAGAGAGCCATAGCGAAGGCGGGCCGAGGTGGTCAGGGGGCAGCTCTCGGCAACAGAGGAAACGACGCGGCAAGCCGGACAGAACGGGGACGCGTGGAGGCTGACCAGGAAATTTGACCCTTTGATGCTTGGTGACTCGATGGCGACTCAGATTGATAGCAGGTCAACGGAGGCGACTTGAAACAGAGGCGACATCGACTCTCCCGCTGCTTGGAACGGCTTGAAACGGCAGCGGAGGCCGTAATGAAGTTGGGTCCCTTCAGAAGCGGCAAACGAGGCAGGTCCGCGGGAGCGAGACTCGAAGACGTCGAGGCGGCCTCGACTCGGCAGAGGCGAGCCGGTCCAAGGTGAGGCCGAGACGATGGCACAAACCATGGTGGCAGCAGAAGCAACAATCTGGATCCGCGGCAACGGAGACGGGCCACTCAGCGAAGGAGCGAGGCGAGTAGATGTAGCTACGCTCAAAGGAAGCGAGTCGTAGCCCCGGTGACGGCTCACAACGGCGGGTCAGAGCGGTAGATCAGAGCGGCAGATTGGAGTGGTAGATCAGAGCGGCGGGTCAGAGCCCCGATGGCAGCCCATGGTAGTGTTGACTCGCAGCGCAACCGGAGATACGGCAGAGGCGAAGGCAAGCGCGGCGGCGGTGGCGGCTCGATGCGAGGGATGTGCCTGGCAGCTCCTCAGCGACAGAGGGCCGGCGACGCGGCGATCCATGGCCACGGCGGGACGATCCGAGGGCAACTCGGAGGCACTTGCGAACCGTGGCCGAGCCCTTTTCGGCTTTTCCAAGTCGCAGAGTTTTGAATAATCTATCTCCGGGTCTTGGCTTGACTTTATTTTCTCTGGTTTGGAGTTTAGTGCAGGTACACGCGACGGCAGTGGTTGATCGGATACTTTAGGAAAATTCTTTGATCTCGGCGACTCAACGTCCACCGAATAAGTCCTAGGATGGCGGTGTAACCCTAACTCCTCTTGATCTCAACTTTGGATAATCCATCGCTGAAAAACTCCTTTGATCATTGACTGATGAACTTCTGATTGATGAGAATCCTTCCAAACCGGTTATTTTTCATTCGAAAAATTGCAAACTTCTCAATTCCTGGAAGAGATCCCTTCAAGAACTCAGCACCACCGTGTGCAGGCCCCACGGTGAGCGGCAACTGTCGTGGATTTGTCACGGCAGATGTCCTCGTGAAAAGGACTTAGTCGTGAGACCAACGCATCTATGTAGTAGCTTGAAAGAGTTGGTCGGAATCGAGAGACACAAGGTTTTACCTAGGTTCGGCCCCTCACGATGGAGGTAAAAGCCTACGTCCTGCTTCATTGATATTGATGATGATGATCACGATTACAAGGGTGCTCTATCTCGAGAGCTATTGACTTGTTTGTCTAAACCTAACTTGTCCAACTCGTGAAACTTGTCCCTTTTGAGGTGCCCTGCCCCTTCTTATATATGTTGAAGGGGTGGCTTACATGACTAATCCTATTAGGATTAGGATTTCTCTATTACAAATGGAGTCCTAGCCATGCTTCCTCTGTAAGGGAATATTCCTTATGCTTTCCTCTTAAGCCGGCCCATCATAGCTTGAGCCGGACTTCCATGAACCGCCTTCTGGGCCACCGGGTCTTGTCGCTCCTCTGACCCGCCGGCCGGGTCATTAGTGAATCGCCTGGCTCGGCCGGGTCATCAGTGAGTGGAGAGATCCGGGCGGGTCACTTAGTGAGTCGCCAAGTCAGGGCGGGTCACCAGTGAGTCGCCAGGTCCGGCCGGCTCATATATCCGGCCGGGTCATACCGCTGGCTATATGAAAGCACAAGTGCTCCCTAGGTGGTTTTGGTAATTAATGTCAACATATCTCTTGTTGGACTAACACTTTCAGATAAGTTCAACAATGAAGTGGCATGGACTAGAGGATGTGAAACCCCTTCAAAATGCTAAGGACAAAGGATTGGCTCAAGCTCCAAGCTCAAGACTCTATATTTTCTACTTCAGTGATCCAAGATCATATTGAGTCTATAGAAAAGCCAATACTATTAAGAAGGGATGAGGTGTTGCTTAATGGCTTGCTTGCTCAAAGTGCTTAGTGATATGCTCCAAAACCCTCAACCACTTTCTCACTTCCAAATATGTCCCACACCAAATATCCAACTCGGCCCCACCGATTCTTTCTATCCGGAGCCACCGAGTTCAGTTGACATAGCCACTGCCAGAAACCCTAATCAGTTCGGTCTCATCGATGGGATCTCGATCTCGCCGAGATGGGCTTGCAAACTCTCTGTTACCCATTGCAATATTTCCGGTCCCACCGAGATATGCAATCGGCCCCACCGAGTTTGCTTAACCAACTCTCTGTTTCGCTTATTACCCAAATCGGTCCCACCGAGTTTGAGTAATCGGTCAAACCGAGTTTTGGATTTACCCTAACCCTAGCACATCGGTCCCACCGAGTTGATCCAGTCGGTCCCACCGAAAACCCTAACGGTCACTAGATTTGCTGAATCAGTCCGACCGAGTTTATCAATTCGGTCCCACCGAGATTGGCAAGTTGTGTGTAACGGTTAGATTTTGTGTGGAGGCTATATATACCCCTCCACCACCTCTTTATTCGTGGAGAGAGCCATCAGAACGAACCTACACTTCCAACCTACTTTTTCTGAGAGAGAACCACCTACACTTGTGTTGAGGCCAAGATATTCCATTTTTACCATATGAATCTTGATCTCTAGCCTTCCCCAAGTTGCTTTCCACTCAAATCTTCTTCCCACTAAATCCATATCCTGTGAGAGAGAGAGAGAGAGAGAGAGTTAAGTGTTGGGGAGACTATCATTTGAAGCACAAGAGCAAGGAGTTCATCATCAACACACCATTTTGTTACTTCTTAGAGAGTGGTGTCTCCTAGATTGGCTAGGTGTCACTTGGGAGTCTCCGACAAGATTGTGGAGTTGAACCAAGGAGTTTGTAAGGGTAAGGAGATCGCCTACTTCATGAAGATCTACCGCTAGTGAGGCAAGTCCTTCGTGGACGACAACCATGGTGGGATAAACAAGGTTGCTTCTTCGTGGACCCTTCGTGGGTGAAGCCCTCCGTGGACTCGCGCAGCTGTTACCCTTCGTGGGTTGAAGTCTCCATCAACATGGATGTACGATAGCACCACCTATTGGAACCACGTCTCAAAAATCTCCGTGTCTCCAAATTGCGTTTGCACACTCCAATCCTATCCTTTTACATTCTTACAAGTTGCATGCTTTACTTTCCGTTGCTCATATACTCTTTGCATGCTTGCTTGATATGTATTGTGTTTGTTAAACTTGTGCCAAAACTCCACTTCAACCTAAAGAAATTAAAAACTGTAACTTTTAACACTTAGTGTCTAATCACCCCCCCTCTAGACATCTCTTCTCGATCCTTTCAGTATATCCCCGACAGTAATTCCTAAAAGAAAACTAAGGAAACTGTATGAAAACCAAAGCCTCAAGCACCAATGTGTACGGGACATTACACATTGTATATGTATATACCGGAAATTAATTTGCTTATTTTTTTAAAAGAAGTTAAATGAGCTTTAGAAAATGTTCATGTGATGTAAAACTTTGTTCCTGTAATTTGTATTAAAAAGTTCATCGCAGTTTAAAAAATGCTCACACAATTTAAAAATGACCATGCAGTGTTAAATTTTGTTCATGTAAGTTTTAGAAATCCCATTTTAAAAAAACGTTTGTGACATTCAGACAATCGGTCATTTGTTACTCGAAAAATGTTCACGAGTTTACAAAATGTTCATGGATTGTAAATTTTTTGTTCCATTATAAATGTATTCAAACCATTCTAATTTTTTTGACATTTAAAAAATACTCAATATTTATTTAATTTTTTTATCGCATATTAGAAAACAGTTCATCGTGCACTAAGAAAATTTTATCATGAATTTAGGAAATGATCATATTGCGTTGAAAACTGTTTGCCATGTTTTAAGAAATGTTCAATGTGTGTTAAATAAATGTTTGCTTGTATTTAGAAAAAATGACTTGTATTAGAAAGAATGCTCGTATTTAAAAAAAATCAATGTATGTTAATAAATTGTTCATGCATTTTTTAATAATGTTCACCATGTATTGAAAAAATGTTCACCATACATATAGAAATGTTCAATATGCATTTAAAAAAATATTCAACGTGTATTCATAAAAATGTGCAGTGTGTATTTAAAATTGTTCGACATGTATGTGAAAAATATTCAACCTAGATACGTAAAAGGTTCAACATGTTTTTGAAAACATTCGACATCTATTTTAAAAATTGAAAAGACGGGATAATGAAAAAAATCCGAATGAAAATCGTAAAGATAAACCGGAAGGAAAAACAGAACAAAAACAGGCGAAAACTAATAGTGAAAACATACACAAGAAAGAAAAAGAAAAAGAAAGTCATCGAAGGTTCTAAACTGGGTTTTACCGGTCCTTAGAACCTTTCCAAAACCATATGATTGGGTCGACTCACTAAGGAAAACCCTTTGAGGCGAGGCTACCTCCAATCTGGCAGTAGGTGAAACATGGCCCTGGCGCGCCTAGACGGAGCTTCTTGAAATTTTCTTCGAGAATGGATGTTAAGACTCATAGAGTCTGCATCGGTAAGATACACACAACAGTCTTTATTAAACTTGGTGAAGGCAAAAGACATCAACGAGCAGCGTATGGGCCATCACAGTATATGAAATTTCGCACCAACTATTAGGTCGACTTATTCGGCAGCAACTCCTTTAAAAAGGATAAACATGCTGGAGTAGTCGTCATCACGTTTGGCCGAAGACGGCCAGGACAAAAAAAATTCGTCCCTATTTGTCGAGACCAACCGGTGAAAATCGTCACATTAGCAAGAAAAGAAAACTACGTCTTCAACGAGGTACTTAGGCTGGTAATCAGGGTGAACCGTCGCAGCTAATGGTGGTCCATTCACGTGCCTGCTAATTACATCACAGCTTGACGCCTAAGACGACATGGATCGTGGAATGTGATGTCCAATCCCCATTACAAATCTGAAACGACTTTGGGGCGGGCTCCCGTTAGAAAGGTGTAGGCATTTGACCTAGCACGACGCGATAGCTAATTGCAGGATGGGCTTGCAGCCTAGTTGTATTTTTAGCTCTAGTAACAAACACAATCCCGTGGGTCACACAGGCACGATCTCCTACCAACTTACTGTAAGTAGAACTAGCTTAAACTAAACACACTTGCTCCGTCCGCACAACACTAATCGCTAGCGCATCTACTGCAAATATTTCTATGAACCTACCCATCCACTGCAACTTTCTCTGGCACGCGCTCTCCAATAGACCACTACGCACCGCCCATATGTATGTAGTACGTGTGAGTGACCACAGGAGCAGCATCACACAAGCAGACTCATACTAGCGTAATCTTTATCTGCATGCAGAGCCACGCTCCGTCTCCCTCTCCCGGGGTTAATCTAATCGGAGCTTGTCGCCATCAGCGGTAGGGAATCTCGGCCATCGCCGATCAGGCCGTGTTTCGATGAACTCTCGATAGCATGCGCAACCTCATCTAGATCTAGGTCTTGTTCGGTTTGGTGAAAATCAAAACATAGAAATTGTGAGTAGTATAGAAATTTGATAGAAGGCATTTACCATCCTAAGGGATTGATTTGCCTTGTTCTTACATGTAAAATGAGCTTTGAGTGGATGTTTAATTTTATCCAAAAACACAGGAAATTAGTAATATTCCTACGAAATTCATCCTAAGAAATTGACTTGCCTCATTCTTACATGTAAAATGAGCTTTGAGTGGATATTTAGTTTTCTCTAAAAACATGGAAAATTAGTAGTATTCCTACGAAATTCATGTGCGCATTTCCTACAAACCAAATGCATATATAGAAAAAATTTCTTCGGAATCCTTGTTCCTATATTTTTCCGTCTCAAAACAATTGACGCGCTACCCGCTTACAGGAAATTAGTAATATTCCTACGAAATTCATCCTAAGAAATTGACTTGCCTCATTCTTACATGTAAAATGAGCTTTGAGTGGATATTTAGTTTTCTCTAAAAACATGGAAAATTAGTAGTATTCCTACGAAATTCATGTGCGCATTTCCTACAAACCAAATGCATATATAGAAAAATTTTCTTCGGAATCCTTGTTCCTATATTTTTCCGTCTCAAAACAATTGACGCGCTACCCGCTTTCGTATCTTTGATGATTTTCTTTTGCGATCAAATGGAGCGGAGCGCTCTCAATTACGGTTTTCAGACGGTTGCAGGCGCGTGCATCTTGTGCCATGTAAGATGATGACTCAATTGTCAAATCACTCACCAAGTCGTTCTTACATAGGTCACGCACATCGCCTGGCCCGGATCCAAGCCACACGGTAGTGCGCTCTTCCAACCTACCAAAGCTAGCTAAGTAATTGCCATCCTCAACAGGATGATGCGGTGACGGCTTTCTGAAGTTTGAATAAGGTTTTCCCCGCCTTGTCCCTGTCACACTAGTGCTTCTAACATCATCGGAGAAGGTGTGGAGATGTGTCTTTGGCGGATCTCACGGGATTCAGCCGACGTTTGTCTTCGGTGGATTCGATCTTCGTTCGTCTTCGTCCGTGTGTCTGGAGGTTGCATCGTTTCAATCTACGTTGCACTTCATCTACGGCGGTGGTTGTTCTGATGCGCCGGTCCTATGGCACGTTAGCACGACGACTTCTCGACTCTCAATTACGACAAAGTTTGCCCGAGTTCCCGCCGAAAAAAAGTTTTGCCCGACTTTGATGAGGAAGGGGCGATGACGGCGTCGCGCCTTAGGTTCACTCCAGTGCTTGTAGTCGTCGCTAGGTGGTCTACGGACCTGGATGTAATTTTTTTACTTCTGGTGTTCTTTATACTACCTTGACAGTTGTTAAACAGATCAACCGTTTTCTCGTAAAAATAAACATAAGCAAGCTTAAGGAACGTCCTTTTTGTGTGGATTTTGTCCATTTGACTCGGGAAAAGGGACATTGTCTGTCTGTTTATTTGTTTGCGTTGGTAGTGCGCCCAAACGGCGGATTTCGTCCAGCCGTCTGAAATTTTTGCAAGAAAAATAAAAAGTGAAATTAGATCCTATGGCCATAGTTCATGACGGCCAAAGCGCCTGTGACCTGCAGCCATGCCAGCCTACAAAAAATGTCACCAACGGTTAACGCTAGCAGTGGCGGATCTAGGATTTTGAACCGGGGTGGTCCAACCTAATAATATATTTTTACAACTGCGAATGTACTAATTAATTTACCAATAGCACAAGATAAATTGATCAATTTTTTTCTCAAATAAGTCTCAATTTTGCATAAAAGAATCCTGCATACCTTGAAAAGTTCAAAGACTACCTGCATGCGTTCACTCTTCCACCTTTGATATGGAAAATGACGTGGCATAGCTCAGCGAGCGCCCATTGCGCCACCGTTATTGGGTTGTATATGTATGTGATCATGATTGACATTCTGTTCTTCAATGTGACAATGACATTTATTGATTCGAAAAACGAGAACAATGTATCAATTTTTTGACCTAAACTGAAACAATTTGATAGTAATTAGTAAAATTCTTGGAAACTACAGCTCAAGATGCCACATAGATTTTTTTTGCCCCAAAGTGAAATAGTTCAGTTGTAAGTACTAACATTCCTAGATAGAATTCAGCAGTACTGCATTACAATTTATAAAGGAGCACAGCAAGCCTAAATTCATAATGAGCAGTACTGGCAGGTGGCAGCACGCCGAGCAATGAGTAAGAGTAAACAAAAATTGGGGAACGAGCAGAAATCTCATCAAAGGTACCTCAAATCGTGCTGGGAGCGTGACGGCTGGCCTGCTGGAGCTGCAGAACGCCGGCTGCCAAGCGCCGAGTGCCGACAGCCGAGTGCGGACTAGGCTGGGTGCGGTGGCGCCGGGCCGGTGCGGGACGGGCATAGTTGCCGGTGAGGCATGGATCCAGGCGGCAAGTCAGGGCAACGAGATTGGCTGGAGCGTAGAGAAGCTGCGAGGGGAATTGGGGACGGGGAGCCAGTGCGCGGGCTACCACGGTCCACGGCTGTGCGAACGAGTGGAGGTTGTGGTTGTTGGGCTTTTCGTTTCTTTTCTTCTGGCCCATCTGCTAATCTCTTATGGACTATGGTATATATATGGGTTGTACCAAAATCCCAGGGTGGGCCGCGGCCCACCCTGTCCACCCTGTAGATCCGCCACTGAACGCCAGCACAATAGCCAGTGGCCGCCATACTTACTAGCGCACAAAAAACAAGCATAGTTCACGGCCCTAGTTCATGCCGGCACACAAGCCGACATACAAAATGATGTCGCTCTTGGCCGTAGGTCAATCATATAGCTCAAGCATCGCCCTTTGCTTCATCTCAAACCAACCTCTTCTCTTCAGGACATCCTGATCAAGTCCACCGTCATGATCTCCACCTCCTTCGTAAAGAAAGCTAGTGTTACCTCTTATGCTTTGGTGTTCGCATTGATGGCCTCAATCTCGAGCTTCTTCATTTGGACGGCCTCCTCCATCTCGAGCTTCCTCCTTTTGACGGCCTCCTCCATCTCGAGCTTCTTCATTTTGAGCTTCATGTAGGCCTTCACTTGCTCCTCTTTTTCTTGGCGCTTCATGTTGCCCCTTACTTCCTTTTGGGTCATTATGCCTTGTAAAGTTTCTTGCTAGGCTAGCGATGCCGCATCATGCTTCTCGTCCACCTTCGAGTTGGTCTTGCCCCTCGGCTGCTTCACTCCTTCTTCATGCTCAAAGACAGTCGTCAACCCTCCATTCTTCGTTTGGGCAGCATATTGATCTTTAAACTTGGGACAATATTTGATGAGCGTCCAACAATGGATGAGGGAAAATGTCTTCACTGCAAAAAAAAAGACACATCCGTGACATTTTGGGCCGAACGAAATTTTTTTCTGTCATACATATGACACTTCTATGACGATAATTGTGACAAAACCCGGTATCATCATAGATGTGGTGGGCTCCTACTTCTATGACAAAAAATCATGACAGAAAATGGGCTTTTCGTCCTGGGCGGGCCGGAGACGCAGCTGCATGACATTCTTTGGGCCGTCCATGACGGAAAAAACCGTGGTAGAAGCGAGGGGGAGGAAAATTTTGGGGAGTTTCCGGTTATGGTGGGAGGTTGGGGCCGAGCGATGCGTGTTTCTCTCGTACACGTACGCGCGTGTGTGCGAGGCGTTGGCTCTAACTGAACCCGAGCGAGGCGTTGGGCTCTAACTGAACCCGGGTGATTGCACTGCAGGCTACGCGTTACTGAACCCGAGCGATCGATCGATGGCTGTTAATTGAACCCGATCGAGCGATTCCTTCGCTACTGCTGCTAACTGAAGCCGATCGATGCTGCCTCTGGGATGAACAGTGAGCGTTGCGGGCGGGGGGGGGGGGGGGGTGGATGAACAGTGAGTGGTGGCGTTGCCTTTGGATGAACAGAACTCTGTGGTGTGGTGGAGTGCTGGATGAACAGTAGACGGTGGAGGGGTGCCCGTGGAGGGGTGGTTGAACAGGACCCCGTGGTGTGGAGGGCTGGATGAACAGTAGATGGTGGAGGGGTGCCCGTGGAGGGGTGGTTGAACAGTAGCCGGTGGAGTAGCGCATGGTGGAGGCTGGATGAACAGGAGCCAGTGGAGGCTGGAGGAGGTCGACGGTAGCCCGTGGAGGCTGGAGGAGGTCGACGGTGGAGATGAATAGTATCCCGTGGAGTCCCGTATTGCGGTACGCCACACCCCTCCCGATGAACAAGACCCCTGTTTCGACCGTAGCGCTCCAACACAAGTCCGTTTCGTCCGTTTTGCGGTACGCCACACCCCTCCCGATGAACAGGACCCCCGTTTCGACCGTAGGAGGTCCGTTTCGTCCGTTTTGCGGTACGCCACACCCCTCCCGATCAACAGGCCCCCCTTTTCGACCGTAGGAGGTCCGTTTCCTTCGTTTTGCGATACGCCAGACCCCTCCCGATCAACAGGACCCCGTTCAGGCCTCGTTTCCATCGCCTGTTCCGTCCAAGCCCTCCCGATGAACACGACCACGCATTCCGTTCCGACCTAGCCGGTTGGCTCCCACGCGTTCCGTTGCCTCCCGATGAACACGACGCATTCCTTTGCCTCCCCATGAACACGACGCATTCCGTTGCCTCCCCATGAACACAACGACGATGATGTTTCTCCGTTCCGACCTAGCCAAGTACACAAGCCCTGGCCATACGTATGCGCAAGTAGGCGTTCGAGACCCCGCCCGTATGTACACATACGTGGCCGTATTTTCTTTCTTGCACCCTGGCCGTTGTACGTACGTGTACATGCTACGTGCGCGCCTCTACTACGACACATACACGCCTCTACTACGACACGTGCGCGCCTCTACATCCACCAGTTTATATATACATACACGTTCGCGACCAGAATGACAACGCTACGTACGCTTCGACCAGGTGGGTCCCGACTGTCAGGCACTTCCTTGCCTGCGAAGATGTAGCTGGTGGGTCCCAGCAGTCAGGGGGACGAATCGTTTTTCTTTTGCCCGGACGCACTTCCTTGCGTGCGAAGATGTAGCTGGTGGGTCCCAGCAGTCAGGCGCAAACGTTTTTTTTCACGAAATATGGTGGCCCGTCCGGTGGGTCCCCGCTGTCAGGTGGAGGAATAATTATTTTGCACGTAATAAGGAGGCACTTCCTTTCTGCAGCCATGAACCCAGCTGTCAGCCTCTCCACGTACAGTCCACGTCCGATGGAAGCCGTTCCTTGACCACGTTGACCACGCCGCGCCGAGAGTACCAGGGCGGTGGACGACGGCGAGGCCTAGGAAGGGGATGACGCGGAGCCGGGGAAGACGCGGCAGTGGATGCCCACGCGTAGAGGAGTACGAGGGTTCACTGGTTCGCTGTGGTGTGAGGCCGCCGTCGCCGCAGAATAACAGGGGGTGTGGGTGAGTAGAGGGATGGTCTGGTCAGCGGTGGGAGTAGTACAGGGCGGTGATGCCTCCGCCGCATCGCAGCCGGCCATGGGAGGCAGGAGCACGAGGCACGACCGGCGCTGGTTTGGGCGGCTAGAGCAAGAAGACCAGAAGTTGAAGAAGCACTACGGCCGTTGGATGGACATCCTACGGTCACTGGAGCTAGAATCGTGCATATTGACTAAGTTGACAAAGCCCTCCGAACCCGTCAACTTAGTAGGCCCACAAGTCAGCCTGCCACTACACTGGGTCCCAGCTAACAGGGGGGGTATTCATTTTTTTATGCGTAATAAGGAGGCACTTCCTTGCGTGCGAAGATATAGCCGGTGGGTCCGAGCTGTCAACGACGGTAACGTTTTTCACGAAATACAGAGGCCCTTTCGGTGGGTCCCTGATGTCAGGTGGAGGAATCATTATTTTGCGCGTAATAAGGAGGCATTTCCTTGCGTGCGGCCGTGGACCCAGCTGTCGGCCTCTCCACGTACAGTCCACTTCAGATGCATATCGGTCGTTGACCATGTTGACCAGGCCGCGTCGAGAGCACCAGGGCGGTGGACGACGGCGAGGCCTAGGAAGGGAACGACACGGAGGCAGGGAAGACTCGGCAGTTGTTTCCCACGCGGAGGGGAGTACGACTGTATGAGGGTTTACTGGTTCATCTGCCGTCGCCGGAGAATAATAGCAGGTGTGGGTGAGTAGAGGGATGGCTAGGCCAGCGATGGGAGTACGGTGGGGCGGCGAGGCCTGCACGGCAGCAGAGCCGGCCGCGAGGAGGAGGGAGCAGGCAGTCTCGCCGGCGCTTGTTTGAGCGGCTGGAGCAGAAAGAGCAGAGATTGAAGAAGCACGACAGCCGTTGGATGGCCATCCAACAGTCACTGCTTGTGCGTCAACCTTTTTTTAGGAAAGTCTCAAATCTGTGGAAAACATCATACACCTCATCTTCCATTATTTCTAATAATTTACAGCCCATTTGCTAATTATTAAGGTTTTTTTGGAGCCCATATTCTTTTTGTTAGCATTACAGTCCATATTGTGGCCATGGTTAAAAAATTATACGAAATTTTGCATATTTCGGTGCGGTCCGTGTTGTTTTTAATCCCGAATTTCGACTCACATTCAAACTGATTTTAAAAATAAATGTATATTAATATAAAATCCAACAAATTCTCCACACATAAAAATTAATGTAATTTAAAATCTCAAAATGAAAAAAAAAGATATTTGAAACTAATTGCCGGTTTGATGTGTTTTGAAAATGTACAACCCATTTCTCATTACTGATGGGCCATTTTCTCGGCCAGCCGAATGAAAGCTCTCCTTGTCTTGAAAGATTTGCAGCCCAACAGGCCTGACAAAGCGACTTACTTGGCAAATCACAAAAAAACTGTGCTGTGGCCGTGGACCCAGCTATCAGTCTCTCCACGTACAGTACTCTTCCGATGGAATGTTGTTGACCATGTTGACCATGTCACGCCGGGAGCACCAAGGCGGTGGACGACGGCGAGGCCTAGGAAGGGGACGACGTGGAGCCGGGGAAGACGCGGCAGTGGATGCCCACGCGGAGAGGGGTACGAGGGTTCACTGGTTCGGCTGCGGTGTGGGGCTGCCGTCGCCACAGGGCCTGGCTAGCGGTGGGAGTAGTAGGGGGCGATGAGGCCTCAACGGCAGCACAGCCGGCCACTGGAGGCAGGAGCAGGCGGTCTCCCCGGCATTGGTTTGGGTGGCTGGTGCAAGAAGAGCAGCGATTGAAGAAGCAGCGGGACCGTTCGATTCAAATCGAACGATTACTGCTGCTAGAATCATTTGTTGACTAAGTTGACAAGCCCTGCGTACGCGTCAACTTAGTAGGCCCACAGGTCAGCCTCCCAACCAGTGCGCCCCAGATGTTAGTGGGAGGAATATTTTTTTCGCGTAATAAGGAGGCAGTTGATTGCGTGCGGCTAGGCCAGTGGAGGGAGTAGAGTGGGCCGGGGAAGCCTGCGCGGCATCACAGTGGGCCACAAGAGGGAGCAGGCAGTCCCGCCGGTGCTAGTTTAGACGGCTGGAGCAGGAAGATAAGAGATTGAAGAAGCACGTCGGCCGTTGGATGGACATCCAACAGTCACTTCTGCTAGAATCGTATGTTCACTGATAAAGCCTTGTGTAAACAAGTCAGCCTCGAAATCTGTGGCATGTACAACCCATTTGCTATTATTTTTATAATTTTTACTCATTTTCTAATTCATATGGAATTTATTGCAGCCCGTTTTCCATTTTTAGAATTGCTGGCCATTTTCTGGTCAGTACCAGGGTCAAAAAATTAACTAAATATGTGGGAAATTTTGAAAATTCGCAAATTTTTGCTGGGGAACAAAATATTCTTAATCCAAAAATTAATAGCCATACTAAAACAAATTTAAAAATAAATTCGTACTATGTCATGTTAAATCCAATGAAATATGTATAAGATATCAGTGAAGAACAAAAACAAAAAAATAAAGTTATATCCCATTTGCTATAAATTTTTTGGAATTTTCAACCCCTTTTGATATTACTTTTAACAGACATTGCCCATACTCTTAAACCAGGCCGGAATGCATCCCTCCTTATCTTGAAAGATTTGCAGCCCAGTAATTCGGAGAAAACAAATAGGCCTAGTTTGGGTATTCTTCAAAAAGAAATATTGGGCTACCTATTTTCCCAAAGAACTGGTGCATGAGCATTTAGCTTTATTTATTTACTTATTTATGTTTAGGGGACCATGAGCATGTACCTGGGCTAGATTCATGTGAGAGCCTCCCTTCCAGTTAATTATGGGCTTCTCTATTGGGCCTTCATCAGTGGGTTGCATGTTATCAACAAGTGGAAAATGTGTTCCGTACGAAAAATAGTATGAGCTACGTATGGTACGGGGCACTAAAGGATCGAACCATGCAACGACTTCCAAAACATTGTGTTTGTCGTTCTAACAACACATTTATTCAACCAACAAACGAAATATACTACTGATTGTACATTGAAAACAGCAGCAGCAACAACAACCAGGGCTAGGGGTGCAACAGAAGCAGTAAGCAGACCAGAAGAGTGAAGACACAGCTCTCTCTTCCAAACCAAACATCAGCCATCATTACAAAAGGGCTACAAAAAAGAACAAGTGTATGCATCAAACTAAAGAAAGATCCTACTACACCAAGTGTATGCATCTAACTAACTGGCTCAGTTAGACGTTACTATTTATTAAGCTGTGGAGATTGGCTGACGGTTTGAACCAGATGGGTGCCTGACGGGGGAAACTCCAGCCAGTAGGTCGAAGTCTGATACTTGCGACCCTCTCTCCTACTTTGGGCTGCAGAGTGTGGCGGCACATATCAGGGTATGGTGCATGCAGAGACGCATGGTACGCTGTGTACACACACTTTTGCCTGATGAACGAAACCATGCTGCCATCATGATCCTTGCATGGTACTGAGATTGTCAACACGCGAAACAATGAGCTTGATTACCTCTGTGGGGAGCGAATTCCAGCCACTCTTTCGGTGGACACTGCTCGGTTCTGCCATTGTTAGTGCTTGGGTTTTGGACGAGGGGGGAGGCGCCTTAGCGGGGATGGAAGATTGGACAAGATTATGTGCGGACAAAGATGGAGAAGCGAATATGTGCCGCGGGAAGTGGACAGGTGATGATGACTATAGCACGCCGCTTGACTTACGAGACACATACCAGCAGCGTAGGGTCATGTCGATGCCAGACAACTTGCTTGAGTGATCATAGTACTGGTACTCCCTACAATGCTATGCCCTAACTTGCTTGAGTAGAGTAGTAGAGTAGGACTCTGCTCTACTACTAGCACCGGAGGAGTAGTATATTCTAATCTAAAATAGTTACAAACTTCAATGCCCGAGTGTGGAACCAGGGCCGGCCCTGGGCCATGGCGAAGAGTGCGACCGCCTAGGGCCCAGCCCGAGCAGGGGCCCATATCTTGTAATGTATGTGTACTACAAGATGTAGAAGGAAAAAAGAAGAAGCAGCGATGGCAGCAGGCCCAGCCATTCTATTACACGCACGTTGCTCTTCCCGAGAACACCGCCGTCACCTTCTCTCGTTTCTTCTCCCAGTCTCCTTTCTTCAATAGTTCAAATTTTCCCAAATTAATTGACCCAAGTTCCCAAAGGCCGGCGCTACAAACAATGCTAGCCAATGGATTGTTTCGTTGTATTATTAGCCCTTCATCATTTGATGGGTTCCTCAACTTGGTTCTTCCATCTTTTAAGTACTCTATGGCGACAAAGCCTCGATGGGCATCGGCGAGGACTAACGCGGCGAACCAGCCACACACCACCCCGATGCTCGAGGCGTTGAGGGCAGCGCAAGCCGCAGCGTGTTCCAGCGACCGGTGAGAAGCTGACCGTGGCCGTCAGGGCCGTGGCGAGGCGAGGGGCCAAACCATGAAGTTTCTGAGTTTTAGACTGCACGTAAGTCATTCAAGAGATTTTTTCAGCAAATACTTTGACGCTTGTCTACGTATTTCTGTTATGTGAAGTGATGATTAACTTTCTCTCATTATGTACGACTCTTGCAGGCTGCCTGGCAGGAGATATGTTGATTGCTTGAAGCATTGCTTGAATAAGGACTCAAGAAATCAGGTGTTTGCTTTCTTTTTTTGTTACAAGAATGTTGCCTAAAATGCATTTATCCGGTTGTAAGGAGAAAAACAAAATGTAGATCACTTAATTGAAACTCAAAAAGGGTGGTATGCATAAATTCATTTTAACAACTGTCACTACTGAGAAGAGTTAGATGTTCATAATTTCGACAAATGCTACTGCTGAGATTCCTGAGGAGTTATATGCTCGTACTGTTAGAGGATAACAACATTTTTTGGAGGAGAAAATAACAACATATAATATAATCATGGAAGTAAAAAATTTCTCTACTATAGCCATTGGGCCCATTTTGCAGGGCTCGCACAAGGGCCTCCAGAATATTAGGGCCGGCCCTGCGTGGAACGACTACGAACCATGCTCAAAGACCATGAAGGCATCTCGTCCTCTTCCTCCCTCCCTCTCGCACCGCCCATGAAGGCGCCTCGCCGTATCTGCGCTCCATCTAACCCTGCCATCCAAACATCTTTTTGGTTAGAATTAGTTCAGAGCTAGTTCAAGGTTAGAATCTAACTCTAACCTCTAACTGAGTTAGAGTATCCAAACAGGGCCCGTGTCTACGTGGTGTTTGGACATGGGCGACAACCTCAACGCCAACGGTGCTGCTCCCATTGCACCGTATGTGTTTCTGTCCTTCCTGTTTGAAATCATGGCAGAATTGATGTTTCTACTCTGTATCCTACTACTATGCTAGTCCACATGATTAGTTTCATCTCTGTTATAGCCGTCATGATTTATTTTGTGCTTATTTGGATTAAATCTTGTAGTAACTTGCTCATATATTCAACTGGCGCAACGTCCCCTACGGCCACTCCCGTTTCATGGACGGCCTGGTCAATGCCTCCAAGGAGCCCTTCGTCCACTGCTATGAGTGCCCGATGCCGTTTTGTGGCTCGCCGATGGACATGGTGCATCACCTCACGGATGCGTGCAGCGGTCACTACTGGCCCTTGGCGGAGAACATCAAGTACGAGACATGCTACCCGTTCACCATGCCAGAGTCGCTGGAGGATCACCGCCGCTTGCTAGTCTCGGAGGAGGACGACAGCGTCTTCCTCTTGATCGTGGGCACCGGGGAGGCCCGCGCAGGCCGCCGCCTCATCTCTGTAATGTGCGTCAGGGGCGACGCCGCTGACGCTGACACTTACACGAGGCCGATGTACAGGTGCGTGGTCAGTGTTAGTACCCCTCCGGGTCGCGTGGGCGGTGACACCGGCCTCATCGAACGGACTTGGACTCTGGGGAGCTGGGACTATCCCGCCAATGTGGACTTGGAAAACCCATGGCATCCTTTACCCGCCGACGCGGTGCACGGGGACTCCAAGGAGGTTCACCTGGACATACGCATTATCAAGTTAAATGTTGATCAGTAGTCTTTGCTCAATGTAATCCGCTGTCTAAGAATGTGGAGACTTCCATGCAGGATCTTGCTCTATTGGAGTATCACGCATGAATAGAAGTGTATCCGTTTATGGTTTAGTCTAGAATCTTCCATGTATGAATTTTTACTACAGTACTGGTGAAAGACTTACGATGAACCATTTCTTACATCTCCTCTACCCGCTTGCAAGTCATCCTGATTTAATCCCTCCGTCTAGGTGTATAAGGACATGGTTAATATTACTTAATATTATAGCCAACTATTGACTATAAGAAAGTGCCATGTCATATGTAGCCTGTTGGAAATATGCCCTAGAGGCAATAATAAAAGCATTATTATTATATTTCCTTGTTCATGATAATTGTCTTTATTCATGCTATAATTGTGTTATCCGGAAATCGTAATACATGTGTGAATAACAGACACCTACATGTCCCTAGTAAGCCTCTAGTTGACTAGCTCGTTGATCAACAGATAGTCATGGTTTCCTGACTATGGACATTGGATGTCATTGATAACGAGATCACATCATTAGGAGAATGATGTGATGGACAAGACCCAATCCTAAACATAGCATAAAGATCGTATAGTTCGTTTGCTAAAGTTTTTCCAATGTCAAGTATCTTTTCCTTAGACCATGAGATCGTGTAACTCCCGGATACCGTAGGAGTGCTTTGGGTATACCAAACGTCACAACGTAACTGGGTGACTATAAAGGTAGACTACGGGTATCTCCGAAAGTATCTGTTGGGTTGACACGGATCAAGACTGGGATTTGTCACTCCGTATGACGGAGAGGTATCACTGGGCCCACTCAGTAATGCATCATCATAATGAGCTCAAAGTAACCAAGTGTCTGGTCACGGGATCATGCATTACGGTACGAGTAAAGTGACTTGCCGGTAACGAGATTGAACGAGGTATTGGGATACCGACGATCGAATCTCGGGCAAGTAACATATCGATTGACAAAGGGAATTGCATACGGGGTTGATTGAATCCTCGACATCGTGGTTCATTCGATGAGATCATCGTGGAGCATGTGGGAGCCAACATGGGTATCCAGATCCCGCTGTTGGTTATTGACCGGAGAGTCGTCTCGGTCATGTCTGCTTGTCTCCCGAACCCGTAGGGTCTACACACTTAAGGTTCGGTGACGCTAGGGTTGTGAAGATATGTATATGCAGTAACCTGAATGTTGTTCGGAGTCCCGGATGAGATCCCGTACGTCACGAGGAGTTCCGGAATGGTCCGGAGGTAAAGAATTATATATAGGAAGTGTTGTTTCGGCCATCGGGACAAGTTTCGGGGTTATCGGTATTGTACCGGGACCACCGGAGGGGTCCCGGGGGCCCACCGGGTGGGGCCACCTGTCCCGGGGGGCCACATGGGCTGTAGGGGGTGCGCCTTGGCCTAGATGGGCCAAGGGCACCAGCCCCAAAAGCCCATGCGCCTAGGGTTCCACTTAAGGGAAGAGTCCCAATGGTGGAAGGCACCTCTAGGTGCCTTGGGGGGGAGGGAAACCTCCCCTTGGCTGCCGCACCTAGGAGATTGGATCTCCTAGGCTGGCGCACCACCCCCCCTTGGCCCTCCTATATATAGTGGGGGAGAGGAGGGACTTGATACACCAGCCCCTGGCGCCTCCCTCTCTCCCCGTTACGTCTCTCTCGTAGTATAGGCAAAGCCCTGCTACTGTGACGCCCTGCATCCACCACCACGCCGTCGTGCTGCTGGATCTTCATCAACCTCTCCTTCCCCCCTTGCTGGATCAAGAAGGAGGAGACGTCTCCCATCCCGTACGTGTGTTGAACGCGGAGGTGCCGTCCGTTCGGCGCTTGGTCATCGGTGATTTGGATCACGTCGTGTTCGACTACATCATCACCGTTCTTTGAACGCTTCCGCACGCGATCTACAAAGGTATGTAGATGCATCCGATGACTCGTTGCTAGATGAACTCCTAGATGGATCTTGGTGAAACGAGTAGGAAAATTTTTGTTTTCTGCAACGTTCCCCAACAGTGGCATCATGAGCTAGGTCTATGCGTAGTTCTTCTTGCGCGAGTAGAACACAATTTGTTGTGGGCGTAGATTTGTCAACTTTCTTGCCGCTACTAGTCTTTTCTTGCTTCAACGGCATTGTGGGATGAAGCGGCCCGGACCAACCTTACACGTACGCTTACGTGAGACCGGTTCCACCGACTAACATGCACTAGTTGCATAAGGTGGCTGGCGGGTGTCTGTCTCTCCCACTTTAGTTGGAGCGGATTCGATGAACAGGGTCCTTATGAAGGGTAAATAGAAGTTGACAAATCACGTTGTGGCTTTAACGTAGGTAAGAAGTCGTTCTTGCTAGAACCCTAAATTCAGCCACGTAAAACTTGCAACTTCAATTAGAGGACGTCTAACTTGTTTTTGCAGCAAGTGGTTTGTGATATGATATGGCCAAAGTTGTGATGAATGATGAATGATCTATATGTGATGTATGAGATGTTCATGCTATTGTAATAGAAATCACGACTTGCATGTCGATGAGTATGACAACCGGCAGGAGCCATAGGAGTTGTCTTTATTCTTTTATATGACCTGCACGTCATTGAGAAACGCCATGTAAATTACTTTACTTTATTGCTAAACGCGTTAGCCATAGTAGTAGAAGTAATAGTTGGCGAGCAACTTCATGGAGACACGATGATGGAGATCATGATGATGGAGATCATGGTGTCAAGCCGGTGACAAGATAATCATGGAGCCCCAAGATGGAGATCAAAGGAGCTATGTGATATTGGCCATATCATGTCACGTTTATTATTTGATTGCATGTGATGTTTATCATGTTTTGCATCTTGTTTACTTAGAACGACGGTAGTAAATAAGATGATCCCTCATGATAATTTCAAGAAGTGTTCCCCCTAACTGTGCACCGTTGCGACAGTTCGCTGTTTCAAAACACCACGTGATGATCGGGTGTTTTATTCAGACGTTCACATACAACGGGTGTAAGACAAATTTACACATGCAAACACTTAGGTTGACTTGACGAGCCTAGCATGTACAGACATGGCCTCGGAACACAGAAGACCGAAAGGTCGAGCATGAGTCGTATAGAAGATACGATCAACATGAAGATGTTCACCGATGTTGACTAGTCCATCTCACGTGATGATCGGACACGACCTAGTTAACTCGGATCATGTAATACTTAGATGACTAGAGGGATGTCCAATCTAAGTGGGAGTTCATTAATAATTTGATTAGATGAACTTAATTATCATGAACTTAGTCTAAAATATTTTACAATATGTCTTGTAGATCAAATGGCCCATGTAGTCCTCGACTTCAACGCGTTCCTAGAGAAAACAAAGCTGAAAGACGATGGCAGCAACTATACGGACTGGGTCCAGAACCTGAGGATCATCCTCATAGCTGCCAAGAAAGATTATGTCCTACAAGCACCGCTAGGTGAAGCTCCCGTCCCACAGAACCAAGACGTTATGAACGCTTGGCAGACACGTGTTGACGACTACTCCCTCGTTCAGTGCGGCATGCTTTACAGCTTAGAGCCGGGGCTCCAAAAGCGTTTTGAGAGACATGGAGCATATGAGATGTTCGAAGAGCTGAAAATGGTTTTTCAAGCTCATGCCCGGATCGAGAGATATGAAGTCTCCGATAAATTCTTCAGCTGTAAGATGGAGGAAAATAGTTCTGTCAGTGAGCACATACTCACTATGTCTGGGTTACATAACCGCTTGTCTCAGCTGGGAGTTAATCTCCCGGATGATGCGGTCATTGACAGAATCCTCCAGTCGCTTCCACCAAGCTACAAGAGCTTTGTGATGAACTTCAACATGCAGGGGATGCAAAAGACCATTCCTGAGTTGTTCTCAATGCTGAAATCAGCGGAGGTAGAAGTCAAGAAGGAACATCAAGTGTTGATGGTCAATAAAACCACTAAGTTCAAGAAAGGCAAGGGTAAAAAGAACTTCAAGAAGGACGGCAAGGAGGTTGCCGCGCCCGGCAAGCAAGCTGCCGGGAAGAAGCCAAAGAATGGACCCAAGCCCGAGACTGAGTGCTTTTATTGCAAGGGAAGCAGTCACTGGAAGCGGAACTGCCCTAAATACTTAGCAGACAAGAAGGCCGGCAAAACAAAAGGTATATGTGATATACATGTAATTGATGTGTACCTTACTAGTGTCCGTAGTAGCTCCTGGGTATTTGATACCGGTGCAGTTGCTCACATTTGTAACTCAAAGCAGGGGCTGCGGAATAAGCGGAAACTGGCAAAGGACGAGGTGACAATGCGCGTTGGGAATGGTTCCAAGGTCAATGTGATTGCTGTCGGCACGCTACCTCTATATCTAACATCGGGATTAGTTTTAAACCTTAATAATTGTTATTTAGTGCCAGCTTTGAGCATGAACATTGTATCGGGATCTCGTTTAATTCGAGATGGCTACTCCTTTAAATCCGAGAATAATGGTTGTTCTATTTATATGAGAGATATGTTTTATGGTCATGCTCCTATGGTGAATGGTTTATTCTTAATGAATCTCGAACGTAATACTACACATGTTCATAATGTGAGTACCAAAAGATGTAAGGTTGATAATGATAGTCCCACATACTTGTGGCACTGCCGCCTTGGTCACATAGGTGTCAAACGCATGAAGAAGCTCCATGCAGATGGACTTTTAGAGTCTCTTGATTATGAATCATTTGACACGTGCGAACCATGCCTCATGGGTAAGATGACCAAGACTCCGTTCTCAGGAACAATGGAGCGAGCAACCAACTTATTGGAAATCATACATACTGATGTGTGCGGTCCAATGAGTGTTGAGGCTCGCGGTGGCTATCGTTATGTTCTCACGCTCACTGATGATTTAAGTAGATATGGGTATATCTACTTAATGAAACACAAGTCTGAAACCTTTGAAAAGTTCAAGGAATTTCAGAGTGAGGTTGAAAATCAACGTGACAGGAAAATCAAGTTTCTACGATCAGATCGTGGAGGAGAATACTTGAGTCACGAATTTGGCACACACTTAAGAAAATGTGGAATAGTTTCACAACTCACGCCGCCTGGAACACCTCAGCGTAACGGTGTGTCCGAACGTCGTAATCGCACTCTATTAGATATGGTGCGATCTATGATGTCTCTTACCGATTTACCGCTATCTTTTTGGGGCTATGCTTTAGAGACTGCCGCATTCACTTTAAATAGGGCCCCGTCAAAATCCGTTGAGACGACACCGTATGAATTATGGTTTGAGAAGAAACCTAAGCTGTCGTTTCTAAAAGTTTGGGGATGCGATGCTTATGTCAAGAAACTTCAACCTGAAAAGCTCGAACCCAAGTCGGAAAAATGCGTCTTCATAGGATACCCAAAAGAAACTATTGTGTATACCTTCTACCTCAGATCCGAAGGCAAGATCTTTGTTGCCAAGAATGGGTCCTTTCTAGAGAAAGAGTTTCTCTCGAAAGAAGTAAGTGGGAGGAAAGTAGAGCTTGATGAAGTATTACCTCTTGAACCGAAAAATGGCGCAACTCAAGAAAATGTTCCTGAGGTGCCTACACTGACTAGAGAGGAAGTTAATGATCAAGATACTTCTGATCAAGCTCCTACTGAAATTCGAAGGTCCACAAGGACACGTTCCGCACCAGAGTGGTACGGCAACCCTGTCTTGGAAATCATGTTGTTAGACAACGGTGAACCTTCGAACTATGAAGAAGCGATGGCGGGCCCGGATTCCGACAAATGGCTAGAAGCCATGAAATCCGAGATAGGATCCATGTATGAAAATGAAGTATGGACTTTGACTGACTTGCCCGTTGAACGGCGAGCCATAGAAAATAAATGGATCTTTAAGAAGAAGACAGACGCGGATGGTAATGTGACCATCTATAAAGCTCGACTTGTCGCTAAGGGTTATCGACAAGTTCAAGGGGTTGACTACGATGAGACTTTCTCACCGGTAGCGAAGCTAAAGTCCGTCCGAATCATGTTAGCAATTGCCGCATTCTACGATTATGAGATATGGCAAATGGACGTCAAAACGGCATTCCTTAATGGTTTCCTTAAGGAAGAATTGTATATGATGCAGCCGGAAGGTTTTGTCGATCCTAAGAATGCTGACAAGGTGTGCAAGCTCCAACGCTCGATTTATGGGCTGGTGCAAGCATCTCGGAGTTGGAACATTCGCTTTGATGAGATGATCAAAGCGTTTGGGTTTACGCAGACTTATGGAGAAGCCTGCGTTTACAAGAAAGTGAGTGGGAGCTCTGTAGCATTTCTCGTATTATATGTAGATGACATACTATTGATGGGAAATGATATAGAACTCTTGGACAGCATCAAGGCCTACTTGAATAAGAGTTTTTCAATGAAGGACCTTGGAGAAGCTGCTTATATATTAGGCATCAAAATCTATAGAGATAGATCGAGACGCCTCATAGGTCTTTCACAAAGCACATACCTTGATAAGATATTGAAGAAGTTCAATATGGATCAATCTAAGAAGGGGTTCTTGCCTGTGTTACAAGGTATGAAATTGAGCTCAGCTCAATGTCCGACCACGGCAGAAGATATAGAAGAGATGAGCGTCATCCCCTATGCCTCAGCCATAGGTTCTATTATGTATGCCATGCTGTGTACCAGACCTGATGTAAACCTTGCCGTAAGTTTGGTAGGAAGGTACCAAAGTAATCCCGGCAAGGAACACTGGACAGCGGTCAAGAATATCCTGAAGTACCTGAAAAGGACTAAGTAAATGTTTCTCATTTATGGAGGTGACGAAGAGCTCGTCGTAAAGGGTTACGTCGATGCTAGCTTCGACTCAGATCTGGATGACTCTAAGTCACAAACCGGATATGTGTATATTTTGAATGGTGGGGCAGTAAGCTGGTGCAGTTGCAAGCAGAGCGTCGTGGCGGGATCTACATGTGAAGCGGAGTACATGGCAGCCTCGGAGGCAGCACATGAAGCAATATGGGTGAAGGAGTTCATCACCGACCTAGGAGTCATACCCAATGCGTCGGGGCCAATCAAACTCTTTTGTGACAACACTGGAGCTATTGCACTTGCCAAGGAGCCCAGGTTTCACAAGAAGACAAGGCACATCAAGCGTGGCTTCAACTCCATTCGTGAAAATGTTCAAGATGGAGACATAGAGATTTGTAAAGTACATACGGACCTGAATGTAGCAGATCCGTTGACTAAACCTCTCCCTAGGGCAAAACATGATCAACACCAGAATTCCATGGGTGTTCGATTCATCACAATGTAACTAGATTATTGACTCTAGTGCAAGTGGGAGACTGTTGGAAATATGCCCTAGAGGCAATAATAAAAGCATTATTATTATATTTCCTTGTTCATGATAATTGTCTTTATTCATGCTATAATTGTGTTATCCGGAAATCGTAATACATGTGTGAATAACAGACACCTACATGTCCCTAGTAAGCCTCTAGTTGACTAGCTCGTTGATCAACAGATAGTCATGGTTTCCTGACTATGGACATTGGATGTCATTGATAACGAGATCACATCATTAGGAGAATGATGTGATGGAGAAGACCCAATCCTAAACATAGCATAAAGATCGTATAGTTCGTTTGCTAAAGTTTTTCCAATGTCAAGTATCTTTTCCTTAGACCATGAGATCGTGTAACTCCCGGATACCGTAGGAGTGCTTTGGGTATACCAAACGTCACAACGTAACTGGGTGACTATAAAGGTAGACTACGGGTATCTCCGAAAGTATCTGTTGGGTTGACACGGATCAAGACTGGGATTTGTCACTCCGTATGACGGAGAGGTATCACTGGGCCCACTCAGTAATGCATCATCATAATGAGCTCAAAGTAACCAAGTGTCTGGTCACGGGATCATGCATTATGGTACGAGTAAAGTGACTTGCCGGTAACGAGATTGAACGAGGTATTGGGATACCGACGATCGAATCTCGGGCAAGTAACATATCGATTGACAAAGGGAATTGCATACGGGGTTGATTGAATCCTCGACATCGTGCTTCATCCGATGAGATCATCATGGAGCATGTGGGAGCCAACATGGGTATCCAGATCCCGCTGTTGGTTATTGACCGGAGAGTCGTCTCGGTCATGTCTGCTTGTCTCCCGAACCCGTAGGGTCTACACACTTAAGGTTCAGTGACGCTAGGGTTGTGAAGATATGTATATGCAGTAACCCGAATGTTGTTCGGAGTCCCGGATGAGATCCCGGACGTCACGAGGAGTTCCGGAATGGTCCGGAGGTAAAGAATTATATATAGGAAGTGCTGTTTCGGCCATCGGGACAAGTTTCGGGGTTATCGGTATTGTACCGGGACCACCGGAGGGGTCCCGGGGGGCCCACCGGGTGGGGCCACCTGTCCTGGGGGGCCACATGGGCTGTAGGGGATGCGCCTTGGCCTAGATGGGCCAAGGGCACCAGCCCCAAAAGCCCATGCGCCTAGGGTTCCACTTAAGGGAAGAGTCCCAATGGTGGAAGGCACCTCTAGGTGCCTTGGGGGGGAGGGAAACCTCCCCTTGGCTGCCGCACCTAGGAGATTGGATCTCCTAGGCTGGCGCACCACCCCCCCTTGGCCCTCCTATATATAGTGGGGGAGAGGAGGGACTTGATACACCAGCCCCTGGCGCCTCCCTCTCTCCCCGTTACGTCTCTCTCTCGTAGTATAGGCGAAGCCCTGCTACTGTGACGCCCTGCATCCACCACCACGCCGTCGTGCTGCTGGATCTTCATCAACCTCTCCTTCCCCCCTTGCTGGATCAAGAAGGAGGAGACGTCTCCCGTCCCGTACGTGTGTTGAACGCGGAGGTGCCGTCCGTTCGGCGCTTGGTCATCGGTGATTTGGATCACGTCGTGTTCGACTACATCATCACCGTTCTTTGAACGCTTCCGCACGCGATCTACAAAGGTATGTAGATGCATCCGATGACTCGTTGCTAGATGAACTCCTAGATTGATCTTGGTGAAACGAGTAGGAAAATTTTTGTTTTCTGCAACGTTCCCCAACATAGCCAACATGTATAACAATCGATACTCAAAAACTAATTCTTACTAGTGTGTATGCACGTGCAATGCACGTCTTAACAGTATGGTGTGAATCCACCAAAAAAATACTTTGGAAAATGAATTCCGAGCAAAAAAATATTGTTGATGCACACGAAATAGAGTTTAGAAATTTACCAATTGGTAGTACAAAATGCAACTACTGCCTGCGGTCATCCAGAAATTTTCGAAGAATATAAAAAAAAGTACGTGGTGGAACCCACAAATTGTTTACTTCAACTTTAGTTTCTCCTCCAGACCATCTCACATCGGCTCACAACCAACTCTTTTTTTACTCATCACAACCTGACAATTGCAGCATAGTAGAGGATGCGTAGGTCTTCTTTTCAGGAAGGTGTGACACAGTGCAGCGATGGTTCCAGAACCAAGTAGATTCAGCTGCAGGCACTGTTCACTGCGAATCCCTCCAATATCAGCCGTCAGATTTAGGAGATGAGTGGCTAGGATTGATGCTCTAGGTGCAATCTAGGACTCATATACTATATAGTAGTAGTAGTATAGATAGTATAGAAAAGATCATTTCTTGCAAAGCACAATAAGTGTTATTTCTTCACAAGTTTTCGATGCAGGTTGAACAGTTGAACGCTTTTGTTTGCAAAAGATACCTTTTTATTTATTTCACTCGGATGTTTGTGAGCTCTGTAGATGAAATAATATCCGAAGAAACCTATCGATACCCGTTACACATGAGATGACCCCCACATCCTTTGTCAAAATAAACAACTCCCCGATCAATGCATTTCACTCTTCGGTGCAACGCACGGGCACCTTACTACTATAGATTAGTACGACCAAAAATTGAACTAACATTATATATAGTATGGTAAATGCTGATGCATGTCACCTAAAATTATATCATTCAAAACTATGTTCAAATACGAATCCAACGATATAGTTTTTGTTGACATGCACTAACATTTTGTCAGTTAAATCTTCAGTCAAATTCAATGGGGGACTAAAAAACCACGACCGCTGTAGTACAAGTGTAGAGGGCGGCGTCGCACGGGAATCTCACCTCTCACCCCGCTCGTGGCGCGGTAAAGCCGTCATATCACAAAACCCAACCACTCCTAGTAATAAGTGGCCTGGTAAAATAAACGAACAAGCAACCATCACATCCCTCCGTCTTTTTTGCATTTCATCTCTCTGCATTTACTTTCTCCGGTTCATCTCGCACACTCGATACCTAGCTACTACTCCTAGGGCCAGTTCTTTTGGCGGCTTCCCCAGCTTTTCCCACAAGACTAGTCACAGTGGAGAGTAACAATAAGGCGCCTCACTCATTTACTTGTGCTTCTAAACTACTACTCCGTCTTGGTTTATTCCTCACCATTGTAATCCCTCCGTCTAGGTGTGTAAGTCATCTTACGAAAACCAAATAATCTCAAAACACTTAGGCGTGGTGCAATAACTTCTACCTCGTTTCTTGTTTCTTGACATATCAACCAATAAGAGATAAAGAGTGTGCATGCTTTTAATGACTTGAGATATCAAACACGACATGCAGTGGTTAGTTCATTGCATGCAATACTATTAATTAGAAAATAAACATTAATGTTTCTCGTTTTCTCCTCCTCCTTGGTCACAGTGCACAGCCTAAGAGCAAGTACAATAGAGACTAGTCAGCAGGCTATAGCATCTTCCACATCAGCAAAATCATAGCTGGAGGAGAGAGAAGTGAGAAGAAAGGACCAAGCGGGCGCTTCACAAGTCGCCAGGCGATAGCACAAGCAACGAGGAAAAGGAGCCTGCATGCAACACATGCGAGCGCTACGGCCGGCGTTCAGCCCCCCCAGCCAATCCTATCACTTTCCTTTGCCTAGCACAGCATGCATGCATTAAATGTATAGCCAACACTACAGCCATTCTACTATATGAACTTTTTCAAATACAGGCTACAGGTGACATGGCTCTACTATAGAGCCGGCAGCAGGCTTTACTATTAACCTTGCTCTAAGATGACTTACTCACCTAGACGGATGGAGTAGTGCATGTGACATGCACTAACATTTCATTAGTTAAATTTATGATCAAAATTTGACACAGATTACAATGGGGACCCATAAACCAGGACAGAGGTAGTAGTTATGGGATTACTAATCTAGAAGCCTAAAAGAACTGGCCCCTGGTACTCCTACTAGTAGTAGTACTCAAGTTGGAATTCCAATTGCACAGCACAACTTGTTAGGCAAAAAATTCGATACAGGATGTAGGAAGCGGTTTGGGAATTTGCATGCCTTTCCAACCAGTGAGATACTCCGTACAAAGTACGACAGAGAAATAACCACAGAGAAGGAAGCTAAAAGTAAACAATCAAACGAGCATTTTTGCATTTGTTTTGCATTGAATTGTTTCACAAGCTTGACTAGTGCTGTTTTTCTACTTTTACAAAAACCGCATCGTAATGTTAAAACGTGCATTTGCACGTACATAAGTAATAGTAGTACTCCCTCCATCTAGGTGTATAAGTCTTCCCTCATTCTTGGTCACGGTGCACAACCAAAGATGACTTATTGACCTGGACAGAGGGAGTAGCACAGTCTGCAAGCATATATCGAGAGAGACGTGTAGTGCGATAGTATATAGTAAAGTTTGTGCTATATGCACGTACTTGCAAAATGCGTATGAATACACAAGGTTTCCAAACTTTCCCTTTTACATACTTAATTAAGGACGCTAAAAATTCCTGAACGTTCGGGATTTATCATTTGCGTCCCAAAACTAATGAGATCGCCTTACGAAACAAAAATTATACTCCTCCTAAAAGCCACGACGCTCGCAGGAGCGCTTGAGGCGTGCCACGAGTGCCCTGGTGCGCGGCCGTTTCCCAGCGCACCGACACAATGCCTCTTCCTCAGCCTCGCAACTCGCGAGGTGCTGATTGGCGGCTTGCAGGCGGGCGAGCGCGATCTCACCGGTGTGGTGATCCAGCGCCAACAGGTACTCCTCCTCGCTGGAAGCGTGCACCCGGTCCACGTACCGCCAAGCGTAGATGAGGCACTTGGGCCCGACTGCACTCAGGGCGACGGCACGGGCGTCCTCCGCCACCCTCACGGCCCTCGCATGAGCCTTCTGCCAAAGAGTCAATCGCCTGACTCTCTCGGACGCGACATAGGCCTCCCAGGCAGCTTGTTCCGCGGTGCGCTTCTCTTCCTCGGCCTTCTTCTCCACCTCTATTTTGGCGCGCTCTGCTGGAGGCAAAGCCTCCCAGTAGCGACCCGACCCGAATGGATCAAGTCTCTGTGCTTATGTGTCATCCCTGGATCAGTATGCTGACACACACAGTACTCGAAGGATTTATAACAGAGGTAAATCACATGTATAAAGTAACGTAAATACTATTACCTCAATCCAAATATAGCGGAAGCAACAAGGTTGTGGATTCCCATAAACACCAACGGCAAAGTTGAGTGTAGAAATCGTAACCCTAACGTATCATTTACTCATCGTAAGAAACCTGCAACATGAGACGTTGCAGCCCGAAACGGGTCAGTACATTGAATGTACTGGCAAATTCACACCATAGAGAAAATGATGAACAATGGCTATCACTACATGCATATTTGGCTGGTGAAAAAGCTCTATGGTTATAAGGTTTCTGCGTAAAGCCAATTTTTCCCTACTGCAAAGGAATAAATTTATTTAACTATCATGGTGGTTGTTGAACATTGAGAATGGTTGACAGCATTCTCAATCCCAATTAAAAATAATTAAAACCCAACAACATTAATTAGAAGTAACATGTTGAGATTCACAATGATATTCAAGTACTAGATACTCAAGTTGTCCATAACCGGGGACACGGCTAATCATGATTAGTTTGTACACTCTGCAGAGGTTTGCGCACTTTTCCCCACATGACTCGATCGCCTCCGTTTGTTTTCTCACACTACATGGTGTTTGAGAAACGGATGACCGAGACATAGTCTTTCAGAAGCACTAGCACATTACATGTGGGGTAGACCGTACCACCTACAACCCCTACATCTGCTAGTCCACCCCGTAAGAGTTCGCACAACTTAGTCAACTATGCCAGAGCCCATAGTAGCATGTGGCTGCACACGGAAGTTTCTAGCATGAATTATCTTATGATCCCTTTGAGCCTGGGTGGTGGTTCGAAAAAAACAGGCAAGTCCTGATAGACATTAGGTGCCTCAATCCACCCAGATGTGTGTTTAAGTTGCCACCTTAGATAAACCATTAAAATTATCAACTCACATCTGTCATGGATATCACTCACCCAATCCACGTCTACTAGCATAGCATGGCATAATAAGCAAACGTAGAAGTAGCTCCCAAGGGTTTGATAATAAACAGGTAATAGGTACTACCTCATCTACTTCCCATTCCACAATTTAATTAGATCCTAATCATGCAATGTGAGAGGATTGATCTAATGAAATAAAACATGGGTTGTAGAAAAGGTATGATCAAAGTGTGAACTTGCCTGCAATGTTGATGAAGATGATTCGCACTCAAAACTCGTGATAGATCTACTCGTCACACTCCGGTCAATCTATCATAAGCAAACAATAGTAACCACACAATAAGTACTCATCCAATGCACAAGTAAAAACTCGAACGAGAGAACGAACCATAAGGTTCAACATAAGAACTCCGGTTGCAGAGAAAGAACGAACCGAACAAACGACGGAAAACAACCGGCGGAAGAAAACAACTCGGTTCTAGCAAGTTGAAACTAGGTCAAATTTTACCATCGCAAAAACTTGTTCAAGTTGATTAGACGGAACGGCGGTTTCGAGACGAAACTCCAGGCGCTTGAATCACCTGATTTCGATAAACGAGCGAGAAGATAAACTAGAACGAAGATCGGATCTGAGATCGCGATCGCGGAATAAATCCGATGAGAAGAAAAAGAAGAACGGTTATACGAACGAACGTTCGTTAACCTAGAAGAATCCGGTAATCTCGTTCGTTAGGACGAACGGTCCAGCGAACGGTCCAAAGGCAACTGAATCGGAAAAGAAAACGAATCCGATCTAGGGTTTCGGAGAAGAAAACCGAAACGAAAAACCGATCTAGAAAACGAAACGGTTTAGAGAAGAAAAGAATTGGAACGATTAGAAGAAAACGATCCGAGAAAAGAGACTCAGGGCAACCTCCGGCGAGGTCTCGGCGAACGGGGCTCCGGCGGCGTGGGCGATGGGCGGCGGTGGCGTGGGCAAGGTGCGGCGGCGGCGCAGGTGTGGTGGCGGTGTAGGGCGCGGGGTGGGGTGTGGCGGAGGGCTTGGGGTTTGATTTGATGTGTTTAGAGGGGGGGCGTTGGGGTATTTATATTGGGGAGGGGTGAGAAGACTTGGGGTAGGGGACAAGAAAATAGACTAGGATTAGGAAAAAGAGTCCTAGTAGAAAAAGAAAAGAAAACGGAACAAGGAAAGGGCCGGCCTAAGTCCCGCTGGGACTCGGCTTGAGGCAAGAGGCGAGGCGGCTGCCTGCCTGCGCCTGGCTGCGCGCGCGCGAGGGGAGGGGCCGGCCGGCTGGCTGGGCTTTAGGCCCGGCTGGCCTGGCTCTCTCTCTCTCTCTCTCTCTCTCTCTCTCTCTCTTTTAAAAAAACGGTTTTGCACGCAGAAAACAAAACAAAAGAAAACTAGACGAACTCCAAAAATTCTAAAGTAAATTTTCCCCGACTCCTAAAAATGAGCCGAACAAAATGAACTTTTCTCCAGACCTAAAATGAAATTTTTGAAAACACGCATTTTTCCCTATCCAAATAAAATGCGAATAAACTCCGGAAAACAAAATTTGATCTATTTATTAAATCTTCATTTTTCCTCAATTTTGGGAAAGTCATATTATTCCCTCTCTTATATTTTTGATAACGGAAAAATTATTGAAGATGAAATAAATAAATCAAACGATCCTCTTTTCAAATTCGAGAAAACTCTCATATATGAAAATAACGAAATCTCCAACTCTCTCCGAAGGTCCTTGAGTTGCGTGAAATTTCTAGGATCGACCAAAATGCAAGAAAATAAGATATGCATGATGATCTAATGTATAACATTCCAAATTGAAAATAAATTCAAAAGAACTTTGAATTTAATTCTTTGAAACTCCCAACTCATATTTCATATAATTTGAAGAAGTCATTTTATCTTCTCTCATGAAAATCATTGAGTTGCATAAAGTTCCAGATTCGGAAATATTCTCAAATGAAATTCAAATATTTTCAACACCCCTTGTCATTTAGATAAATGGAAGAAGTCATGTCATCTTCTCTCCAGGGTTTTGTGGTGAAAAGAATTTGAACTCATGGAGATCAGAAAGCAATTATGAAAGTTTGGGAAAGTCCTTTTATTCCCTGTCATTTAACATTCAAAAGTTTCGAATTCACTCACTTTCAGACAATCAACCAAACAATCCATCAAGTCTATCTATTTATTATAACATTCCAAAATTTAGAATTTTGGGATGTTACAAACCTACCACCCTTAAAATGAATCTCATCCTCGAGATTCGGAGAGGCTAGTAAGAAATAGGTTAGGGTTTGGGGGTCTCCTCAAAATCCATCGATCATCACAGAGGGTCTGGGGTGCTACCACCCTTAGAATCATGGTTATTGTTCCATCGAAACTTATATACTTCATCCATATTGTTAACAGTGTCGGTCTTCTCAAATCCTCGAGAAAATTTCTCCTCTAAGCTCTTCCGGTAGTGGCATAACCTTTTCCTCAATTCTTCTGTCTTTCCTCTTGGTAAGGTTATTCCGAGATTGGGTCTTCTTAGCTAACGGGTCTGGAGCCAAAACTAAACAACTATCGATATCTCATGGTGGTCAACCATTTGTGGTTTCTCCTGCAGGAAATGGGTCTGGGTTGGTCCTCACCGTATAACCTACGGTTGGCAAAGCTGCCATGTACAAGGGAAAAATTCTTATACCATTCTAAGGTTTAGCAAGGTTTAATATCGTCGTCTCTCTACTATAGGCAAGTCACTCAGATTTACCATCCCATATAGCAAGGCGAATAATAAGAGTAAGTCGGTATGGTGATCAATCCATCCCGCACCCAAATCATTACCTTGTATACGGTTTAGCGAATCTCGCATTGTAACACTCGGTCATCCTCACAAGCATTGCAGAATTTCTCTTGTCGACGAACCAAGTTCGGATGTATCCATAGATTCTGCAAGCCAAACAACCATCTATCGTTCCTTCACAACTCTCAGGTTTTGCGTAACTCCTATAAGATCGTCTATCGATAAAATCGTAACTTCCTCCAGGTTTTTTTTCCTTCAGCAAGAATGTGCTTGCTTCTTGGCAGGTCCTGGGGCCTGTGGGTTATGGCACACCTCATCACTTGTAGTCCTTGAACCTATCATTGGGCAACTTATCGTTATTCCAACATCCAACTTCCAGCTTCCTAGCATACTTAGAATCCATCCAATTGTATTGTCTTCCTTCCTTCTATTGGCACCAAACTAGGACATGATTACTCAGACTCATCATGGAATTTCCATTGATCCATATTTCCGACATCATACCTCCTTTATATCCAATAGTAATTTATCTCTTCATCCTCGTAGGATATCCCTCATACCGAGATAAAAACTTATACTTATGAAGTCCATATTCCTCTTCGTGGAACATCATTATCCTTTCTGCGGTCAAGCGTCCTTACAGGGGAATATTGGCCATCTCTGCATGGCACTTCTTCAACTGGGAAACGTGAAACACATCTTGAACTCCTGACAGTCCTTTCGATAACTTAAACTTGTAGGCCACTTCTCTCATACGCTCCAAAACTCGGTATGGTCCTACAACTCTCAGGGCTAACTGTCCCTTAACTCCAAATCATTTAACTCCTCGCAGGGGGAACACATGAAGACATGCTCGGCCTCCAATTTCATAGACTACCTCCTTGAGTTTTTGAGTCTACATAACTCTTCTGCCTGGACTGAGCTACCTTCAGTCTATCTCGAATCAACTTAACATTCTCTTCTGACTCCTTGATCATAGTTGGTCCAAACAACTGACGTCTCCAACTTCATCCCACACACTCTTGGGGTATCGCACATATCGAGACAAAACTCATATTCATTTTGTCCGAAATCCACTCAGTGGAGTATCCTTTATCTTTTCCAGGGGTCAACGGTTCTTACAGGGTACTACCACCCTTAAAATGCTCCAATATTCCATAGACCATATTTCTCTTATCCTCAAAATGGTCAAAATCCTTCTTCATAGAGTAACAACTCATAAAATCCAAATCAGTACCAACACTGCTATCTTTATTGATTCTCAATTGATTACGATCTCTCGCTTTTCCATTACATGTCTCAACACCTCAATATAAAAGAGAATGTTCTCACTTCTGCTACTCCATTTCTTTTGTTGCAAACTCAAGTATCTAGCACAAGTTTCCTTCTCCTTGGGGCAATCTCGGGCAAAGTGCCCTGCTCCATTTCAACTAAAACATATTACTTCTGACAAGTATCGAGGTTTCCTTTTTGGGCATTTGTTGAGGTAGTGCCCTGACTCCTTGCACCTATAACAGATGATATGACTCAGGTCCTTCCTGGAATCCAATCTGCTTCTCTTTCTGGACTTTTCCATGCCAATCATGGCTTCTATTTCCAGTGAGTCATACTCTACTTCCTCTGTCGGAAATTCTACTAAATCCCCATTCAAACAATTCTGGGAGATGTGTCCTTCTTCTCCACATGAATAGCAAGACTTGGTGCAGGGTTTAATTGGTTCTTCTTTGGGTGTGTCCTCCACATCTTCCTTCATCACAGGTTCTTCTAAACTTTCCATAAGGGCTCCTTTCATTACTTCTTTATTCTGTTGTACGGTCCTTCGTACCATGGGGTAAATGTAACACTTAGCAGGATAGTGGGTAGTCCCTTCACACAAGAAACAAGTGATCTGCCTAGTTGGGCATTCTTCAGCTGGGTGACTTCCTTCACAATTAGGGCATTCATCCTTGTTTTCTTTAGGGTTGTGTCCTATTTCTCCACAAAGCTTGCATGCATAAGTTTTCTTCATGTCCTTTCCATAAGGCTTCAACTTCTGGGACACAAACTGAGACTTTAGCAAGGTCAATTAAATTCTTTCCACGTGGTTACTCCTTGCCATCCATTGATGGTTTGGTACATTCTCCACCAAGTAGCAGCACCTCTTTCAAAGCATTGAAGAGCATGCTGGGCCATATTCTTTCCGACTATAGGGTTGTTCTCCATATGATCCTCCATGCTCTGAATCCATCGGTCTGTCTCCAATTGACTCATTGGTCCAGAAAATACAAGCACATCTCCATTCATCCTCTATTGGGTTCAAGGGTTTTGGGGTGAGATAAGAGGGATAGAGAGGGATACACACAATGCAAACAACAGTTTTGAAAAGACAGATTTTTGTTGTGGCTGTCGAAAAAAACAACAAACAATAGACAGCTCACAAACGTCGCATCTAACGTAGGTATATAATAGGGGTTTGGTCTTCTAAAGGTCAATAACTCTTCAGCATCTCCAAACTCTTCAAGCCTTGGTCATGTCTCCAATGGCTTCTTCCGATCATGCTTGTCTTTCTCAAGTTCTTTCGCCAGATCAATCTCTGTTGACGTGAAATCTCTCGTGACATCCTTTAATATTCCGGAGTTGCATTTCAAACTTCTGGTTTCAACATCCTTCACATGAACCATGGTCATACTGTCCTTCAGTTCTTGACAATTCCCCGGTATCTCGAGGTTTTTCTACTCTAGCTTGGCTACTCTCATCTTCAGGATCCTGAGTTCCTCATGAAATACTTCCTTGTCTAATACGATTCCCTGAAGCTCCATTTTAAACTTCTTGATGTACTACTCCAGATCCTGGTGATACACCGGCTAGGGCTAAAACTTCTTCTTATGATAGGTGCTCCATCAGCCTTCTTCCATCAAATCCATTCTGATGAAATGCATCCTTAACTCAGCACGGTGACAATAGCATCAGCGGCGATGACATCACGGATAACCGTGTTTCTACTTTTGTCATTTCCATGAGCTATCATTCCATAATTGGTATCTCCTGCCTTAGGGTTTCTTTGACAAAACTTCAAGTTCTCAACTCTCCATGTTTTGGTCTTTCTCCGATACACCTTGATCTCGGGTATTGACAACTTCCATAGTCTGCCAAGTTCCATAAGGGTAGCATTCCTAGGTCATACAAATCTGGGAATTCTTCAGAGCCTTCAAATTCTCCTAGTCTTCAGAGTCTTCAACAGCTGTAGTTTCCATTATCATAATGTATGGTAAAATCCTCTTCATTCCGAATGGTCTTACTTGTCTGAATTCTTGTACTTCTTGGAGTGATCTCTTCAGTCGAATCCTTGTGTGGTCAAAAGGGGAAAGGGGTATGGTCTCACTAAAGGGAATTTTGAATAAGCTTAGAAGAGAAGAGAGGTAAAAGATCTTTTTGAAAGGGAAAGTTGTAGAGAAAAGTCTTTGCTATGGGCTTGCCAGTTTCTAGGGTCACGTCCTACAGTCAACATGTGCTCTGATACCATCTTGTAGCGACCCGACCCGAATGGATCAAGTCTCTGTGCTTATGTGTCATCTCTGGATCAGTATGCTGACACACACAGTACTCGAAGGATTTATAACAGAGGTAAATCACATGTATAAAGTAACGTAAATACTATTACCTCAATCCAAATATAGCGGAAGCAACAAGGTTGTGGATTCCCATAAACACCAACGGCAAAGTTGAGTGTAGAAATCGTAACCCTAATGTATCACTTACTCGTCGTAAGAAACCTGCAACATGAGACGTTGCAGCCCGAAACGGGTCAGTACATTGAATGTACTGGCAAATTCACACCATAGAGAAAATGATGAACAATGGCTATCACTACATGCATATTTGGCTGGTGGAAAAGCTCTATGGTTATAAGGTTTTTGCGTAAAGCCAATTTTTCCCTACTGCAAAGGAATAAATTTATTTAACTATCATGGTGGTTGTTGAACATTGAGAATGGTTGACAGCATTCTCAATCCCAATTAAAAATAATTAAAACCCAACAACATTAATTAGAAGTAACATGTTGAGATTCACAATGATATTCAAGTACTAGATACTCAAGTTGTCCATAACCGGGGACACGGCTAATCATGATTAGTTTGTACACTCTGCAGAGGTTTGCGCACTTTTCCCCACATGACTCGATTTCCTCCGTTTGTTTTCTCGCACTACATGGTGTTTTAGAAACGGATGACCGAGACATAGTCTTTCAGAAGCACTAGCACCTTACATGTGGGGTAGACCGTACCACCTACAACCCCTACATCTGCTAGTCCACCCCGTAAGAGTTCGCACAACTTAGTCAACTATGCCAGAGCCCATAGTAGCATGTGGCTGCACACGGAAGTTTCTAGCATGAATTATCTTATGATCCCTTTGAGCCTGGGTGGCGGTCCGAAAAAAAACAGGCAAGTCCTGATAGACATCAGGTGCCTCAATCCACCCAGATGTGTGTTTAAGTTGCCACCTTAGATAAACCATTAAAATTATCAACTCACATCTGTCATGGATATCACTCACCCAATCCACGTCTACTAGCATAGCATGGCATAATAAGCAAACGTAGAAGTAGCTCCCAAGGGTTTGATAATAAACAGGTAATAGGTACTACCTCATCTACTTCCCATCCCACAATTTAATTAGATCCTAACCATGCAATGTGAGAGGATTGATCTAATGAAATAAAACATGGGTTGTAGAAAAGGTATGATCAAAGTGTGAACTTGCCTGCAATGTTGATGAAGATGATTCGCACTCAAAACTCGTGATAGATCTACTCGTCACACTCCGGTCAATCTATCATAAGAAAACAATAGTAACCACACAATAAGTACTCATCCAATGCACAAGTAAAAACTCGAACGAGAGAATGAACCAGAAGGTTCAACATAAGAACTCTGGTTGCAGAGAAAGAACGAACCGAACAAACGAAGGAAAACAACCGGTGGAAGAAAACAACTCGGTTCTAGCAAGTTGAAACTAGGTCAAATTTTACCATCGCAAAAACTTGTTCAAGTTGATTAGACAGAGCGGCGGTTTCGAGACGAAACTCCAGGCGCTTGAATCACCTGATTTCGATAAACGAGCGAGAAGATAAACTAGAACGAAGATCGGATCTGAGATCGCGATCGCGGAATAAATCCGATGAGAAGAAAAAGAAGAACGGTTATACGAACGAACGTTCGTTAACCTAGAAGAATCTGGTAATCTCGTTCGTTAGGATGAACGGTCCGGCGAACGGTCCAAAGGCAACTGAATCGGAAAAGAAAACGAATCCGATCTAGGGTTTCAGAGAAGAAAACCGAAACGAAAAACCGATCTAGAAAACGAAACGGTTTAGAGAAGAAAAGAATTGGAACGATTAGAAGAAAACGATCCGAGAAAAGAGACTCGGGGCAACCTCCGGCGAGGTCTCGGCGAACGGGGCTCCGGCGGCGTGGGCGATGGGCGGCGGCGGCGTGGGCAAGGTGCGGCGGTGGCCCGGGTGTGGTGGCGGTGTAGGGCGCGGGGTGGGGTGTGGTGGAGGGTTTGGGGTTTGGTTTGATGTGTTTAGAGGGGGGGTGTTGGGGTATTTATATTGGGGAGGGGTGAGGAGACTTGGGGTAGGGGACAAGAAAATAGACTAGGATTAGGAAAAAGAATCCTAGTAGAAAAAGAAAAGAAAACGGAACAAGGAAAGGGCCGGCCTAAGTCCCGATGGGACTCGGCTTGAGGCAAGAGGCGAGGCGGCTGCCTGCCTGCGCCTGGCTGCGCGCGCGCGAGGGGAGGGGCCGGCCGGCTGGCTGGGCTTTAGGCCCGGCTGGCCTGGCTCTCTCTCTCTCTCTCTGTCTCTCTCTCTTTTAAAAAAAACGGTTCTGCGCGCAGAAAACAAAAGAAAAGAAAACTAGACGAACTCCAAAAATTCTAAAGTAAATTTTCCCCGACTCCTAAAAATGAGGCGAACAAAATGAACTTTTCTCTGGACCTAAAATGAAATTTTTGAAAACACGCATTTTTCCCTATCCAAATAAAATGCGAATAAACTCCGGAAAACAAAATTTGATCTATTTATTAAATCTTCATTTTTCCTCAATTTTGGGAAAGTCATATTATTCCCTCTCTTATATTTTTGATAACGGAAAAATTATTGAAGATGAAATAAATAAATCAAATGATCCTCTTTTCAAATTCGAGAAAACTCTCAAATATGAAAATAACGAAATCTCCAACTCTCTCCGAAGGTCCTTGAGTTGCGTGAAATTTCTAGGATCGACCAAAATGCAAGAAAATAAGATATGCATGATGATCTAATGTATAACATTCCAAATTGAAAATAAATTCAAAAGAACTTTGAATTTAATTCTTTGAAACTCCCAACTCATATTTCATATAATTTGAAGAAGTCATTTTATCTTCTCTCATGAAAATCATTGAGTTGCATAAAGTTCCAGATTCAGAAATATTCTCAAATGAAATTCAAATATTTTCAACACCCCTTGTCATTTAGATAAATGGAAGAAGTCATGTCATCTTCTCTCCAGGGTTTTGTGGTGAAAAGAATTTGAATTCATGGAGATCAGAAAGCAATTATGAAAGTTTGGGAAAGTCCTTTTATTCCCTCTCATTTAACTTTCAAAAGTTTCAAATTCACTCACTTTCAGACAATCAATCAAACAATCCATCAAGTCTATCTATTTATTATAACATTCCAAAATTTAGAATTTTGGGATGTTACACAAGGCGACATCCATTTCTTTCCAAAGCTCGTCAAGGCTGGGGGCTCGGCGGGCGGCGCGGCGTTCTCCTCGTAGCGGGGATCTGACGCGTCCTCTGGCACGCGCGCTGACGAGATTGGGAACGCCGACACGTCGTGGCGAGGAGCAGAACACCAACGCGTCGTCCTCGACTAGTGGTGGCGAGGAACGGAACAGCGATGCATCGCGTCACGGCGAGGAGCGGAACGCCGACGTGTCCTCCTCGATTAGTGGCGGCGAGGAACGGAACGGCGACGCGTCGCGTAGCGGCGAGGAGCGGAACACCGACGCATCCTCCTCGACTAGTGGCAGCGAGGAACGGAATGGCAACGCGTTACCGTCCGCGCGGTGCAGCGAGGGGCTCTTAGGGCTTGGGAGGGGCGATGCCATGGTGGTCGACGTGAGAGGGAGGGGGAGATAGCGATGAACGTGAACGTGAGGGGGAGGAGATAGCGATGTCGTGGGAGGCGCAGTATATATAGCGAGCAATGGCACACCTACGTAAGATATGGACTGAGATGCACTGACTTAATTGCAGGTCAAGTTGCGTCACTGACATGTGGGCCAGACCCCTGTTGGGCCCATATGTCAGTGACCCAATGCAGCTGCAGTTAAGTAACATCTACGTGGGCATATTTGTTGGAGTAAACTACGGGGGAGCGAAGGGGTGGAAATATTGCTGGTCACAACGGATTGGACGAGCGTGGGGGGAGGAGAGTCATGCATGCAGATTTTTTCACACGGGGTGGAGTGATGGGACCGCCGGAGGGAGAAGGAGAGTTTGGCAGGCATATTGTTTCCACACATGGAGAGGAAAAGATTTGGAGACGAACGGGCTTCCTGCAGGTATGGGGAATGGTGCATAATAAGTCATCTTGCATGCCGGGCTAGGTATAGTCTCAAGTCATTAAAAACATATACGCCCCACACATGTTCATATTTCAAGGTGCACTAAATTATTGCATGCGATGATTAAGGCTGGCAATAACGGTGGTATCTTAGCTTGTATCATGAACACGGGAATAGCAAACATGCTGATGTGGCAAAGAATTAAAGAAGAGAGGAGGGTTAGAGTAACTAGTGTTCATGCATGCATTTCGTTTTCCATTCACATTTTACAAGTAAAATTCATGGACAAACTTTGACCCAAAGTACGATGGTGACTAGTAAACCAGAATGGAGGTAGTAGTTTTTTTTAATCAAAGAAGGGTTTCCCCTTCCGATTTTCATTACTGAAAACCAGCATCTAAATCTAAACCATAGTATTTGCCCTAGAACTACCAGGTTCAACATCTATCAACATAAACCCATACAACCTCCATCGCAAAAAAACCATACAACCATACGCTAAGGAGGTACGTAGTACTATGAATTCCATTTTCGCTCCATACCAATCGTTCTAAAAACTACTTGCTACTTATAACGCGCCATTGAAAATCGGAACTCTTAACCCCGCTAAAAAACGATATTTTAAATGTGGCTACTCGATCTATGGCAACTGGCGAGCCACCGCGCTCCAAGTTGTTCACCTGTGGTCCCGACCATCAACTCCTACGGATCAAATTATCACGCGAGCTGACTATTCCTACAAGGGTGCTCCACCACGTATCCGGTACCCATGAATGCAGCAATCGTGCACCTAGGGTTTTAGGGTTTATTTGTTAACGTCACCTTTACGTAACACTCATGTGTGCGAGACAGCGAGAGGCTGACTGCGTGCGTGCGCCTCTTCTCTTCGTATATGTACTCCACCGTTTGTCTGGTGTGCAAAAAATTATAATAACTACTAGCAATGTGCCAATGCGTTGCCACACGATCAAACTAGATTAATACATATTCACCGATTTGATAGAAAAAAAAGTCTAGTTTTGAAATACGTATATCACTAAAAATATGTTATGTTTCACTCAAAATATATTCCTTTGGCGGTTTTGATGAGATAAGGGAGGAATGTTGTTGGTTTCAAGATTCGAGAAGTGGTATATGTCTAATTTCTACTCTTACTAGCAAGATGCCCATGCGTTGCACGGAACATCAAAATCTTGTAGGAGAAAAGGATGAACGAGGGAAGGCCTTACTACAAATGTGGTGAAGAGTGCGGGTAAATTGCCATATTTTCCTTCCTATCCGTCAGGTATAAATCGGACGACCTACATTGCAGGATGACAGGCCCACCATCATCACCAACTCTATTTTTTATCCCTACTCTTATAAAAAGCATTGTCGGTGATGATCGTGTGCCTGCCATCCTGCAATATAGACCGTCCGATCTATATCTGACAGATAAGAAGGAAACTATGGCAATTTTGCAAAAAGATACCCACACCCCTCTCCACATTTGCAAATAAGGCCTTCCCTCGTTCATTCTTTTCCCCCACAAGATAAACTACTCATACAAATGCATCTTGATGTTCCGTGCAACACATGGGCATCTTGCTAGTTGTTGCAAAAAGCCCATGTGTGTGTGAGAGAGAGGGAGAGTGGAGGAGGACGGAGTGCATGTGTGACAAAGACACAAGGAGTGTGTGTGCGATAGGTATCAGCTTAAAATGAGGCAATAGTGTGTGTGTGCACGATCGAGAGGGCGTGTCTCAAGAAGGGAAGAAAAATCTACATAGCTACAAGGAGCGGGAGAGAGACATGTATGCGATGGTGGAAGCACGAGTGTGCGGGTATATAAACCTATCTAGAGGCTAGCTAGTCGATAAATGTTTGTGAGAGAAATACGAGTCGGGGTGCGAAAGCGAGAGTTTTGTGTGTGTGAGAGAGAGACAGTAGTCGGGAAGGGGAGTGGAAGCATGAGTTGTGTGTGTGTGTGTGTCTGTGTGATAGAGAGGGAGGATACGGTAGTCGGGGTTGTCTGATCAGTAAACAAATGAATAATGTCAGTCTGGGATGGAGACGAAAAGGGGACCGCAACAAATGTTGTGTCTACAGGAGAGAGAGAGAGAGAGTAATTTTAGTGGTATGAGTCATATGTAGAGACATATAGGGTGTGTGAGAAAATCCCATAGAGAGAAACATAAAGTGAAAGACGAGTGGAGACTCTGTGTGTGGCCGTGAAAAAGAAAGCTTAGGTACCGAGTGATACCAGAGAACAGTAGAGACATGAGAGATAATGAAAACCGTGTAATGTATAATGATAGGGAGAGTGTGACACTTATCAAGGGAGACGTCGAGAGACCATGTTTGCGAGGATAGGAGAAACATGAAGTGAGCGTGCGGGTGAGCTGGAGAAAAGAGAGTGATAGCTACCTGAAGGAGCATGCATGCGAGAGAGATGGACGTCAAAGGAGTGAACAAAAAAGGGGTTCAAATATTTGAATTTGAGATGATGATACATGTAATCCATACTCGAACCAAAATTGATCTATCAAACATGCATACTCATATGAATTCATGCACATCTATGTTATTTAATATGTAGATATTACTGATCCATACATTTTAGTAGAACATAATTTGGTTAAATTTTTTCGAATTCAACCTAAAGATTTCGAGATCGTTGTATTTGTAACTCATATTATACATATAAAGGAGCAGAATTCTTTGTTGTGCTTTTGAAAGTATATATAAGAAAATGATGTATATAGAATGTAATTCCAATTGAAAATGGATCCCGCCCGAAAAAAATAGAATACAAACGGGATTCCAATTGAGTTGGCACGGTAAACGTGCACTCTGCAAAATTTGAATGAAGCGGGGAAAGTCGCAGTAACCGCCCGAAACCAAAATCTGCGAGATGGAAATCACTACTGCCTATCCCTGCCACGCAAAGCCTATCTGCTGGATTTCTATAGGTTTCAATAGGGGTAGGTTTGTAATTTCACCCAAATGTGACGTAACCGCCTCTCACCCGGATTCATACACGGTGGGCGCCAAAACACAGTGTGTCCTCGGCCGAAATCGACTCCCTCCCTGATTCATATTCATACACGGTGGGCGCCAAAAACAAACTCTCGTCGGCAAATATTCGGTGTATGCGAGTTTACCGTCCTATCCCCAACCGACTAATGTTGTTGTGATCTAGTAGAAATTTGAAACGGGGGCTAAGTTTGTAAATTTCCTCGCATTTGAGACAAGCGCTCCCTGAATACATGGTTCCTCCCTTTCTCTCTACCTCCCTTTTCCCCATTCGTACTCCGTGGGCGCCAAAACACCCTCTCCACCCCACCCTCCTCCGTCAGCCGCCGTCCGCCACCCCATCCACCGCCGTCCTCCTCCACCATGCCGGAGCTGATACCCCGACACCTCCGTCCATTACAAGAGATCGACCTCTCTCATCCACGGCTTCGGACCGGGATCCTTGCATCCCGTCCTCCCGCTTCATCCCCGCCGTCGTCCACCTTGCCGGCGCTGCTCCTACGACCGTCTCGTCCACCGCGCCCCGCCGCCACCGTCTACCCTCTTAGATCTGCTTCCACGCTGCCGACAGCCATTGCTACCACAGCACTGTCAAATTCTCAGCAGATGCGTACACGGCGCCGCACCAGAGGCGGTACTCTTTCGTATCTGCTCAACTTATTTATCGCAGCAAGAAAATAGATCGCCATTGCTTTACTCTGATTTCTTGTCTTGGTTGCGAAGTTGCCTTTGTCCGGTTTGCACCTTCAGATCCGCCATGGCATGCTCAACACTATACTCCCAATGCTTATGGTTTTCCCCTTTTATATTCCACACTAGTTAAATCACAGTAGACTAGATTTCAAAATTGGGTCAGTCGATTTTTTAGAGCTCGCCGGAGTTCAGCGATGCGATCGAAGGGGCTCGGGTGGTTGTGGGGCCTCGCCGAACAAAGAAAACTCGACGTGGGTGGGGTTGGGGCGGGGGTGGGGGTGGGGGTGGCGGAGGAACACAGGCGGTGGGGGCCGGTGGTCTGGCCGGCGGCCCGTGCGGTGTTCTGTATGAGAAGAATCAGAGACGAGGAAGAAGAAGGGTTAGGAGACGTAGGATCTTCACCCAACCGCCTGAAATGGTCGAGAGACAGCTGGGAGTTGCATTCTTAATGCGCTCTGGTTCATCATGTGTGGGCACTGCGCAACCAATATTTTATTATCCAAAATCTGCTTCTTCTTCTTTACCATGTTTGAGGGAGTCCTGGATTAGGGGGTCTCCGGACAGCTGGACTATCTCCATTGGCCGGACTGTTAGACTATGAAGATACAAGATTGAAGACTTTGTCTCGTGTCCAGATGGGACTCTACTTGGCGTGGAAGGCAAGCTAGGCAATACGGATATGGATATCTCCTCCTTTGTAACCGACCTTGTGTAACCCTAACCTCTCCGGTGTCTGTATAAACCGAAGGGTTTTAGTCCGTAGGAGAACAACCACAACATACAATCATACCATAGGCTAGCTTCTAGGGTTTAGCCTCTCTGATCTCATGGTAGATCTACTCTTGTACTGCCCATATCATCAATATTAATCAAGCAGGACGTAGGGTTTTACCTCCATCAAGAGGGCCCGAACATGGGTAAAACATTGTGTCCCCTGCCTCCTATTACCATCCGGCCTAGACACATAGTTCGGGACCCCCTACCCGAGATTCGCCGGTTTTGACACCGACATTGGTGCTTTCATTGAGAGTTCCTCTGTGTCGTCGCCGTTAGGCTTGAGGGCTCCTACTATCATCGATAGAGATGCGGTCCATGGCGAGACTTTTCTCCCTGGACAGATCTTCGTATTCGGCGGCTTTCCACTGCGGGCTAATTCGCTTGGCCATCTGGAGCAGATTGAAAGCTACGCCCCTGGCCATCAGGCCAGATTTGGAAGTTTGAACTACACGACCAACATCCGCGGAGACTTGATCTTCGACGGATTCGAGCCACAGCCGGGCGCGTCGCACTGTCACGATGGGTATGACCTAACTCTGCCGCCGAACAGTACCCCAGAGGCCGTGCCCGCATCAGCTCCGACCCTTAGCTCGGAGCCAACTGCGCCAATTGAGGACAGGTGGCTAGACATCGCCTCAGGGGCTGCAGTCTCAACAGCGATCGAGCCGAACACCAGCCTAATCCTCTGCGAAGCCTGTGACTCCAAGGTGCCGGACTCTTTTCCGGACTCCAAACCGCCCGCGCCCTTGCCAATCGAATCCGATTGGGCGCCGATCATGGAATTCACCGCCGCGGATATCTTTCAGCACTCGCCCTTCGGCGACATTCTGAATTCACTAAGGTCTCTCTCTTTGTCAGGAGAGCCCTGGACGGATTGTGGCCAATGGGATTGGGATGCGGACAATGAAGAAATTCGACGCCCACCCACCACCCACTTCGTAGCCACTGTCGATGATTTAACCGACATGATCAACTTCGACTCCGAAGACATCGATGGTATGGACGACGATGTAGGAGACGAACATGAACCAGCGCCTATAGGGCACTGGAAAGCCACATCGTTATATGACATATACATGGTGGATACACCCAAAGAAGTCAATGGCGATGAGATAGCGAAGGATGACCCCTCCAAGAAGCAACCCAAGCGCCGACGTCAGCGGCGCCGCTCTAAGTCCCGCCAAAGCAAAAGTGGTGATACTGGCACAAGAGATAATAACACTCCGGATAGTGCCGAAGAAAACAACAATACCCTCTAGCAAGATTTAGAGCAGGAGGATGGAGGAGCCAGCCCTCCTGAGAGAGCGGCAGACGGAGAGGAGGAGGATGACAATTACATGCCCCCCTCCGAAGACGAGGCAAGCCTCGGCGACGATGAATTCACCATACTAGAGGATCCCATCGAACAAGAGCGCTTCAAGCGCCGGCTTATGGCCACGGCAAATAGCCTGAACAAAAAGCAGCAGCTGCTTCAAGCTGATCAAGATCTGCTAGCTGACAGATGGACTGAAGTCCTCACGACCGAGGAATATAAACTCGAGCGCCCCTCCAAGAATTACCCAAAGTGCAGGTTACTACCCCGACTGGAGGAAGAAGCGTATGATACGGCTGATCGGCCACCTCGTGGCCGCGATAGAGAGGCATTCCAGCCAAAAGCTCAGCCTCCACCCCGACGCCATTCAAATAAAAAGGCATGGGGAGATAAGCCAGACCTGCGAGACATATTGGAGGACAAAGCAAAGCATGCAAGATCGATCTACGGATCACGAGGGCGCACTACTATGCGAGACGATAAACGTCACGCCGGATACAATAAAAGCAAATCCGGCCGGGCCGAACACAGCTGGCAAGACCCTTTCGATTTGCGTCGCGATATAGCCCAATACAGAGGCGTCGCACACCCCTTATGCTTCATAGACGAAGTAATGGAACATCAATTCCCAGAAGGTTTCAAACCTGTAAATATTGAATCATACGATGGCACAACAGATCCCGCAGTATGGATCGAGGATTTCCTCCTCCACATCCACATGGCCCGCGGTGATGACTTACACGCCATCAAATACCTCCCACTAAAGCTCAAAGGACCAGCGCGGCATTGGCTTAACAGCTTGCCAGCGGACTCCATTAGCTGTTGGGAAGATCTGGAAGCCGCATTCCTCGACAACTTTCAGGGCACTTATGTGCGACCACCAGATGCCGATGACTTGAGCCACATAATTCAGCAACCAGAAGAGTCGGCCAGGCAATTCTGGACTCGGTTCCTTACAAAGAAAAATTAGATCATCGATTGTCCGGATGCAGAGGCCTTAGCGGCTTTCAAACACAACATCCGAGGCGAGTAGCTAGCCCGGCACCTTGGTCAGGAAAAGCCGAAATCTATGGCAGCTCTCACGACGCTCATGACCCACTTTTGTGCGGGAGAAGACAGCTGGCTGGCTCGCAGTAATAACATATCAAAGAACCATGGTACCCCGGATACCAAGGACGGCAATAGTAGGTCATGTCGCAACAAACATAAGCGCCGCATTAACAGCAAAAATACCGAGGATACGCAGTCAATGCCGGATTCAAAGGCTCTGAACCCTGTCAGCGGAAAAAGCCATTCAAACAAAGTACGCCGGGTCCGTCCAGCTTGGGCCGTATACTCGATCGCTCGTGTCAAATACAGGGAACCCCAGACAAGCCAGCCAATCACACCAACAGGCATTGTTGGGTGTTCAAGCAGGCCGGCAAGTTAATTGCCGAAAACAAGGACAAGGGGCCGCATAGCTATGACAAGGAGGAGCCCCGGCAGCCGCACACCGGAGGACAGAAGAGGTTTCCCCCACAAGTGCGGATGGTGAACATGATATACGCAACCCACATCCCTAAGAGGGAGCGGAAGCGTGCGCTCAGGGACGTATATGCGTTGGAGCCAATCGCCCCAAAGTTCAACCCTTGGTCCTCCTGTCCGATCACCTTCGATCGCAGGGACCATCCCACTAGTATCCATCATGGCGGATTTGCCGCACTGGTCCTAGACCCAATCATTGATGGATTCCACCTCACTCGAGTCCTTATGGATGGCGGCAGCAGCCTGAACCTGCTTTATCAGGACACAGTGCGCAAAATGGGTATAGACCCCTCAAGGATCAAACCCACAAAAACGACCTTTAAAGGCATCATTCCAGGTGTGGAGGCCCATTGCACAGGCTCAATTACACTGGAAGTGGTCTTCGGATCCCTGGATAATTTCTGAAGCGAAGAGTTAATCTTCGATATAGTCCCATTCCGCAGTGGTTATCACGCGCTGCTGGGCGAACTGCATTTGCTAGATTCAATGCGGTACCGCATTATGCATACCTCAAGCTCAAGATGCCAGGACCTCGCGGAGTTATTACAGTCAATGGAAACACAGAGCGCTCTCTCCGAACGGAGGAGCACACCGCGGCCTTCGTAGCAGAGGCGCAAAGCAGCCTCTCAAGGCAATCAACCAGTTCGGCGCTTCAAAGCCCGGACACCTTCAAGCGCGCTCGGAGCAATCGGCAAATAGACCATCTGGCGCGATCTGAGCTCGCGTAGCAATACGGCGGCCACCCCAATCCCAGCCCAACGGCGAAACTCGTGCCGTGCGTACATAATTACGCATTGAAAATACCATGGGCACAGGTGGGGAGGGGGGCACAACTGCGGCACGCCCCAAGACGCGGCTTAAACCGCACTAGGGGCTTCCCGTTTGGTTATTTTCCCCTTTTTTCACGACCTTAATCTCTGGAAACACTGTCCGGCAGCACTATTGCCGAACACATGATGCAGCAACCAAGGAGGCAGACAGCTATGTCATCCCACGGAATTCCCAGGTGGATTACAGTAACGAGCGAAATATTCGATTTAATATCATTCCTCAGCTTGCCCTTGGAAGGGACATAGTCCTACTCTTTGCTTATCGCACTATCTGTATCACTCTGCTTTAACACAATTTTCTAATAAACAATGCATGGCATTATGACTATTATTGCATTCTTGTTATATATATAGAGAGAGAGAGAACGGCTTTCTTATCTACACTAGCAGCAGAGTGTGCTATCGGAACCCTTGATTTGCATCAAGATCCGAACCTTTATATGGATAAGGTACCTATATATTGAATTATGGTAGATCGCATATACCAAAGGGGAAGCCACGTGCTGAACTTTAGAGAGCACTGGACCAAAATGGCAACCTATGTGCTGCGATGGCAGTAATATTCAGAGTATGCATGCATCTTCTTTCTAGCATTGGGCCATGAGTATGGACCGTTTGGGTAACCCTACACTATACGTTTTGTTGTTTTCTTGGCGTTGAACGGTTCCATCCATCCAGATCTATTTTTAGCAAAGAGGAACATCTATTGTCTGTATGCACTACAAATGGTTCGGCACCTTTCGTTTCGTTGGTTTCAGGACACTGGAGTCAGAAGTCATGCATTCCATTACCAATGCTAAGTATGCTTTCATGACTACATTGTTGTTATTATAGGCTATACTTAGTGAGTCAGAGAGGCATTGATGAGAGGTCGTTACAGTAGCTCCTGGCACTGCAATTCGATGCAAAGCACCGGCAACACATTGTTCGGATCTGTGATGCGAGTCATCTATCATCCAAAAATCATACAATTACCAACTATTAATTCATCTTCGAACTGAAATCTTCTTTTAGTTTTCCTAATCTTGCTGGGCCTATTACAGCCGTGTTTTCATCACGGATTTGTGCGTCGTTTTCTCTGATTCAGTCGGAAACCAGTCCTGACGAGGATCAACTTAGGTAAACGCCAAAAGATTGCATGGGTCTAGTTGACTGTGTTGAACCACCTACACCCTCTTGCACTTACAGGATGCAGTTGAAGGGCCGGTTGCTTTCCATGTCTTGGCCGGTCGAAAAAAAGGAGGGGTACATACAACGAGGTATGGACAAAAGGCAGTATTACAAGGATGGCTGCTCCTCTTTACGATTTCACCATTGGTCAAAATGTTCGCGTCCCTTCCTATGTGGTAAGTGGTAACTGATGTTGAAACTTGAAAGGCTACTGCTGTCTTGTACTACTATATACTCTGTGACACTATCACGAGAAAGAAGCGTGTTTTTGAAGAATGAGTTCTGGACTGGTCCACGAGCTCGACGAGCAGGTATGCCCCGCGCTTGGTTTGTGCATGCGGCCTGTTCGCTCAACGGCAGCGCATCACAGAAGACCACGCGGAGACGAGGTACTAGTTACTACTGCCAGTGCATGAACTGGCATGTATTCCTACTCCTTGTCAATTTGTCCTATTCTGGATTTAGAGCTGCTTTCTATAGAGGCTCCATTTTGATTTGGGAGTATAACCTGTTAAATTACGTGACAGAAGCAAACCGTGACGCGCTGAATTTATTTCACTTCCAATCTTCGTTGAATTTGTCATATTTACATCTCATGGCTTGTTCTTGCTGTCCTCTTAGTGATATTTATAGCTCCTAGTCTAAAGAAAAGGCATCTACTTCGACCAAGGCTGCAGACCTTGATGAAACATCTTCCTATTGTTGCTGCTGCTCGCTGCTACTAGTACTATAGCCCTTAGTTGCTCGAATGGAAGTTTTCCGAGCTGGCCGTGCAAGCAATGGAAGCGGAAGTTTGACCATGATGGGTATTGCTAGGGCTGAAGATGCATTTGCAGGCGCCATGGTCCCTGTTGGAGTGCTGGTGAAGATGTTGAGGCCTTGAGTGTCATATCCTCAGCCTCAGGTATGATGCGGAATCTCCAGTTTAGCTACAGAAAAAAGTGTACATCTGTTTATTGTTCTCTTGTTTCAGCGCCTTGATTGTTACACCTCGCATGATCCGCAACCGAGCCAAAGGCCGGGCGCACGCTGGAGCATTGGCGAGAGCAGCTGCAAATCAAGGTTCATCCCATGTTGAAGCAAATGAAATTGAACCTGAAGCTATAACTGAAGAAAAGATTGAGAAACTGACCTGAAGCTATAACTGAAGCAACAAAAACTGAACCTGCCGCAAGTCTCCAAGGAAACTGTTCCGTCCACGAGATACTCGTCGAAGGATTGGGTTAAATAACCACATCTCTCTGACTGTGTGGTAAGCTGGGGACCCACTTGTAAGTGTGAGATGAGAGGCTAGTTGTTATATAGTACTCTGGTGGGATCACGGACCGCCTCAAGAGTCAAGATTCGCTAAAGAAATAGAAAGTACTAGCACTGTCAGAATAGGTCAGGTAATCTCTGATCCCAGGATTCCAGGACGTAGGCCACGGGTCGTTCGTTTTAGCCTTCCACATCAACAGGAGTAGGGGGTATAGCGAACCCATGGGTTTACTTCTTGGCTTGATCTGGCGAACCAACCTTGCAAAGCACGTTTCTTTCTTTTTGCTTGTGCCATTCGACAGCAAAGCACATTTCAATATAGAACGTTTTCCCCTTCTGACTATATTACACAAGCACGGCCTACAAATGGAGTAAAATCATTTTTCGTTGTAAATGCTAGTGGTAATGACTGCTATTTTCTGTTTAGTTGCTCGATGGTGCCATCTTGAAAAATGATAAAGTAGAGTGAGAGAGTTAGAAAATTTTATGATTCTGCGTACACATGTTATGGGTAAAATTTTGGTTACATTGAACCCAAAAAAAGTGCAAGTTGGTATGTATTTCCTTCGTAAAGAAATATAAGGAAAATTCTAACCGATCCATTAAAAGTTAGCGGAGTATATACCTTAGTGGAGTATATATAATCCACTCAAATTTCGCCGCACCTAGCCGATCCCCTAAAGTTAGCGCAGTATAACTAAATTTGCACAAATTCAATCAAATTTGAACCGAAAGATGATGCATTTAAACATAAGTTCAACACATAAAGTTCTTGCAACCGAACATTAAACATAATTTAAACTAAAACTAAACTTAAACTACTTTTGGCCGAAGTGGAGGTTGAGCCAATCCTTCCCGATGAGGTCACCCTCGGTGAGAGTTGGGTTCGGGCCAGTGTCGTCGTCATCGCCGGGGAAGACACTCCGCCACTCCTCGACGCCGATCTTGTCATCGCCGCCCTCCTTGCCACCCGCATTGCCGCCCTCCTCGCCACCCGCCTTGCTACCCTCGTTGTCGGAGATGACGATAATTTCGCCGTCATTGATGACGAAGATCGCTCGCTCGCCTCCACTAGCTCCAGCTACTGCCAGCAGAGGTCATCCATGTAGGCCTCGGCGGCGGCCTCGGCCTCGAGGCGCTCCCTCGCCGCCCGGTCTTCCCATGCCATCCGAGCGGACACCACCCCCGGCTCCGACAGGACAAGGTTGACCAGCCGCGTGCCGATGGGAAAATTGAGCATCGCGTCGCAGCCGTGGAACTAGACCTGCCATCGGTCGTATTCCATGGCCGCGAGCTCGGCAGTGTGGAAGGAATCGACCCACTTTCACGTGTCGGTCTTGCGGATGGTGATTTCGGCCACCCACGTCCCCCATGACCGCCGTCGGACGCCCATGTAGGTCCTCGTCATGGAGCGGCTGAGGGAGGTCTGGGAAGTCCGCAAAATGCGTGGGGGCGCGGCGGCGGGCGGATCGGCTAAGTGGCGGCTGCTCGACGAAGCGGCCACGGAGGACGACCCGCGAGCGTGGCGGCGCGGATCCATGCTGCGGATCAGCGAAGGGGTGAGAGGAAGAGATATGGGAGTTCAAGGTAAAAAAAAGGTGCCCGCTCTAATAAAAAAGAGTGCACACATAGGATTGTGTAAGGTTTTGGCAATGGAAAATGAAGGTTCTCATATCATTATATAGGTTTCATGTTTCACTTACACTTGTTAGTTCATAATTGTTGTTTCCTCTTATGCCAACTCTATAAACTTATATTTCAAGTGTCCTTAACCACATCAAGTGATGGCGCCTAGATTAAATCCTAGTCGGACCATGACACACACACACAGGTGGAGAGAGAGATGGGATACTGGCATGGAAAGAGAGAAATCGGGAGTTCATGGTATAAAAGGTGCCCACTTCAATAAAAAAGAGTGCAGATACATGTTGTGTCTCGTTTAGGCAATGGCAAATGAAGGTTATCGTGTCATTATAAAGATTCGAGGATACTAGATCACCGCGAGGGGCATATTTCGAGCGGCCTTAACCACATCAAGTGTTGGCGCCTATATTAAATCCTAATCAGTCTATAGACCAACACACACACACACACAAAGGGATGAGAGAAAGAGAGATGGGAGTTCAAGGTATAAAAGGTGTCCGCTCCAATAAAAAGAGTGTACACATAGGGTTGTGCAAGGTTTAGGCAATGGAAAATCAAGGTTCTTGTGTCATTATATAACTTTCATGCTTCACTTACAATTATTAGTTCATAATTGTTGTTCCTCTTATGCCAACTCTATCAACTTATATTTCAAGTGGCCTTAACCACATCAAGTGTTGCCGCCTAGATTAAATCCGAGTCGGACCATCACACACACACACACACACACACCCACACACAGGTGGAGAGAGAGAGAGATGGGATACTGACGTGGAAAGAGAGAAAGGTCAGGAGTTCATGGTATAAAAGGTGCCCACTTCGATAAAAAGAGTGCACATACATGTTGTGTAAAGGTTTAGGCAATGACAAATAAAGGTTATGTGTCATTATAGAGGTATGAGGATACTAGATCACTGCGAGGGGTATATTTCAAGCGGCCTTAATCACATCAAGTGTTGGCGTCTAGATTAAATCCTAATCAGTCCAACTAACCAACACACACACACACAAAGGGATGAGAGAAAGAGAGATGGGAGTTCAAGGTAAAAGGTGCTCACTCCAATAAAAAATAGTGCACGCATAGGGTTGTGCAAGGTTTGGGCAAAGGAAAATCAAGGTTCTCGTGTCATTATATAACTTTCATGCCTCACTTACAATTGTTAGTTCATAATTGTTGTTTCCTCTTATGCCAACTCTATCAACTTATATTTCAAGTGGTGCTCCAATTGGTACAACACTCATGGTATAAAAAGGTGCCCGGTCGAATTAAAAGAGTGCGCACATACGATTATGTAAGGTCTATGTAAGGTCTGGGCAATGGGAATTGAAGGTTCCCATGTCATTATGATGATACCACACAAGAGTGACACCCCCTCAAAGAACGCACACACCTCCAAGAATGAAGCCCCCAAGCGGGGAGCGACACATTAGTGTTGCCGTCATCCGATCGACTGATTTAGGGTTTCCCCCGGAGGTAGTGGTCTGGAGCTTCTCCACGGCAATTCCTTCAAGAAGGGGGTGAAACGGAAGAGCGTTGCCATCACCGGCCTTGGAAACTAGCCAAGAGCAAAGTTTTTCACCTGGATCTGCTGGACAAACCTCCATCTAGCATTCCGTGTGTTAGATATATATTTGGGATACATTTATTTGGTAGTTTAGGATTTGTAATCTATCTCTTACCTTATCTCCCGGAGAGGCTTCTTGCCCTCTAAGTCTTGTACTCAATATATACTCGCCCTTGAGGCTCAATAACACATCCATCATATTCCGCCAATCCCTCTATCCCTTTTAACATGGTATCAGCCTAACCGATCCAACTCTAGCCATCGCCCGCCGCTTCTGCCCTGCGCATCGCCCATACCTAGGGTTCGTCCGCCACTCATGTTGACCGGCTGCCCTAGAGAGTCTTTTTCCTGAGCCCTTGCTCTGGGTTTTTCTCTCTCCCACCGGTCACCTTGATTGACGTTTTTCTTTTTGGTTTTCTGATCTAAGCTCCATGCGTCTCTACTCCAACACCGGTGCAATCGGCCAGCTCCTACACCGACCCGGTGGCCACACGCGGCAGGCGGCCCCTCACGACCGTCGTCCGCGCATCTACCCGGCCTCGCCCTGCAGCGGCCGTCACCCTGAGTCGGCCGTCGCCGCCCCGATCCGATTGGGAACTCTCCATCGCCACCTGCCTCCATCGCATCTGCACGGCGGCCCCGCGGTCTGCCTCGCCGGCCTCGTCCCCACCTGCGTTGAGCCGGCTGCATCAGGATCGTCGGCTGCCTCGAGCCGGCTGCGTCAGGCTTGGGTCGGCCATGTCACCGCTCTTCTTCAGTTGCCGTCGCCGCTACCCTCGTAGTCACCACAGCCGCCCCTCCACCTCCTTCGTGCTGGCGACAACGATGCGTGCCTTCGTCCACGACGTGTCCCTGGCCTGGGAAGCCTGGTGCGGCGCTTCATCAACTTCGTCTTTGTCCATCTATGCATGCCTGGTGCTGGCAACACCCACACGTTTCTAGTCCGATCGTCTGCGATACTCCCCTTGTTCGCAATGGTACCACTACAACTGCGGGGGATGTTAGAGATATATTTGGGATACATGTATTTGGTAGTCTAGGATTTGTAATTTGTCTCCTACCTTATCTCCCAGAGAGGCTTCTTGCCCTCCAAGTCTTGCACTCAATATATACTCGCCCTCGAGGCTCAATAATACATCCATCATACTCCGCCAATCCCTCTATCCCTTCTAACAGTGTGCACGGTACCGCCACTGATCTCCACTGCCACGCAGCGAGCAGGACACACCGGCCAGATTAGATATAACTAGAGGCTAGACCACACACGTAGCGAGCAGGACGCACCACCACTAGGTACTCGTGCCCATGCCGGTGCTAGCCAGGACATGGACACGCGAATCGGAGGAATTTTTTGCATGCCACCGAATGGCAGCAGTTAAAGGAGGTGGCAGCGGTGGGGATGCATTGGCCGCACGCCGGGACCGTGCATGCGCGCCAGTGGATCTAGAGGACTAGCTCCTCGCGACAGTGCTCTGCCGCTCCCTCACATCGATGAAGACCGACACATGGCGACTCCGCCACAAAAATGCCAAAGCCCTCTGGCTCGCCATTGAGCAGTAAAAGCGCAAGGCTAGCGCGGAGGAGGCGGCGAAATCATAGGCAGCCCGTATGCCAAGGCGTAGTTGCGCGCGGCCCGGAGCATGACCAGTGTCATCTCCTCCGATGAGGAGTCCGACCTCTCTGACGGCTCCAGCTCCGACGATGATGTTCCTTTCACCGCCGACGCCAACACTAAGGGGTACAGACACACCGATGACTGCAAGGGGAAGGTGCCGGTGAGGAAATGGTAATTTCCCCCAATCATCTTCGTCCCTGTTTAGTTATTTTAGTTTAGATCCTAGATTGTCTGCGATAAACTGTGTGTATTTTGGTCCGATGAACTGTGATGTATATATTCCCCTATATAATTTCGTTGATCTATGTTTTGTTTTTTGCTTTGTTTTGTTATCTATGTAGTTTCGTTCATCATGTTGCATGGATAGCGTGGATTTGGGGTACCGAATTTGAAGTATCCAACTGTGGATGCGTGCATTTGAGGGGTGACCGGTCACGTTGACGTATAGGGAGCAAGACTTGCTATACCCGGCCGCATGCTCTTATAGTATAAAAAAAGTTTCAAACAATGTAACTACTCCCTCTACCCCATAATGTAAGACGTTTTTGTGTAGTGTCAAAAAACATGTTACATTATGGGACAAATTATGGGACAGAGGGAATACATAATAGCCAAGTGTAACCAAGGGTGAAACTCAACTCCAAGAAGTCGCTTTGGTACAAGTAGTAGTGTGCATATAGCCAAAGAACTCATCATCAGAAGCTCCAACCGAAAGCTATTTAAATCCAGTATGTAATCAAATGTGACTTGCAAGATCATGTACTCCCTCGGTTCCTAAATATAGGTTTTTGTAGAGATTTCATTATGAACCAAATACGAATGTATATAGATACACTTTAGGTGTTGATTCACTCACATTCTCTATATGTAGTTATAGTGAAATCTCACAAAGACTTATATTTAGGAATGAAGGGAATACAAACTAAGAATGCTCACGGACAGAGGACAGATAAATGAAGTCTCCAAGCGCGACAGCCGCATGGTATGTCCCTCAACCTGCAACCAAAAAAACAAATTCGGCCAGAGACGCGTGTGTTTATAGACTAATCAGCATCCAAAAAATTAGGCACACGAGCACAACCATTTGATACATGTGCGCCCAGGAGGAATGCATTGAAAAGATTGAACAAAAGTTTTTGGCTCTAAGGTCACGAACAGATAAAAAAAGTTCAGAGATATACAAGAAGTTCAGACAAATAGATCAATATGCAACCAAAAACCATTACCGAACCACGGTGCAGGTCGAGACAAGCGGCTCCCAAACTCGCAAACAGAAAATCGCAGAGGGTCTCTCAGTGTCCATGATAACCGCGAGATCAAACTGAATACAAGGAAAGTTCAAAAAATCACATAATCCAGAAGTGCAAAAAAAATGGCGAGCAAGATTAACCGAGGAACCAACCAATTTGTGAGAGGGGGAGAAGGTGGATCCGTGTTTGCCAAGGTCGCCGATCGCATTGCCTTCGAGGTGCCCTCACGTGAGCAGTGAAGGTGTAGTTCGGGACGGCGTGTCCATGGCTCATGAAGAAGAGTTTTCGGGGATTAACTCAGAGCGATTCTGAAGACGACTGACCCGTATGGATCAAAGCGATTTTTCAGGGATTGACTCAGAGCGATTCTGATGACGACTGATCCATATGGATCAAAGCGTTGTCATCATAGGAAAACGCCAGACCAACAGGCAGAAGCGAAGCAGAAGAATGGCATGGAGCGGCAGCTGCCCTAGGAGAACCCGTGGTAGCCCTAACACTAGACGAAGTGGGGTGTCTGCTACCCCATTGTTTTTTGTCCTTGTTTCTTGCCATTTTTGGGTCTGCTATTCTCACAGCTCGCTACCCCATGTTCTGATTTTGCCTCGCCACTATTCGCCGTGGAGTGTTGACTTGCGTTACCACACTACGTGTATCTTGGAACGTAGCTATCCTGGTGTGCAAAAGCTAGCTGCTATTGATGACAGTTTGATGTATTTACTCTCGCTCTGGACGATCATAGTACGCTTATTGACTGGAGTGGTACTGACTAGGATTCAGTAGTTAGTAATAATATTTACAACTTGATCTAGGGTCTATATAGCTCCCAGCACCAAGCCAATTAGTGCCTCATGAAGCTTGAGTCTCCCAATCGATGGGCTTCTATTAGCATGAGACAATCACTAGGGGGTATCATTTTGCTTCTTTTAGCACTGGTAAGCATATAGGTTCTACAGATACGTCAATTACTGAATCTTGCAGACTCAGCCTCCCCATTTGCACGGAGTCAATTCGTTAGCAGTAAACAAATCGTGATCTTTTTGCTGGGTTGCAATCAGCCTCCCCAAATGCACGAACCTTTCCTGTGCTTGGCACCATCAGACGTCTGGTGAACCTCCCATCAGTTGGGAACCCTTTGATCATGGGCCGAGGTCTGACACGGTGCAGGCATGCCAGCCTACGGGCTGGGCCTAGTGGCTATGCACATGCAGATGTGGTCCAACTTCGTCTAAAAGAGGAAATAAATTTGATCCACCTAAAATGTTAGAAATGGCAAGAGGGGAAAGATCTGGACCGGATCTCAAGCAGAACATGTGGTTATGATTGCCACCCCCACAAGATTATTGCATAGGTTTGCTTTTTCCTATGTGTGTGTGTGTGTGTGTGTTCATTAATGATGCCTTGCAACTGTACACCTTGGTACGGCTAATATAGCAGGGGCTTACGTACCTCACAATACGGTGTGAAAAGTCCGAACACTTTCACAAGTGCGGCACCCCGAACTTATAGCATTATATGCATCAGCTCCGAATCATGTCTTTGGTCAAATGTTGGGTTTGCCCGGCTCCTATGTTTTGGTACCTTATGTTCCGCTCTATCGGCTAAGGTAGCGCTAGGAGAACTACTGCGATTGTGCCCCGGTTCTGCTGGGTTCAGCACCTCAGTAGAGAAAGCTAAAACTGACTGTCATGATAAGGCGAGAGACTGGTCGCTGTTCGGCGAGGTTTTCGAGTCCCTAAAGACTTATGCCGCTTAGAGTGAGGGGCCGGCCCTGTCCGGCTTAAAGGCGTGTATCGCGCCCCAAATTCGGCCTTCCGAATACCAGGGGCTTCGCCAAAATTTAAAATTGTAGAATTCTATGGCTAAGTGAGAGTGATAAAGCATTATTAGTCTGGTTGCCTTGTTCGCTGTGCTGAGCACCTCCCTCGAAGGACCCAAACATGGGAACAAGAGTGCTCAGGTTTATCCCGAACACCCCAGCACTCGTGGCATGGGGGCAGAAGCCGAGGACTAGCCATCTCTCAGATTGGATAAACAACCAAATAGAAGTTAATATTTTAAATTCAAACAAGCGTTGCATAGCGCATATGAAACAAGTTTTGATAAATACAGGATAAAACGAGCAAGTCTCATTCAAATATTACATCTTTTGAACACTCGTCCGCTATGAGACGGGCACCCGGCAGAACACCCTCGTAGTACATCTCGGGGTGGCGGTGCTCCTTGCCCTCCGGAGGCCCCTCCTTGATCAGCTTCATGGCGTCTAGCTTGACCCACTGCAATTTCACACGGGCGAAAGCCCGGCGTGCACCTTCAATGCAAACAGATCGCTTGACGACCTCCAGCCACGGGCAGGCATCCACAAGCCACCTCACCAGGCCGAAGAAGCTGTTCGGAAGGGCGTCGCCGGGCCACAGCCGGACTATAAAGCTCTTCATGGCTCGATCGGCCGCCTTATGTAGCTCGACCATGTGCTTTAGCTGGTCGCTCATTGGCACAGGGTGTTCGGCCTCAGCATACTGAGACCAGATCAGCTTCTCCGTTGAGCTTCCATCCTCGGCCTAGTAAAATTGTGCGGCATCGGACACGCTGCGGGGCAAATCTACGAATGCTCCTGGAGAGCTCCGGATTCGGGTAAGTAATCGGTAATTTACTTTTACATGCTTGCTTTGCATATAGAAAGCCTTACCTGCCGCTATCTTCTTCATCGTATCGATCTCCTGGAGGGCCTTTTGGGCTTCGGCCTTGGCACTTTTTTCACTCTCGAGGGCCGTGGCAAGCTCAGCCTCCCGCGTCTTTGAGTCAAGCTCCAACGCCTCATGCTTCGCCACGAGAGCCTGGAGCTCTTGCTGCACCTCGCCCACCCGAGCCTCGTGCTTCTCTCGCTCGGTGCGCTCCTTGGCCGCTATATCCTCAGCCTTGGTTAGCGCTTGCTTCAGGGTCGCCACCTCGGTCGTGGCCCCTGGCAAATGTACGATGATCCTGTCATTTTGCAATCGCGTCTTCTTTTATATATACATATCTATAGACAAGGTATTACTTACCCTTGTTCTCCTTGAGCTGCCTCTTGACAAGGCCGAGCTCTTTCTTGGACCCCTCGAGGTCCTGCTTCAGTACGGCGACCTCCGCAGTCAGTGCGGCGGATGCCAGCAGCGAAGCCTGCACATGCATATTGACATACTTATATTAGACTCCTGCGATATTATTTGATCCTCTGTCTACTGTCTGTGAACACCGAACAAAGCATCAGGGTCTACTGTCTATGCGGTAATATTTCTACTACATTTTAAAACACTTACCTCAAAGCCTGTTAGAAGGCTGGCACAGGCTTCAGTCAACCCGCTCTTGGTGGACTAAACCTTCTGGACCACCGCACTCATAATAGTACGGTGCTCCTCGTCGATGGAAGCACTGCGAAGCGCTTCCAGCAGATTGTCTGGCGCCTCTAGATGGAAAGAGGTCACCGGCACAGGCGTCTCGCCCCTCTTAGAAGGAGGCCGCCTGCCCGAGCCTGGAACCGCTGGAGGTTCCGGCGCGGTGTTCGGCTGAGGGCCGAACTCGGAGCTCTCAGGGACCCCGTCCCCTTGGCTCCCGGAGTCCGGAAGGTCGCCTTGAGGCGCCTCCAGGACTGTCTCCCCTTGTCCCAGTGCCTCTTGAGACAGCACCTCAGCGTCGTCAGCAGGATGAGGGGAGGTGGCGGTCGGGACTGGATCGCTATCCATGTCCGACAAGCCCAGGGAGCTGTCCGATGATACATCGATACTGGCTCGTGGCGGCCTGCATAATTATGTTCGGCGTTAGGGGAAGCAGTGCGACAAAGGAATTCTATGAGTTACTCTGGTATCTGAATACTTACGATCTCCCCGGGGGCTTGGCCCTGGGCAACCACTCGTCTTCGCCTTCATCGGCGGCGGTGGAACTGTCCGAAAGGAGAGTCCTTCCCTTCTTGGACCCTTCGGCCTCCCCAGTTGGGGCGGCCTTCCTTTTCTTGTCTCCCCCGCCTAGAGGGGGAGCATCTTCTTCTTCCTCCTCGTCTTCGGGGGAGGAGTGTGCCGCAGTGTTATCGGACGATGAGTCCGATAACACCTGGCGCCGGGAACTCTTTCGGGTTCCCTTGGCCTTTTTGGTCTTCTCCGGCACCTTGTAAGGGGTCGGAGTCAACATCTCCGTTAGGAGAGCGCCCGCAGTATCTTCGGGCAAAGGGGCCAGACAGTTAATCTGCCCCGACATCTCCACCCAGTCCTGTTAAAGGCATGGAGATTAGACCCTGCACATAATTAAGCTAGGGAAAATAAATGTCCTACGGGACGTATTGAACTCACCGAACGCGCTAGGCGCTTTGCGCTTAGTCTGCGGTCCTCGGCGAGGGAAGGAGGGACCTCGGTGCCCTTGAACAGCACCTTCCAGACGTCCTTGTGCGTCGTATCAAAGAGCTCGCTCAGAGTCTGGTGTTGGGCCGGGTCAAACTCCCACAAAGTAAAATCCCGTTGTTGGCACGGGAGGATCCGACGGATGAGCATAACTTGGACTATGTTGACAAGCTTGAGCTTCTTGCTCGCCATACTCCGGATACATTTCTGGAGTCCATCCAGCTCCACCGATGAACCCCACGACAAGCCCTTCTCTTTCCAGGAAGTGAGCTGTGTAGGGAATCTGGTTCGAAACTCGGGGCTGCCGCCCATTCGGCGTCGCGTGGCTCGGTGATGTAGAACCACGCCGATTGCCATCCCTTTATTGTCTCCAAGAAGGAGCCTTCAAGCCATATAACGTTGGGCATCTTGCCCACCATGTCTCCGCCGCATTCTGCTTGTTGGCCTCATACCACCTTCGGCTTGATATTGAAGGTCTTTAACCACAGGCTGAAGTGGGGCCGGATGTGGAGGAAAGCCTCACACACGACGATGAACGCCGAAATGTTGAGGACGAAGTTTGGGGCCAGATCATGAAAATCCATCCCATGGTAGAACATGAGACCACGGACGAATGGATGGAGGGGAAACCCCAGTCCGCGGAGGAAGTGGTGGAGGAAAACTACCCTCTCGTGAGGTTCTGGGGTAGGGACGATCTGCCCCGCAGCGGGCAGCCGATGCGCGATATTCTCGGCTAAGTATCCGGCTCCACGTAGCTTCTTGATGTCTCCCTCCGTGACGGAGGAGACCATCCACCTGCCTCCCGCTCCGGACATGGTTGGAGAAGGTTGAGGTGGGAAGTGTGGACTTGGGCACTAGAGCTCGAGTGTGCGAAAATGGATGTGCAAAGGAGGAAGAAGGCGTCGATAGAAAGGAGAATCCTTATCCCTTTATATGGGCGAACGAAGCTAAGCGTCCCCACTTGCCTGGTAAAACTCGCTCATCCCCCAAGCGCCGCAATCGATGGAGCGGTTGGGTTACCCACGCCCGTATTGATGAGAATCCCGTAATAAGGGGACACGATCTCAGCTTTGACAAGACGTGTCAAAAAACTGCCTCGCATTATGTGCGGGGCTGGTTAGAGGGAACGGTTCAAATAATCACCAGGCCATGACATAACGTCATACTGTCAAGACAAGTCAGCAAATTAGAATTGCGAAAATATTATTTTCTCCATGATGGTATGTTGAACTTATTTTGCAGGGTCGGACACTATCCTCGTTTTCAAGTTCTTCTGCGATGTATTCGGAGAAGGAACCCGCCTTGCAATGCCGAAGACAATACTGCACGCCAGACTCATCGTCATTGAAGCCTGGTTCAGGGGCTACTGAGGGAGTCCTGGATTAGGGGTTCTCCGGACAGCCGGACTATCTCCATTGGCCGGACTGTTAGACTATGAAGATACAAGATTGAAGACTTCGTCTCGTGTCCGGATGGGACTCTACTTGGCGTGGAAGGCAAGCTAGGCAATACGGATATGGATATCTCCTCCTTTGTAACCGACCTTGTGTAACCCTAACCCTCTCCGGTGTCTATATAAACCGAAGGGTTTTAGTCCGTAGGACAACAACCACAACATACAATCATACCATAGGCTAGCTTCTAGGGTTTAGCCTCTCTGATCTCATGGTAGATCTACTCTTGTACTACCCATATCATCAATATTAATCAAGCAGGACGTAGGGTTTTACCTCCATCAAGAGGGCCCGAACCTGGGTAAAACATTGTGTCCCCTGCCTCCTGTTACCATCCGGCCTAGACACACAGTTCGGGACCCCCTACCCGAGATCCGCCGGTTCTGACACCGACAATGTTCCTCTTCCGTTCTTCTTTAACATGTACTCTCTCCGTTCCTAAATACAAGTCTTTGTATAGATTCCACCATGGACTACATATGGAGCAAAATGAGTGAATCTACACTCTAAAATGTATCTGGATACATCTCTATGTGATCCATAGTGGAAATCTCTACCAAGACTTATATTTTGGAACGGAGGGAGTATGATAGTAGTACAGTATGTTCCTTCTACTGAAGATGAGCAGGGACATTTGCAGTGTAGAGGTCTATATGGTCGATTGTGATGGACACTTTGAGCCTCTTTGATTCATAGGATCTTGTAAACATAGGAATAGGATTTGTAGTGGCCTGCCCACTTGAATCCTATAAGAATAGCAAGGAAATGCGGGGAGCTGTGTCGCCTTTGAGAGTTACACTAATATTAACAGTACCACACCTTCACTTGAAGAGAGCTGGTATCCGAAGCCTTTCTAGCCATACCGACAATACTAGCACATATATTCCAGCAAGTTCCACTTTGCTGATTTTACTCTGATGCTTAAGGTTTTCCCATTATATCTACACTATGATCAATGTAGCTGCATTGTGTCGCACTAGCAGTAGTCCACTCTTGAAGCTAAACACTGCAATAACTTACAAAATTGGCACCAAGGCATTGAGTGCCATTCTGGATGCAATGAAACTCATACGCTCCCCACCTGTTGATTCTTGTTCAGAATATGATCCTAATGACTATTCTAACCTCGAGGAGTCAAAGGCAGATGGCCTGTCCTGTTCACCCATCAAGGTGCATGTTCTAATTTGGCAATGTTTTATTGATTGCGGGTATCTTGCATATGTTGTCTTGCATTTCTTCTACTTTGTTGCACCGCCATCTGCTTAGTTTACTCATCATATATGTCGAGATGCCATGCCCATCCATTATCAATACATATTCCATCTATCATCATACCATGTTTTTCCACTCAAATGATGTTCTTGTGCATCAGACATCAAAAAAGGACGAGGGTGATTGTCGAACCTGAAGGAGCACCAACAAAGTCCTTGAAAAACATGGTGGTGCCAGAGAAATCAGACAGCACCCCACTTATATTGGCTGTACAACCAGTGACACAAAACGTAGGACCGACTCCAGCAGACTGTACCCATACTTCACTGGCCACACCACTAGCCCCACCACACAGGACCTGCACTCCAGCAAAAGGTATACCGATTTTATTTGCCATAGCACCAGCTGTACCACAGAAAAATCCCACTCCAGCAAAAAGTACAACAAGTCCACCGGCCGAAGACCTATCCCAACTGCAGAGATGGCCAATTCTTGCAGATTGGAACCCCATTCCATTTATTACCAGTTTAAAAGACAATGCTTTCAATGTTGTTAGGGACTACGTGCATATATTCCCATCATGGGAAGATTATTGTGAAGACAAACACCATTTTCACATCTTCCTATCCAACTTACGTGTAAGTGCTATTATTCATGGTTATTATTTTCCTGTTTTCTGCTGATTGAACACATCAATGATTTACATTACATTGTTGTAACTAGGCGAGGGTCAATCTGGATAGTCATGACGAGCAAAGCTTGCTTGTGCTTTTCAAGGAAGCATTGCAGCAGTATCGGTGTTACATGAGGAAATCACACTTTGATGGCAAGTCTATAAACGAATTTCCGGTGAAGTCTCTTGTGCTAAATTTAGAAGACATTGAATGGAAAAACCGTGTTATGCACTGGTCTTGTTCCCAGGATGAGGTACTGTCTATGAAATCACATGACATTTTGAACTTCTACTTTTACGCTTGTGCCTTACGGATCTTTTTGCAGGAAATCTGCTCGAAGAAGAATTCCGGTTTGACAAGAACGACAGGATATCCCGCTGCTTTGCTCTTGTTAGTACCTGTTGTCCTGTATCATTGTACATGCATACATACCTGGTTCATTATGTGACAGTAGTATGCATGATAGCTTGCTTATCAATTGTTCCCTCCAAATTATCTGATCTGTATGAATGGTTACATTAGTGTAGAATATATCCAATGCCAATGTTGTTTTAGCTCTGCATTGTTCTTGTAAGTACATGCTGTCCTTTATCAGCGTACTTATAATGACAGGTAGTTGTTCATGTACCATCACTGTACAGCTTATTTTCCTTTGCATTCCATTTTCTACACATCAGATCTATATTTACTCTTACCATAAGGTTGGTACTCAAGAAGTTTAGCTATGCATTGCTCTTGCCTGTACCTTCTGCCTGTATCGCTGCACTTACATTTATAGCTACTTGGTTATGTAGCATCACTCTTCATCTTATCTTAAATATTCTCCATTTCTTCGTATATTATCACATCTATATTTACTCTTAACAAAATGTAGAATAAAGGCAATGCTTTTGAAGAAGATTCTGTGGTAAACTTCTTGAATTGCCCCCCATCAGCATGGACAAGGCCTTTATAGAGCCTTTCTTCACCAATAATGTAAGTTTGTCCATCTCAAGCTTTCAAACTTTGTTGTATATATTTGGTTAGGCATGACTGCAACAGCTGTTTATTTTTGGTGTTTGCATCAAATTGCTTGTTTAAAGTTTATTATGTAGTTCATAAACAAAAGTTTGTCCTTTCTCAATTTAAGTTTTCAGTTGTACAACCAAGTTCCTTCTTCATACCATGTAAATTAAACTATACAGAGCAAGTGATCTTCTTTTGCACTGCATGTATGGTTCTGTTCTTCATCCGTAATCCAGTGGTGTGGTGAACCTACCCACTACAGCACAATGTCACATTCTGCAATGTCTTAACTATGAACAATGTCATATCATTCTACTATTATTTAAACTGTCTCTTTATTTGCCAATCTGAAATGGTATAAATTGACAGCACACTAACCATTGATACTTATGAGTTTTTGATCTGTAATCCAGTGGTGTCGTGAAGCTGCCAACTCCTTCACAATGTCATTTCCTGCCATGTCTTGACCTGAACAATACCATATTGTGTTAATGCAATTTTAAACCGTGTCACTTTATTCGTCAGTAAGAAATGTGATGAATTGTCAGCACTGATACTTTTATGTGCAAAACCTGTCATCTGTCTGCTTGTTTATCTTTCAGAGTGAGGAAGATATAAGTGTTGAACAAGCGCAGTCTCATCATCTCGCTCAGCTGCTTGCACTGCAGCTCCCCAGCAGGGCTAACCTTTCTTGAACTCTATTGAAGTGTTGTCGGTTTTGTATATTATTTTGTCGGCGTGTTTATTTGCACTGGTGGCGATCTTTGATGCCCAGTGTATGTAATCTGCTGTCTGCTTGTGCTTTATTATCATAGTGGCGAACTTTGATGCCCAGTGGATGTAATATGCCGTAATTTCTTTATTGTATAGTTTAGGTTTTTTCTTATTCACGATGCTGTAGTTATTTTACTATATATATATATCCTATCTTTGCAGTAAACCGGCCAAACCGTAAAATTACGGTACATAATCGGGCCGTCATGCAATCACGATGTAGGTTGGGCCTGAAACGTGCCGAACAGCTCACGGGCCGGCAGCAGCCCGAAATGAACCCCGGCCCATGATTGTGCGAATCAAATCACGGGCTTTTAACAGGCCAAAATTGTCTCAGTCCTTGTTTGGCCCAATCAGATATCAGCTGCGATCAGGCCGGATGCAAACCGGGCCGTAGTTAGGCCCAACTATATGACAGGCTTTTAACAGGCCGAAATTAATATAGGGCCGAAATGTTAAACGGGCCCTTAACAGGCCAAAACTAATATCAGGCCGAATCTGATAGTGTCCAGTTGACGGGCCGAATCTGATATGGGCCATAATTGAGCCCAAAGCCTCTTAAAGGGCCGGACC